>NC_086320.1:383761484-384085036 GCF_036172605.1 Pelobates fuscus | reverse complement strand
CCCAGCTTCTACAGTTCCAGGAGGAAGCCTTTGGAAGACAAGTAACCAACCCTGCCTTCACCAAACTGCCTGTGAGTGTTTAGATAGTGACAGTCTGTGTTCAGAGCCTGTATTGATGTACCTGGACTGCACCTACCTGTAACATAAATCTCATTATGGGACTGATCGCTGATTGAAATAAACGCACTGTTCCAAAATGGGTTTGAACAGTCATTGGCAGGTGTGACCAGGACTGGCTAAGGAGAGTGTTTAAACTCCTAAAAGGCAGAGAATTGAGCAGTGAGACTGCAAGAGCATGATCTATACACCATAACCATTTTAACGCCTTAAGAACCAAGCCTGTTTTGAGATGCAACACGTTTGTCACCAAGGTCTTTTTAGCACTTGCCATGCGTTTTTATTCATTTTTTTTTTAATTTATACATCTTTATTTAGATATTTAAAATTACACATTAACAACATTTTGTTCAAATACATATATTCATCACTTATTACATTCAAACAAACTCCCATTCAAAACAATCCTAGTACAGTCGTACATCATTCATTCTGATGCAGGTTGTTCCAAAGTGAAATCCAAGTAGTTATTAATATTTAGAAGTTTCTATTGTCTCTCAACACTCTGTTGTTCTATTGTTCCTTTTACGATCGGATTTGAAGTAATCGGTTTAAAATGTTGCTTGTTATCCAGCCAAAAACATTCAAAGTGAGTATCTGTTCTAGAATCTGGATTCTGGATCTCTATCTCCTTCCATAAATCAGGGGAAATATTTGATCCATCCCAAGCTAAACCGTGTGCAGCCATACAGGCTTTTGTGTATAGCCTTGACACCAGGAAAATACCAGCCTCCTTTCCACCCCTGGGCTTTTTATTGGCCTATATGACACCATAAATGGAGGATTGCAATGTATGTAGAAGCTGAGGGTTTACTTTAAATGGTATATTTGTTTTGTTAATATATCTAAATGGTGTACAAACAAAGTGGATATTTGCAGACACTTTGTTTTTCTCTCTAAAGATTGGTAAGTTATGTATTTTCTAAGGAGTCTTTTTTTTTTTTTTTTTGTGTGTAAACATCAAAGAAAATCCTTTTATGTCCTTGCAGGTAAAATGCTTCATGGATTTCAAAGCAGGAGGCGCACTGTGTCACATACTTGGGGCAGCTTACAAGCACAGAAGTGACCAAGGATGGTACGTTTTAAAATCTTCTCGAGTCCAATGATTGCTAATATGGATTAGCAGATATCATGACTGTCCGAGTGTGGGGAAACAATAGGGGAAACAAGTTTGTTTTCCTGGCACTATAGTTTCCCTTTAGGCAATCTAAGCAGGTTTTATGGAAAAATACTCGTACAGTGTCTCCACCATGAGAGCTTCATTATTTCTTTTACCTTGATTATTCCCAGGAGGAGATTCGATTTACTGAATCCATCTCGGATGGACCGCAATGTGGAAATGTTCATGAGCATTGAGAAAACATTAATGCAGGTAATTGTAGTTGCACGTGTTTAGGAGGATATAGCATAATCCATGCACTAACTTCAAGGCTACAAGGTGTATAATGACCAAATATCATGTTAACCTTTATTTCTGCTGTTGCATGGTGAGATCTGTTCACTAAGTGCGCACTCCTTCAAAATAAACTGTCTTCTAGAACAACTGTCTAAGCAGACCGACTGTCTACCTCACGCCGGAGATCGACCTGAAGTTGGCCAATAAACTGAAAGATATAGTGAAACGTCACCAGGTACAGCTTGCATAGCATTCTTTAGAGATGTTAATATACCTTGTTATACAAGTACATTGGTTTTATTTATGGTCTGTCCTTGTTCTTGCACCTTAGGGAGCAGTGACTGAGGAGAAACAGAAGGCCTCTCATCACGTGTATCCTGTTCCTACCCCACTGGACGAAGGTAAGTGAGACACAATAAATGGTAACACGGTGAAAGCAGGGCCTGACCAGGATTCACATTTTAAACGCTAACCCGTGAATGGACTCTGTCAGGGTTATTTACGAGAGAGTGTTTTACGTTTAACCCCTTAAGACCGGAGGGCGTACAATTACGTCCTTTTTTAAGCGGCTCTAAACGCCGCCGGGTGTAATTGTACGCCCTCCGTTTTTTTACTTACCCGGTCGCCGGCGATCCCACACCGGCGATCGCGGTTGGGGGGACTCCGAGGGAGCCCCCCGCGGCACATCTGCCCTCTTCAGCCCCCCCGGGCCATGTGAGAGTGAGGTCCTTGCGAGGACCTCACAATCACATGGCCGGGATAGCTGGCTGCAGCAATGCCAGCAGGGGGACTAACTGTAATGACCGTTAGTCCCCCTGCTGCCTGGAAATAAAATTAAAATAAATTAAATAATTGTAAAAAAAAAATATATATATATATATATATATATATATATATATATATAATTAGATCATTATTTAATATATACACACACATACACTGTCTAGGTGTATTTTACTATTAATATATATTAATATCAAATTACACGTAGACTGATACTGATTAAATATATATATAATTATTGTTATATATATATATATATTTATATATAATATAAAAAAGAAAATATGTAAATACGTTAAAAAATAAAATTAAAAAATTATTTAAAAAAAAAAAAAAAAATATATAGATGTGTTATTTCGTTCTAACTGTATTGTGATATTAATATAATTAAATCCCTGTCGGCCAGGTAATGTTCATGTTGGTTCTTGTGTCTTAACGTTTTCTGTTTCTGTGAATTTCAGATGAGTGGCTGAGACCAGTCATGAAAAAAGACAAGCAGGTTCTTGTACACTGGGGATACTACCCAGACAGGTAATGACGATTGTCCATAGTGTGACTTTACTAATGGCTTTGGCGAAAGACAAGCTTTAAAGGACTACCATAAAACTGTATTTCAAACACTACAGAGTCTCTCTGACTCCGCCTCCCACCGGACCACGAAAGGCTTAAATAATCCTTTAAATACTTAACTGATTTGGACCTTGGCACTTGATCATGCTCCTTCTCCCTCCCATTAGGTCTTCACCCTTAGGTAAGCATTGAGCCAGTGCTTTTCTATGGGGTTTGGCAATGCGCTGAATGTCCTCATGCAAAGCAGGAGTACGTCCGGTGTCATTTTACTGAGTTAAACTCAATGAAACCGCAGAAAGCACCTCTAGTGGCTGTCTGGTAGACAGCCACTACAGGCAGTCTTAACAAGGCAATGTCAACATTGCAGTTTATTTGAAACAGCTTTTGCATTGCAGAGCTAAGGGGATAGGAGTTGTCTGGGTGCCTATAACGTCCCTTTTAAATATACCCTGAGATTTTTAATTTTGTTTTTATGGTATCCTTGGAGCCATTGCACTTTGTGAGGTCTTTCAGCTTGCACGTTCTATCAAATATTTGATGCCTGTGCCGTGTGTATCTGTATTTGTGTGTGTATATATTGCACACACGTGCAGTAAATGTCATGTGTACTCTAAGCACTATACCTACAGTGGTCTGTGATTCCCTGGCACTGTCCTATGGCAAGGAGTCAGACCATTTTTTGATGTCTGCAGTTACCAGGTTCCCTTGGGCACAGAGCTCTTCTGCCATTCTGTGATATTGCTAAAGTGCATGGTCCCATTCCACTAAACCAATATTGTCCCTTTTTAACTAAATTCATTATCCGAGAGCATAAGCTGGCGGTCTCAGTATTTTCACGAGTGGTTCACTTGTTGCTGCCCTGTACACTGAGCAAGATCATATTGGTAGATTTTTAACCTGCATCTACCTTCTTTATAGCTATGACACCTGGATTCCCTCCACTGATTTAGATGTTGAAATAGAAGATCCACCCATTCCAGAAAAACCGTGGAAGGTAAGTTTGTTTGTTAGTATTTATAGTCTTCCAGTGGCTATGACCGTTTTATAATTAGATTGTAAGTGTTAGCTTAACGTTTGCAAGTTGTTTGTGCAGATGCTTTAAATCCCCCCCGTCCACCAAAATGTGTCTAGGGTTTTCAAATCTGTGTAAGTGTCCCTATTTCCTCACCAATATATAAATCTATAATATGTGGAATTGCTACATGTAGATGCTGTACACGTGTACAATGAGAGGAAAATGTTGAGATAATGCTTTGTTTATAAAGCGTCTGCACCTGTATGAACACGATATTACGGTTATTTAAAACCTTCTTATATTTGTATAATTAAGGAAAACTGTCATTTTTATTACTGAAATATAAATGTTGTTGTAGCCCTTTTATATTTTGTAATTATATATAAGTTAATGAGATCCAAAGAGGGGAGCGCACACGCCTTCTAAATGAAACCACTTAGGTGCAACTAGTCAGGGTTGGCGTTACCCCTGTTCAATGTTCCAGTAGTCGCCTGTGCCAAGTAGTTCAGGTGGTAATTAAAGCAACATACCTGTATTATAGAGTCCAACTGTTACTTGGACTACCACTAAAAGGCTGCTCCCTTTTGAACTACTTGGAGAGCACAGGTGACTTTCTATTAGAATATGTATGTTAATAACTTTTTAAAGTTAATCATCTGGTTTACTAGTACTTTGTGTGGGTGGCCATCTTTACGTTTCCTGTTTTTGAAGTGCCCCTTATCTGCTAGACCATGTCCAATGTGAAGGTCTGTAACCTACTCATTATTTATGTTTGAGATGCCCTTCACTTGTGTATGATGTCAGAAGGTGTCCATGCACGCTAGTGTTTGGTCAGATAAGCGGTGCTTCCAACCAAAAGATTTTAAAAATGGCTGCCCTGTAGAGCTTTGAAGGCAAGTTTGAAGATACATGTGAATGATTCATTTACTTATATGAATGCATTGCAGAAGGTATATAGACTTAGTGGAAAGCCATGTGACCTAACATGAAAAAACTGGAGCAGGGGCAAGAAACATTTAAACTTATGTTAATGTTTATTGATGTCGAGCTATGGATCTCCTTTAAACATGTCTTTCTACAATCCTTCATTATGGACAACATATGATTTATTCTTGTTGGTTGTAGGTGCATGCAAAATGGATATTGGACACAGATATATTCAATGAGTGGATGAACGAGGAAGACTATGAGGTGGACGAGTCTAAAAAGGCAACTAATTTCCGCCAGAGGATTTCCGTAAAGAACGAAGAGGTAACGTGGGATTTAAGAGTTTATATTATTAGCTGTGTGTGTCCTGAAATCACTCTCAAGTCTTTTCCTACCTTTTGGTGATGTGTGAATTTATTTTCCCCTCCTAAATATTTGCATATTTAGGCTGTACGAAGCCCAGAGAGGAAAGACCGAAGGTCACTTGCTAGTGCTAAGAAAAGGAAGCGCTCTCCTTCCCCACAGACGCCAGCAGAGTCCAGAAAAAAGCCAGGCAAGAAAGGGTACGTATTGATAAAAGGAAATGTGTGGCTAAGCTGACACTCGGTACATGGAGACAGATGTGTATCACTGGTAGCCGCTGTTGCCACGGCTTTAGTGAATGTGTTCTTTTCAACTCGTTTCCTTTTTAATGATGTTGCAGTCACCCCATAGTAAAAGAAACTCAATAGTTTGTTTTTAGATGAGTAGATAGCCCATCCGTCTGTTACCTATTGGCCTGTGGAAATGGCTGTTCTGGGCTGGATTTGGTATGGCTCCGTAAACCGACAAAGTGAACATCCACCATAAAACTAAATCCATGAATATGCAGCACATTAAAGGGATACTGTTATTTTTTTTTTAATTATTATTATTAAACTGAGACAAAGACAATCTGTCTGAGGAGCTGCACTTTAATCACGTTTGGCAACATTGAAAAACTGCCAATACAACATCCTGTCTGTGACATTGGACGGTCCTTTATATACTCAGATTGTACTGCTAGTCATCTGAGTTATTGTTTACATGTCATGCTGAGTGACCGGATAGGAAATAACATAAAAAAACAAGCTTGTATATCTATAAGAAACCCACACAACCCATTCTGTCAGGTTATGACCTATTCTCAGATGTGACAATTCCACTTTTAATGTTGAACGTTTGAAATTTTTGTTTTTAGCCCGGGTGGTCTGTATGGGAGGAGGAGAGGGCAGAGGGATGATGATGAGCAAGAAGACCTGACAAAAGACATGGAGGACCCCACACCAGTCCCAAACATGGAGGAAGTCATTCTACCAAAAAATGGTAAGAGTTTTACATCCCTTAAACAGACTCTGTACACAAGTACATTAATATGTATTATTTAATCCTCCGGGTCACTACATTCTGTGGCAGAGCATTTCTGTGAGAGGAGTAAAAAGCACAAAGTACTGAATCTGCCAGCCCTCCGTGGGTATGGAGAGTAGGCATCCCCAGGGGTCAAGTTCTAATCGCCTTTGTAACACTTTAGACGTCTTCCATTTCCCTCCAGTATCCCCTTACTTTTGGGCAGTGCCACCACGTGTGTATGTAACTACCCTTTTCTTCGCAAAGACGCCAACATGTATCAGTGGGACTCAGTCTCATGTGACATTGCTTGACTGGTGTCGTGTACCACCTAAATAGCGTTTTGTAGCATTGCTAGGGGATATTTGAGCTTCAATGGAATTGAGAACGGCTGGACATGTCATAGTATGGCCCTCTGGGTTTTGGGGGCCCATAAGTAGAACTGGGGTAGATCCCGCATGAGCAGGGATTCTATGTCCTATAGTCTGGGGGTGAGTGCCAATGTATAATCGAAGTGACGTTGGCTGCTAGATAGTAATGATACAGGTGCGGGAGGTCCACCCACCCACCTGGGAGGTCCACCCACCCACCTGGTATGATACAATAGACCACCGGGCTAGTCTGGGTTGCTTTTTCTGCCATATGAATGAGTCTGTTGCCTTTTGCATACACGGTAGGTCTCCTCTGGTAACTATTACTGGCAGTGACTGGAACATGAACAGTAGTTTCGGCAGGACATGTATTTTCAGAGTGCAGGTGCCCTAGCCAACAGATGGGCTTCTCCATCTACTTCTGCAGGTCGCCCATGAGAGTGTGGAACAACGGTACGTAATTGTCTGTAGACAGCGGCAGGGTCAGCTGTCAGGATTAACTCTTCTGTTGCTATTTTAAAGTAACATGTCTGTCTGATGGCATCTGTGTCCGGGATCGAGAAGTGGAAAGTCATTACAACTGATTTGGAGAGATTAACGTTGTCTCCATGCTTGTTTAGTAGTGCGTCAAGTTTGGGAACACCTGTTATCATGTCTGTAAGAGTCAGAAGGACATCGTCCGCGTACGCCGCGACTTTAAATAATTGATGTGCTATTTCTACACCTCGAATCAGTTGGTCCGATCTGATGGCCAGAAGCAGTGGCTTGAGGGTGAGCACCACCAGCAATTGGAGTTCAATTTCAATGTCGAATTAGAGCTGTATTGGAGTTTCCCTAGTGTTATTGCGATGTGTGCATGATCAGACCAGGGGATGTTATTTATTTCTGAGTGTATCAACTTGTGCATGCCTATGTAGTTAGTTCTAGAATAAGTGTTGTATAGGTTTGAGTAAAACATGTAGTCTTGTATGCTGGGTTGTTGTAGTCTCCAGGCATCTAACAGACCAGTGTGAGTCAAGAAGGTATGGAGGAGCTTGTCCTGTCCCCCTCTGCCCTGGAATCTCAGGGTCCCTGGTTTCTTGCTCCTGTCGATCGCCGGACACAGCACTGCGTTGAAGTCCCCCCCTACTACCACCACCCCCCTTCTGTGTTTTTTGGTGAGTGTTTCCAATGAGGCATCTGGTTCATTTGGGTGCATATATATTGATAATGCTAAGTTTGATATTGTGATGGGTCCCAATCACCACCATGTAGCGACCCTCTGGGTCTGCTTGGCTATATGTGGGTACGAAAGGGCAGCGTTTGTTTATGAGAATTGCAACCCCTGCTTTCTTCCTAAGGTTCCTCGGTATGTCCTGTCCCTCAGCGCGGTGGTTGCCGTCCTGGGAAGGTGTCTCCTGTAGGAGCGATATGTCTACCGCCTTAGCCTTCATGTCCCGTAGCATCAGTCTACGCTTGTTGGGGGTGTTTAACCCTTTAACGTTTAGGGAGACTATCTTAAGGGCTATTTATTTATTTATTTATAAAATATTTTACCAGTAAAGATACATTGAGATTTCTCTCGTTTTGTATGTCTGGGATTAGCGTGAAGGGTGTGGCTGCTGAATAATAATAGGTCGCGCTGGATACAAATGGATGTGTAATAACAATGTAAAATAAATAAATAAAAATATAAAATATAACCAGATCAGAAAGACAAAATGAATAGGAATAAAATTATTAATATTAATATCACTTGCATACACTCTTACAGTAAGGAACGGAACAGTTATAATGAATAGTCCCAATACTTAATGGTCTGCTTGTATATTCCAATAAATAAGTGGAAGGCTTGGTATGTAGGAATTTCCAATGAAGAAAATGAGTCTTCTAATTCATGGGGTGTCTTGACTCCGTGGTATACATGGAAAGACAAAATAAAGAAAATCCAATAGTGCAAACTGAGGACCAATAAGAGCAGGGTGAATATAGGAGAGGTATATTACTCACCTATTATTGAGCATAAACTAGCTCAAGTATAATAAGCATTCAGTGGCGTCTGCCCCCCACTGGCGGGATAAGGTGAAGGTAATTCCTCGGTATAAAAAAAGGGGAAAAAAAACGACCAAATATAGTGCTCACTAGGATTCTTTAGCAGGTATCAGCTGTCTAAGCCAAAGTGGCCTGATCACAGCTTCCACTGCAGCTACAGCTGATCTCCAAAATATATTCACCCTGCTCTTATTGGTCCTCAGTTTGCACTATTGGATTTTCTTTATTTTGTCTTTCCATGTATACCACGGAGTCAAGACACCCCATGAATTAGAAGACTCATTTTCTTCATTGGAAATTCCTACATACCAAACCTTCCACTTATTTATTGGAATATACAAGCAGACCATTAAGTATTGGGACTATTCATTATAACTGTTCCGTTCCTTACTGTAAGAGTGTATGCAAGTGATATTAATATTAATAATTTTATTCCTATTCATTTTGTCTTTCTGATCTGGTTATATTTTATATTTTTATTTATTTATTTTACATTGTTATTACACATCCATTTGTATCCAGCGCGACCTATTATTGTGTTTTTGCCATTTTTCCTTTGAGGCTATTAGAGGGAACCTCATACCCATAGGTTGCAGCTTTCGATTTGTTCACAGTCCTATTAGATCACTCAGCGCTGATCCAATACCTATCTTGTGGCTGCTGAATGTCTGCTATTCTGGAGGTGTGAGCTGTGTGTTCCCTCTTGGGGCCCTGCTACTGTTGGGAAGTTCACTGAGGTTGTTTGAGTGTCTGTGAACCCTGTATCGCCTGGATGAGCCATGAGTATTGTTAAACTGTAAACTCATAAACATAACCTAATACAATAAAAACCTACATAACTGTACATTTTATTCTGGTCTTGCATGTCACTAGAATAATAAGGGGGTCGGAGCCCCCCTACTGGTTGAACAAGTATTCCCCAGATAGGAGTGGCTGTACACCGCTCAATTCCACTAGCTGTGCACTAGATGTGGATTTGCACCGCTTGATGGTGTTGTGCGCCGGTGGGGTCAGTATGGCTCGGTTTGCTTATCCCAGCGTTCCCCTTAGCACTAGCTGTATATAGGAGCTCTGATCTTTGTTTGAAGCGTTTTGGGGGCAAATTAATCTGGAAAGGTAACTACATACAATGCAAAATCATAATGAAAATGTGTTGGCCGACCAGCCTCCAGAAAGAAAGATGAGGGTGGGGGGGGGGGGGGTTGCGGAACCCGTGGGTATCTTAAACCGGCTGGGGGGCTTGGGCCTACATGGTGGTACCCGCCGTGCGCATTGTAGAAGGAAATTGTCTATGGGGTGCCTCTGGATTTCACTCTTAAGTTTGCTGCAGCACCTGTATAGTGAAAGGAGTTGTATTGAGCCTACTCGACTATATGTGGCCCGAGCCCACAAAGCCTAGTACTGCATAAGGACTATATTTGAACCCCGAACTGAGACACCTGGCTGATTCCTAATCTCTGGGGACTCAGACAGTTCCTGGAATCAGTTCTGACGGTGATGTGCCCTTACAGATTCGCCGGCATCTCTCAAGCTTGGGCCTGAAGGGATTCTTGCGTGGTGTACCAGTCTCTTGGTAGGGTGATAAGCTCCGGGCGGGTTGACTTGGTGAGGGTCAGCTCTGATGGTAAGTCTATGCCCAGTTTAAGGAGTAATGGTGCCGGGTCATCCCCTAGTAGTAGTGTGGTAGTTCTCCCGTTCTGGATAGCCACCAGCTTAAAGGGATACTCCAGGCACCCAGACTACTTCTGCCCATTTGAGTGGTCTGGGTGCCAACTCCCACTACCCTTAACCCTGCAAGTGTAATTATTACAGTTTTCATAAACTGCAATATTTACATTGCAGGTTAAGTCCTTCTCTAGTGGCCGTCTAGTGGCTGGACGTCCTCATACTCCACGTTATTTTGCTGGCTAAATAGTTTGACTTCCAGAAGCTTGGTAAGTATTTGTGAGGCTTTGCTTGTTGTCACTTCAGGCGTTTCACTGCCCGCTGTGGAAGCTGGTGAGAGGGGAGCTGTGAGGCGGCGGCGAGGTCTGCCACAGTTAAGTTGGTGTCCCTTACTTCCCCTCTTTTTGTGTGCTGGTTTTGCTCCGTAGCTCATGGTGGACATGATGCTCCTATTTGCGGTGATTTGTGCAATCCGATGCTGCTGGTGAGTGCTAGATACAGAGTGGAGACCGTATTGCTTTAAGACTTTAGGACTTTTTTTTTTAATAACCGTAACCTGCGTTCACAGGGCAGTGCACAGCCGTGCAACATACACTAAAACCAGTGCTTCCCCATGGTGCCCATTTGAGGACTTTGTGTCCTCATACAACGCGGTAGGATGACCTTATCTGATGCGGTCATTAATAAACACCCTCAGGAAGACCGCAACAAGGAGTTTGTTTAGCTTCGCAATGATAACATTGCCGTATCTTCATTGTGAGACAAGATACAGGTGTGTTGGTCGTATTTCTGCAGTATGATCTCTGTTCTGTCTCTGAATACATGTATATCTGTATATGCTGTTATTTTTCTCTTGTGCTTTTGCTATTTCAATGCCCATCGCCTGTTCTCATACCTGTGCCCTGACTGTTTGTCTTGTTGTGTTTAGTGAATCCCAAGAAGGACAGTGAGCACACACCTGTAAAAGGAGGCGTGGTGGCCGATCTAGGTGAGTGCCCAGTACACTGACAATGCTTTTTCATTTTTGGGTTTTTCAGTGGTTGTATCCCCTGACTGCCCACCTCAGACATATTTTTTCTTTTCGTTTTTTCCTTTTTTGTATCTTATTGATTATACTCCCTTCCTTGCCTTATCTTTTCTTCCACGTGGCAGAAGAAAATGCCATTAGGTCTGTGGGATTAATTTTACTGATGGATAAATTTGTCAACTGAAAGTCTTGCTTTGAGCTCCACCCACTGCCAAGTTTGTCCAAAGTGACGGATATACATAAGGAAACATCTTTTTTTATTTTAAACTAGAGCACTCAGAAGAAAAGTTTCAATCACAGTGATTTTATATAGAAACAAAGAAGATGTTTTTTTGGTGGCAGAGCCACTTTAACTATCCCTCCCATCCCGGTGATTACTAGTGGCCACCGTGACACCAGTGCTATATAGAACGACTACATTTCCACAGTGACATCGGCTTGCTGTTTGCTTCCATTATTCCCCTGCGATGCTCTCTGCTAATTGTGTGCTTGCTCTTTATTTGCAGATGAACAAGATGAGGACGCTGTAGCTGCAGTTGGAAAGGTAAGTGTTTCTGTCAGTTTGATAGTTTGTGTATCTACACAGACAGGTTTTAATGTGCTATCCTTCCCAATCTGTCTCTAGGAGGAGGATGATCCAAGCAGAGGAGATCAGAGCAGAATGATTGACAATGGCGAAGATAATGTGACAGAGCAGACAAACCATATCATCATCCCAAGCTATGCAGCGTGGTTTGATTATAACAGGTACGTTGGTCGTCATGCTCTTGGCTCCGTGTAACATGCCACGTGCTCGACCTCCGAAAACATTGAATCCAGGTGTCCGTCCTGGTTATTCTCATACCGTCACGGTGCAATTGGCAACGGTTTTACCTTTAAACTCTGCCAAAAACTTGTGGCTTCAATTCTTAGCTCTGTATGAAGAGAGAGCTATTTTATTCCCTTGTATTATGGGTTTTGTACTTGGTTTGATTTGCTTGCATGCATTTTTCTTTTCCAGCATTCATGTGATTGAACGACGGGCTCTCCCGGAATTCTTTAATGGAAAGAATAAATCAAAGACCCCGGAAATGTGAGTGCCCACAGCAGTTCTGTTACACTGATAGAATCGCAGACTGACAAACTGTTTGATTAAATCTTGTAATATTGTCTTTGTGTATGAATAAAAAAAAGACTGTTGTGCATTACCATTGTACCTGAAATTCCTCCAAGGACACAAACGTGAGAAATTCCCAGCTTGACATGTAAATTAGCGAAGTCAGTTGTCCATTTTTGCAGATACCTTTAGCGATGGACACTGTTGTAAACATGGCTTTTTAAAAGAAAACAAAAAACAACGCTTGGGTTGTGAGTCAGAAATGCAGTTGTGTTCTCTCTACCCAGAATGCTTTCTCAAAAACTTAATTCCATTTAACTGCAGATAATTTAGAATGCGGAATATAAATTATTTACCCTAGTCAGGTAATACCTTGAATGGGGTATATATTGTAAACTCACTTTAATGAAGGGGTTGTTCAATCATTTGATAAACTAAATAATTATATAATGATTTACTGATTTTTTTTTTTTTTAATTTATCTTTTTTTGTCAATTGTGTTTGAATTGTTTTTGTGTTTTTCTCTTCTAATTTGCTCAGATACCTGGCGTACCGTAACTTCATTATAGACACATACCGTCTGAACCCTCAGGAGTACTTGACGAGCACAGCGTGCAGGCGGAATCTAACTGGTGATGTCTGCGCAGTGATGAGGTCAGTAGATGTGTCTTTGTTTCGTTGCAAGACTATTTGGTTAAAAAAAGTGATCGGCTTGTTTTTTATTTTTTTTGTTTAATTTTTTTTATTACAGGGTGCATGCTTTCTTGGAACAGTGGGGCCTGGTTAATTACCAAGTGGATGCAGATTCACGCCCCATGGCTATGGGTCCTCCCCCGACCCCTCACTTTAATGTACTTGCTGATACACCCTCTGGATTGGTGCCTCTACATATGAGGACTCCTCAGGTATAAGACTTGCATTCACTAGCAGTGTCTGTTTCTTCACTTGTTGTAGATACTATAAACTCAAGTATGTTTTGCTTTGTCAGGTACCATCTGCTCAACAGATGTTACATTTTCCTGAGAAGAACAAAGATAAGCCCACAGACCTTCAGAACTTTGGCCTTCGCACTGATGTATATTCTAAGAAGACTTTGGCAAAGGTAAAAGCTGTAACGTAACCTCTCCCTAGTATCTCCTTGGCAGGATCCATAGAATGCCCTCTAACCCAGTTCCTACACTGGCAGGATCCATAGAATATACCCTTTCACCCGGTCCCTACACTGACAGAATCCATAGAATATACCCTGTAACCTGGTCCCTACACTGCCAGGATCCATAGAATATACCCTGTAACCCGGTCCCTACACTGCCAGGATCCATAGAATATACCCTGTAACCTGGTCCCTACACTGCCAGGATCCATAGAATATACCCTGTAACCCGGTCCCTACACTGCCAGGATCCATAGAATATACCCTGTAACCCGGTCCCTACACTGCCAGGATCCATAGAATATACCCTGTAACCCGGTCCCTACACTGCCAGGATCCATAGAATATACCCTGTAACCCGGTCCCTACACTGCCAGGATCCATAGAATATACCCTGTAACCCGGTCCCTACACTGACAGGATCCATAGAATATACCCTGTAACCCGGTCCCTACACTGGCTTATTTGACTTCTGATCTCGTAAAACAGAGCAAAGCCGGCAGCGCTGGAAGGGAATGGACGGAACAAGAGACGTTGCTGCTGCTTGAGGTGAGACTCTTAATTGCAGCCTATATTCTTGAAAGTGATTCACATAGAAGTTTGTATTTGTCAAAACAGCCAATTAGTGCTTAGATGAGATCTCTCCACAATTGCTGTTGTATGATGTAACCGGTTTTAGCATGGTGACCCTTTCACAGATATTTGTATCCAATATAAAATAATTTTTAGCCGTTTCCTGGTTTGGTAGTGGGGTTTTCACAGCGCGGGGCATGCCATGTTCTACATTAGTTTTATTTGGATTGCTGCCGGTAGCCTGATTAAAATAATCTGCTTTTTTCCAGCCACATCTAGAACTGCTGAAATGGCACTGAACCACAAAATGTAGAGACCTTTAAAATGATTTCAATTAATTTCTTTTATCATGAAACACACATTTTAGATCTTGGTTAGTAATGTGTCCATTGCACCAAATTCCAATATCTGCAATTTCTTTGTAATGTAGAGCGATGCGTGAAGTTCTGCCCAGCACTACATAAAATACACAAGTTACTTCAAGGAATTTGGTTTGTCCTGTTTTCGTTCGTGGTGTGCTCAGCAGGCAGATGTTGTCTGTTAATCTTTCCTCTGTGTGTATTAAGCTAAATCCTATGTTTGTAGGCCTTGGAAATGTATAAAGATGATTGGAATAAGGTGTCTGAACACGTCGGGAGTCGCACTCAGGACGAATGCATTCTCCACTTCCTACGACTGCCCATCGAGGACCCGTACCTGGAGAACTCGAACGCGTCACTCGGACCTCTAGCCTACCAGCCAGTCCCATTCAGCCAGTCTGGGAACCCAGTCATGAGCACGGTTGCTTTCTTGGCCTCCGTTGTTGATCCCAGAGTAGCAGCTGCTGCGGCCAAGGCAGCTCTAGGTACAGATTGAAGGGTTAAAATGCTCTCAGATTATACACAAGGCTTTCCTGATAAACGGATGTTAAATCAACCTGAGCTTTTATAAATGCAAACTAGACGGGACAATTTGTGTCGTTACAATCTGTATGTAATTGCCGTTAAGAATGGTATGGAAATGTGTTTTAACTCCTTGGAGAGCCATGTCTTGTAACAAGAATTTAATTGTGATAACCCATAGATAGAATGAGTTCTGTCTGCATGATATGATCGTTTGATGACCGTGCTTGTCTTTGCAATGCTGGTTTGACCGTAGTTGCATTTCATGTTTATGGAGTTGTTGTGCAGGCTACCAGTCAGTGGCCCTTTCATAATGTGCTCTCAGAGCTTGTTGCTATTAGGTAGGCATGCAAATACATTGTAAATAAGTGTTGAATTGTACTTGCTCCTTTCCTTATGGCTTCTCGTTAACCTGGTGAGAACATCTCGTTACAGAGTGTTTGCCTATACATCTAATGCCTTATTGTGTTCTTTCACTCTTAACTGACGTAATCTCTCTGCTCCCCAGAGGAATTCTCCCGTGTACGTGAGGAGGTGCCACTGGAACTGGTTGAAGCACATGTTAAAAAAGTTCAGGAAGCAGCCAAAGTGTTGGGCAAAGTAGATCCCACCTATGGGCTGGAGAGCAGCTGTATCGCTGGTACTGGTCCGGATGAGCCGGAGAAGACAGGTAAGCTGTAGGTCGAAACATACCCAAATGTACAGGAAGCGCCCTATTTAAATATCAATATATTTACATACAATATCATTGCATAACTGGGTTTAGGTATAAAAATGGAACGGTTTCCTTACACTAGGAGTGTATGATCTGTTTTACATGATGCTGCCTGCATGGAACGGCTTTATACAGAAAAATCATTAAAAGGCCCTTATGTGGGATTATACCCTATGTCTATTTAAAAAGTAAATGGGTTGGCAATTTACATCTAATGTCTCATTTTATGTGACGCAATTAACTATTGTAACAAAGTAAAAGAATGCGTTCTGCAACAGAAATCTAGTGAATGAATGCACATTTCATGTGAGGTGCACAGCTCCAAAATATGTTTTAGACACCATGACCCTAATCGGTATTTATGTGTAAATTTATGGCAGCCAAACTGTGCCTGTAGCTTCCTTTTTTTTTTTTTTAATGAACTCAGATTGTGTATTTCAGTTCCATCCAGTTTGGGTTGGGAGGATGGATTAGACCCAACATGGTTACACCTGGGATATTCACTAAACCTCAGAGTATCACTGTGTTATTACTGTCTGATACCTGAGATATTAGCAATCTTCTTCTGAAAGGATCGGTGGAGAACTTAAATTGCATCTTTTCATGCTGTTTCTTTTTCTTTATTTTTGTAGTGGAGCCTGCTGAAGAAGAGAAGATGGAAACGGAGGCTCCTGAGGCCCCACAAGCTGATAAAGTGAGTATATCGTGCGCCTGTCGCATGTCACGCTGACTGGGTACTCTGTAATCGTGTAATTAAAGGGAAATCCATTCATTCAGTATTGCAAGGAATTCTTGCAATAGAAAATAAGAAACACATCTCTAGTTTTAGTTTATAAAAGATCCTTTAGCCATATACAAAATAAATAACATTTTCTTTCTTTAAGTCTCAAAGAATGACATCTTGTCCTGTGTACCGTCCTGTAAATGAGCATACTGCCATATAGCTGTTTATGTTGTATGTGTTTGTATCTAGAAATAGGAAAAAGTTAGTATGATAATGTGACAAGCTACATAATTAAATGGAAAATAAAACTTGTAAAGTGGGAATACAATGTTATATCAGGGTATGTTTTATTGTTATCTGGGGTGTATATTATTAGTTCTCTGTTAGAAACTCATTATTGTTTGTCTAAAACCATGGCAGTTGGGTGTCCGATTCGGAGTTGGTGACCTTGTTTTAATGTGTTTTTTGGGGTGGGTTTCAGGGTGAGGTGAAAAATGAGAAGACGAGTGAAGCTGAGCCCTGCGAGAAAGCTGAAGGAGCGGCTGAGAAAAATCTGGAGGAAGAGGAAACAGAACCCAAGGAGGAGGAGAAGCCAGGTATATTTTCAGTGTACTGTATGTGGCCCAGACTTTAAAGAACTTTGCTGTGTCTTGGTACTTTGTGGTTTTATTTATCCAACAAGGACCCAGAAACCGTTTCGACCTTGATGGTTCCTCAAAGCTTAAAGACCGCAAGTTCAAAACTGTTGCCGGTTCTTTGAATGAATAAAAGCACAAGCTGTGTTTCTCGGTTCCCCACTCTGTGCATTGTGACATGGTCCCCACTCTGTGCATTGGGACATGGTCCCCCACTCTGTGCATTGGGACATGGTCCCCCACTCTGTGCATTGGGACATGGTCCCCCACTCTGTGCATTGTGACATGGTCCCCACTCTGTGCATTGTGACATGGTCCCCACTCTGTGCATTGTGACATGGTCCCCCACTCTGTGCATTGTGACATGGTCCCCACTCTGTGCATTGTGACATGGTCCCCACTCTGTGCATTGTGACATGGTCCCCACTCTGTGCATTGTGACATGGTCCCCACTCTGTGCATTGTGACATGGTCCCCACTCTGTGCATTGTGACATGGTCCCCCACTCTGTGCATTGTGACATGGTCCCCCACTCTGTGCATTGTGACATGGTCCCCCACTCTGTGCATTGTGACATGGTCCCCACTCTGTGCATTGTGACATGGTCCCCACTCTGTGCATTGTGACATGGTCCCCACTCTGTGCATTGTGACATGGTCCCCACTCTGTGCATTGTGACATGGTCCCCACTCTGTGCATTGTGACATGGTCCCCACTCTGTGCATTGTGACATGGTCCCCACTCTGTGCATTGGGACCTGGTCCCCACTCTGTGCATTGTGACATGGTCCCCACTCTGTGCATTGTGACATGGTCCCCACTCTGTGCATTGTGACATGGTCCCCACTCTGTGCATTGTGACATGGTCCCCACTCTGTGCATTGTGACATGGTCCCCACTCTGTGCATTGTGACATGGTCCCCACTCTGTGCATTGTGACATGGTCCCCACTCTGTGCATTGGGACCTGGTCCCCACTCTGTGCATTGGGACCTGGTCCCCACTCTGTGCATTGGGACCTGGTCCCCACTCTGTGCATTGGGACCTGGTCCCCACTCTGTGCATTGGGACCTGGTCCCCACTCTGTGCATTGGGACCTGGTCCCCACTCTGTGCATTGGGACCTGGTCCCCACTCTGTGCATTGGGACCTGGTCCCCACTCTGTGCATTGGGACCTGGTCCCCACTCTGTGCATTGGGACCTGGTCCCCGCAAGCTGTGCATTGGGACATGGTCCCCGCAAGCTGTGCATTGGGACCTGGTCCCCGCAAGCTGTGCATTGGGCCCTGGTCCCCGCAAGCTGTGCATTGGGCCCTGGTCCCCGCAAGCTGTGCATTGGGCCCTGGTCCCCGCAAGCTGTGCATTGGGCCCTGGTCCCCGCAAGCTGTGCATTGGGCCCTGGTCCCCGCAAGCTGTGCATTGGGCCCTGGTCCCCGCAAGCTGTGCATTGGGCCCTGGTCCCCGCAAGCTGTGCATTGGGCCCTGGTCCCCGCAAGCTGTGCATTGGGCCCTGGTCCCCGCAAGCTGTGCATTGGGCCCTGGTCCCCGCAAGCTGTGCATTGGGCCCTGGTTCCCGCAAGCTGTGCATTGGGCCCTGGTTCCCGCAAGCTGTGCATTGGGCCCTGGTTCCCGCAAGCTGTGCATTGGGCCCTGGTTCTGTTAAGTTAGCATTCTTAGAGTGCTGATTCTCATATCCCAGTCACTCTATTCATGTTCTGTTTTCTATAAGACGAAGAAACTGAAGATAATAAGGAGAATGTTGAGGCATCCAAGGAGTGCGATCCAGTGAAGAAGAAGATAGAAAATGATATTTCCGAAGGAAATGTAGCAATGGCTGCTGCAGCTGCTCTCGCCTCCGCAGCTACAAAAGCAAAGGTTGGTGATGTCCGGGCTGGTGTGGGTGGGAGCATATGCACAGGTGGTAAGGGTCTGGAATAGTTAGGAGCAGTAGACTGGCATGGTAATATGGATTGGGCGTGGTTGGGGACAGTATGGTAGTATGGTAAAATGAGATGCGGGTGGTACGGTGACATGGTCCAGGCATGGTTAAAGGTGGACCTACGGGTCAAGGATGGTATGGTGATATGGATTAAGCATGGTTGGGGCAGTTAGGGTGATATGGATTGGGCATGGTAGGGGACAGTATGGTAGTATGGTAAAATGAGATGCGGGTGGTACGGTGACATGGTCCAGGCATGGTTAAAGGTGGACCTACGGGTCAAGGATGGTATGGTGATATGGATTAAGCATGGTTGGGGCAGTTAGGGTGATATGGATTGGGCATGGTAGAGCAGTTAGAGTAGTATGGTGATATGATATGGATTGGGCATGGTTGGGGCAGTTAGGGTAGTAAAGTGTTATGGATTGGGCATGGTGTGGGCGATATAGGGGGTGCATGGTGATATGGATTGGGCATGGTGTGGGCGATATAGGGGGTGCATGGTGATATGGATTGGGCATGGTGATATGCTATATTTGTTTGTGCTCTGTAGCATCTAGCAGCAGTAGAAGAACGCAAGATCAAGTCCCTTGTGGCCCTGCTGGTGGAAACTCAAATGAAGAAACTGGAGATCAAGTTACGGCATTTTGAGGAGCTTGAAACCATCATGGACCGAGAAAAGGAAGCTGTAAGTGTCTTCAGACTTCCGTTTAGACCTGTGCCAAGGGATGTTTGGGCATACAGAGGGTATTTGGTTTAATGCAGCATGATTTGTGATCATTATCCCCTTTGTCGCCTGACCGTTTCAGTCACCCACGTTCAGTTATTAGCACTGCGTGTTGCTTTTAAATTATGTTTTGGGACTAAAGGAATAATCTGACTTTTAAATGTCTGTCTCTTTTACAAAAACATGATTTAAGAATTGCCAGTGTTCTATATTAAATTGTTTCCTTTCACGTTGTCCAACTACAAATGACAAAACTCCCACCCCTTTCAATCACTAAATATTCCTGACTGTAAGCATGCAGAGTGCCTGTTTTAGGTCTCTGTTCTGTTTCCCCAAGCATTGTCCACCACCTGGGATCCCCTGATTTGGGATCTGGAGTAGTTGGCCCTTGTCTTTCTATGGGTTTGATCAGCTAGCTGTGTATGTCCCTTCCATTGAGATATTAAATACTATGTTTGCAGATTTCTTTCCACATGATAGTTTTCAAGTCAGATTTACCGGCCTATTGTTTAATCATTATTCCAATTCCCTGCAAACCGTTTGATCTGCTGCCAAAATACAAACCTTTATAGGCTTGAAGGAAGTGAACAGTCCCTTACTCTGACCTCTTGCTTGGGGTGTAGCTGTGAAATGAGAAGGAAGTCTGAAAATAATAAATTACAATAAACATAACAAAAATGGACGGGTTTTCATATTTGATATTGCAGTTACATTCACCCACCAGCAGGCGTGTCGATACCTTTGACTAGCTCTGCATAGGGCAGAGGTGCCCAAAAGGTAAAATTGTAAAACTGCAATTCCCGTGCCTTAGAATGGCAAAGCACCATGGGAGCTGTAGTTTTAAAACAACTGGGGATCTACCTTTTTGGAACCCCCTGGTTTAACTCTGAGATATGGTGATGCCTTCCATGGTCCCTTCCAAGGAGTGTGACCTACTTTTTTAGTTAAGTCTGGCATCCTGTACTAAAGGTTTGGAAATACTGGATCTCTGATCCTCCTGCATTCCTTTGTTTTTACTATACTGTATCTGTCTTGTGCAGCTGGAGCAACAGAGACAACAGCTACTGAATGAACGCCAGAACTTCCACATGGAGCAGCTGAAATACGCCGAAATGAGAGCACGTCAGCAGATGGAGCAGCAGCATGGACACAACGCACCGCACCAGACGGGCACCACTGGACCAAGCATGGGTCACATGGGGTCACCAGCCCTTCCTGGAATCATGGGGCAGCAGCAACAGCCCCCACCCTATGCAGTGCATCACCCAATGCCACCACCCCATCCATCACAGACAGGTAAGATCTCTACCCAACGCAGTGGGCGGTGGGACATCACGGGAGGACCTGCTCAGAATTTAGATGCATTTATAGAAGCTGCTTTTGTAGTGCTTTGACTGTAGGCTACATGGAGATTTACTAGCTCACTGCAGAATGGTGCTCATTCAAAGGGATATCACATCACTTTTACTTTCAACAAAACTTCCAATATGATTCTGATAAAAGTAACATTGTCCATTTCTTTAAATAAAAAAAGTTAGCATCGGTAAATAAAAGTCGTTACACATGGCTGAGACGTTAATTCTGGGTTTTGTTTTATATTGTGCCCCCTCATTCTATTGGTATGCCCCCTGGCAGTGGGTTTGGGCTTCTATAAAACTTCTTTACTTCAGTATTGCAGCCTCAGCCTGAGCACAGCGCGATCCTTTGACACTTTTTATGCTGTCGCCCTGGAACATCTAAACTAAGCTGCTCTGCCACTGCAGTCCGCTGGCACTCTCTTCCTTCACAGTGATCTTATTGATCCTGTGCAGCATAACCATTACTTCCCGAGTAGGCCAAGCCCACAGAGTCAGATATACAGTTTGTCTTAACTGTCTGCTTCCAGGATCCACTGTGCTTTTCTGGGCAGGTCACTTCTTCTGTTCCTGGGCTGTACAGGAAATGTTTTGTGCATCTTTCAGGAATGACATACAGTCAGGAAAGATCCAAGCAGAACGGCCTTGATTAGCATACGGACATCCTTCATGCAGCATATTAATGGTTTCCCCCTGTAGCTCTGGCAGTGTGCCACGTGTCTAGCAAATGTTTATGGTCGTGCAATCCTTACCCTCACTGTGACTGAAGACTGGTGTCTATCCATGAGACACAGCTGATGTTGTTATAGGTGTAGGAGCTCCAGCATTGGCTTTGAGTTTTCAGCCATTCTGGAATTGAAGAGTACTCTTTACTCTTGGAACAATTTGTTTCATAAAAGTGCTTTGCTGCCCACTGTAGCGGATGGCATTGGGCTGTCCTCGAAATTCTGTATGTTCATATGCTTTCTGTGAAATTTTGCCTTGTGTATGCAGCATTCGACTGTTCGGTAAAATCACTCCGTTCATTATATTGAGTGAAACTACCGAACAACCAGACCACCCAGGAATAAGTGTGCCTCCAATTACCGTTAATTGGTAATTGGTGATTCATGTAATGTGTGTTTTGTCCTCTGGGTGGCCGCCGTCGGGAAACGAACACGTGGCGGCGGCCATTTTAAACTCCCGAACAGCGGTGTTTTGCTGTCGAGTGTCTGGAACCCAAATCGGACACTCGGCTAGGCAAAAACCGCTGCAACCTCCACACTGCCCTTAAATTCGTGTAGAAACTACCAAACGTTTACCGGTTCGGTAGAAAAACACACGAACAAGGGGATTCATTCAAATCCTCTCCAGTCTCCATAGCCCAAGTCATTCATGCAGTTTATTCCCTTTTTCTGTGACTGACCGCAGGGCCAAAACGCTTGGAACCAATTTCGGCTGTTACCTCCAGCGCGGTCTGCCTTTTTACTACTTCCACAAATCTCCAGAACCCCTGGTCCGATCTGTGTGATTTTTGGTTATGTCACTCACCCAGATCAGGGCTACCAGGGGATGTAATATTTAAGGGGTACATCCAGAAACCCAGGGAATTATGTCCTGCATAACAGGATTATGAGTCAGGCTAAGGGTAGGGGATGTGTGGGTGGCAACTCATGTATGATTGGCTACTGTAATAATTATTGTAAATCCCTCCCTTGCATGGGAGAATGCTTTAAAAGAAGGTTGAGTGATTAAAATTTCAGTTCTGCTCCTGATGCCGTGTGTCGTCCAGTGATTGGGATCCGTATTGGGATATTCGTGGATTACCTTGCTTGCTGTGATTATTACTCTATGGTATTTTATAACTTATTCCTGAGCCTCACTGGGATCTTTAGTGGAAGACCAGCTCTCCGCTACACCCACCGCACCACTTCACATTGTGGGCCCACAGGAAAGTAACCATTCAGATCGCCAAGTGCAGCAGATCCCATGCGAGCGCTCAGTCGAGCCCAAAAGGCTATAAAGATTCCAGAGATCATCAAAGCACTGTAGAGGCAGCTAAATTTATGGGGTATGATCCTCGAAAATCTACCATTAAAGTAGGTCAAATGCCGAAGCTCGCCCAAGATGTGTCTGTCCAGCATAGCAGTTAGGTCCTGCCTTTTCAGTGTTTTAACGTTAATAGAATTCTCTTATATCCTCTCTTAATGCTTGCATTTATTTATTTCCTGATCTTTGTAACTGGTTTGATTAATTTTGTCAATGAACTATTGTAGGTCAGATGCCTGGTCCAAGTTCCATTATGTCTGGACCTCCTGTGCCACCTCGTATGATGCCCAATATGCATCCACCTGTAGGACCTCACCCCCCTCCAGCAGCTGTACCACCAATGCCCAGCAACATCGCTGGACCGCGTGCACCTGTGGCTCCTAATGGCATGTGTAAGGCAACTGTTTTATTTACATGGTCTGCTTTTAGACATTGCCCAAACACAAATCCAGAGTTTACATAAAGCTTCATTAATCATAATGTGAGGATGTCTCGCATAGCAAGTCTGTAGCCGATTGGCAGGTGTACCGCTATAATTATACATTTATATACATTATACACCATATACATTATTTATATACATTACACACCATATACATTATACACCATATACATCATTTATATACATTATAGGCCATATACATTATAGGCCATATACATTATAGGCCATATACATTATAGGCCATATACATTATAGGCCATATACATTATAGGCCATATGCATTATAGGCCATATGCATTATAGGCCATATGCATCATTTATATACATTATAGGCCATATACATTATAGGCCATATGCATCATTTATATACATTATAGGCCATATACATTATAGGCCATATGCATCATTTATATACATTATAGGCCATATTCATCATTTATATAAATTATAGGCCATATTCATCATTTATATACATTATAGGCCATATTCATCATTTATATACATTATAGGCCATATTCATCATTTATATACATTATAGGCCATATTCATCATTTATATACATTACATTAGGGGCCATTTGCAGTGACTGTAAAGTTAAGTAGTATAGCGGCATATCGAACGTTATGTAAAAAGTATGCAAACTGCTAATTAGTAGGTAATGAATGGATCTGAATGAAATGTACATAATGACTGCTCTAGTCCTCCTGCTCTGTACGATGGTGCTATAGAGCAGTCCATCAACCTAATGGTGGCTTTATTTTATGTACTCCATAGATTTAAAGATGAATTATTTTACTTAATTGAAATTTAGAATTTTTCTCAATTTGTCTATTTTTTAGACTCTGGGCCTCCGCAGCAGCCGCAGCCTCAGCCTCCACCCCCCTCTGATGGACCAACTCCGCCTCCCATAGTGCCTCCCACCTCCTCGGCACCCTAAGGAAATTAAAGGAGATCTTCCTTCTCTCCACACAAGCAACTTCCACCATTACTAGCTTTACTTTTACCCCACAGAGCTTTTTTTTTGTTTGTTTTTTATACAGTGTCCTATTAATTGACCAAATTTATACGTACAATTCAAATCGCACATCAATTTTTTTATTTAAATTGCTCAAGTATTGAGTATTTATTGAAGAACAACTGCTTGAGTCTATATGTTCCAAGATTTTTTTTTTTTCTTCATTTTCCCCAGAATGGTATTTCTAAGTTTTTTTTTGTTTTTTTTTTTGAGGATATATATTTGCTGTTTTGCCTTTGGTTTGCATGTTTTCCTCTCCTGTTATTTGTAGTGTTTGTTATTTTATAATAAAATCTCCTGTAGTAAATGGGTGGTAAGCTTCTTTTGCTGGGAGTTAGGGATTTTGTATGATGGTACTCTGTCTCTGTAATGGAATGTGTCCTGTTCTCCAGAATGACTGCCTCTGGGTGCTGTCGAACTCTTCTCGAAGTTTGTCACAGCAGAATCTTTATATAAAAAAAACCCCAACAATTTAGATGCAGTTTCTTGTTTTGTAGATGCTTTCCCATTGAATAGAGCGTCTCCTTGTAGAGAAACGATCGTAATGGAATTTGTATGTCTGTTGGTCTGAAATCTACCTCTTAGGCAGGAAAAAGTGTCATTTTCTTTAGCTGTTGGGAGAGAAGATTCGTACAGCTGCTTGTGCAGCCTGAAATCCAGGGCTCTCTATGATTGGCCTGCGATTCCTTATGAAGGTCTGAATAATGAAGCATCGATATGCAATACAAGATTATAGTAGCAGGCTTCCCTGGGCTGTGATGGGGCCTACACGTCTCCTGAGAGCGGTGCGTAGAGCATCACAGAATTTCATGCAGACAGCCCCACAAGTAGTTCTTGGACTTTAATTCCCAGAATTCTCCAAGAATTTTTTTTTTTCTTTTTTCTTTTTCTTTACTAGAACATATGGTATGGTATATAGAAATGTTCCATACGGGCACCCCTTGACCATAATAAAACCTTCCCCCGTTTGGTCTGTAGTTCTGACGACACGCTGTATTAACACATTTTACAAAGTAGGCGACAAGTCCAAGAAATTCTAACCTGGAACTGGCAGAGAATCCCCCTTCCTAGGTGGCT
Source organism: Pelobates fuscus (assembly GCF_036172605.1). Taxonomy (NCBI): domain Eukaryota; kingdom Metazoa; phylum Chordata; class Amphibia; order Anura; family Pelobatidae; genus Pelobates; species Pelobates fuscus. Next base: position 384,059,412 of record NC_086320.1, on the reverse strand, counting down.
GTTACCAGATTAGATTAGATTGTTACCTGGTTTCTGGCTGCTCAGGTTTATTAAATTACCAACTAAAATGTTTTAAAGTGATTTTTTTTTTTTTTTACTATTGATATTGGAAAAATAAAGCATTCTTAATATGACCTGCTAGACATGTCTCTCCTCTCGGTTATATGTATATGGACTCCTGGATCTCAGGCACTCACTTTCGGTAAATAATAAAATGTGGCTTCTTTTGTAAAAAAAAATTCTGCTCTGTGTGGTGTTTTTAATTCTGGAAACTATTTTTGCCGCATCATGGTTGCCAGCTGCTTCTTTTATGTTTTAGTATTTGGGACCAGAATAAGAAAGTTTCAGTTAACAAATGTCACATTTTACAAGACAAATCGTCCCTTTGTAAAAGCCTTGACTCTCTCACATGCAGCAGTCTTACTTTCTATTGTAGGTTTATGTGATACGATGCTCTAATGGAATTAAAAGGATACTCACATCTATCATGGCTCCTTGCAGAATTTAGGGTGCTTGGTCCCTGTCCCTTATTATGCTATTTTTTTTTTTTTTTTTTTTAATTCTTTATTTTTATTGTGCATGAGGTAACAACAGGCTTGTAGAGCCACAACAGCTGCTACAGGCTTTTTCATAACATTTTAGTATTTTAAAGTGTGGCAGATTAAACAGCACATTTTACTTTTAGGAAAACATGAGAGTAACTAACTACATAACATCGACGAGTTGGTTTAGACATGCTAAGCTAGACAAGTTTATGAGGAGTTAGGTCACGTTTACAATTATGTTAACTACATGACTTTGCATTCCTGAGGGGGTCAAACAGGTATTCTTATGCATTATTTACAACTGCTTGGGTGCTCGCTTTAATTAAGGATCCAGAGGAGCCTGGCAGGAAAGGGGGGCCAAGGGATAGACACAGAGTGGAAGGGGTGTCATAGTATCAGATTATCAACGTTATGGTTCAAACATAGCTTTAGGTTATACAGTACAGTAAATTCTCAGGTGATTTGCTTCAGGGATGTAAATTACTGACTATGATGGTCCAATAGGCAATCCAGTTCGCAGGTGACCGCAAGGCTGGCATAAACGTAGAAAGTAAAACTAAAATGGGCGGTAAGAAAGTAAACAAAGAGAGTCCCCAGGGTCCTAAGTAGTGCTGCCGTCAGCCGATGCCTTGCGGGGCAACAATGACGTCCCGGTATGGTGCTCTGTGTCTCGCTTTCGGTGATCCGAGAGAGCAGGCAGGAACAGCTGTGTCTTCCGTGAGGTGGTGTGGGTCGTACGTTGGGTAAGTCATAGTTCCGGTCATAGGTCGTACTTTTGGCTGTAGTTGTGAGCCGCTGTGGGTCTGCTGCAAGTGCTCTGGGGTCGCTGCTTTTTCTGGCTTTACCGGTCGGCCATATTGTGCTAAGATTCTCCGGGGTTGTGGTATCGCCATTGTTTGTAGGCAGTGTGGCCTTTGCTGTTTGCAAGCTTGCGTTGCCTTCTTTCGGGTTCTTGCTCCCGTACCACGTTTATCCCTAGTGTGTCTCCGAGCAGCAGCCTGTAATTCAGCCTCTCTCCGTTGCCTGGGCGCCTTGGTAGGGGAGTTCGGGAGAACTTCCATGCCCCTTTCCCTGGCCTTCTGTGCCCGACCCCTTGGTGTGCCGTCGGGTGTTGTTGCCGGTTCCGGGGGTCTCTGAAGTGCCTCCAGCTTGGCCCAGAATGCTTCAAAAATCTTGTTGAGTCTGAGCTCGGTTTCGCTGGCGGCGGTGCAGGAAATGGTGGTAAGCGAAGCGTCCGCCATATTTTGGGCCTTAGGTGTGCCGCCCAGACCTTGTGGTCGTTCTGTGTGTGGTCGGCTTGTCCGCGGGCTCTTGTGAGGGTGACCCGGGATAACCCCCGCCGGGCCATGGGGGGGGGGAAGAGGGCTCCTGGCCATGTTTCCAGTCGCTTTTGGTGGCAGGAGAGCGGCCGCCTCTCCCGCGCTTGCCATGCTTGGAGGACGTTTCGTGCTATCGGGTGTACGTCTCATGGGATGTCGCTTGACAGGTATCTGTGTATTCCTCTCGTCGTGCCCCTACACCGGGTAACCTTTAGTTTTAGTTTAGTTGCTTATTTTCCTTTTTATTTCGTTTAATGTGGTCCCCTGTGCCGGAGCTCTGGAGGCACGCGTCCTCTCTGCTCCACGGTCAGGCCCCGCCCCCCATTATGCTATTTATTAAAGCTACAGCAAGCTTGCAATAGTTACTACAAATGAATGCCTGTCCCAGCCCTCTCAGGCAAGCATCACGAGTCCCAAGTGAGTAGTACAGGTTCTCTCATGGTTTTCTCTGAGTGTGTCATAATTGGATTAATTTATGGGGGAAAAAACATGAAATAAGGGATTGTCCCACATGAGAAACCACAAACTCCTATCACCATATCCATCACCACTATTCCCGATAACTCATAACCCACTATTCAAACCAGAGGAAACCGGGAAAACCTACCAGGACTACCATAGATTATGCCGGGGTTAAACCGTTGCACACCCTCCTCCCAAACGAGACTCCTTCCGCCCTACGAAAATTCCAATACAAGAAGACCGGACGATACATAAATGAGGGACCCTGGGCGTACATGACCTTTTGAGCACACACTATCAAAAGGAAACTAATTTCTGCCATGTACACATTACTCTCCATCACCCAACCCAAACACCTCCCGGTCTAAACATTGAGTTGGGAAAAATAACTTAATATCTCTCTCAACCGAACAATGGTGCAAAATATTCAGGCTCACACACCTTCTCGCAACCTAGCAGCTTAAGAGAGCAACTACAAAAGAATAGTCAGGTGGCACTAAACACCTGCAAAGCTCCTATCATTTGTTTCCACACACGACCAACCGCTGCTGGAAATGCCACCAACCAGATGGCAGCTCGGCGCACATGTGGTGGGCGTGCCTGGAGATAAAGAAGTTTTGGTTAAGGGTGGCGGGGCTTGTCCAAATAATCCTTGAAGTAACAATCCCCTTCAAACCCGAAACCTTTCTATTCCTCCTTCTCCCAAGTAACCTACCAAAAGCTAAGACATCCCTGCTCCAACACCTAATAACAGCAGTGAACCAACTGATTCCACTGTTTTGGAAGAAACCAAATTCACCATCCCTAAGGGACCGGATTCAGAAAGTTGAAACCTCCAGACTCTTAGAGGAAAACATGCTACTCCATGTTGAAACAGTACCATTATTATACCCTTACGTGGGCCCCCTGGTGTAAATACCTCGGTGAAAACCCAGTTTAAATTAAACTTCTCCCTCCCCAAACACAACTCCCCATTCTACACATCCCCACAGGAAGCGACCTTGTATAGGAGTCAAGCAGATTAGGATGCTGGGCAGTCACCTTTTGTTTCCAACACTTGTAATTTTACTCTCTGGAATTTGTAACTAATGGGGCACACGTCCGATGAAGCCCTACTGTTTATTCATACCAAATTTTGATGGTTATATGTACTACCAATCGCCATAAGGTAAACCACTCTAAGGCAAGGATGCAGACATGTTTCCCCCTTCAGTACAACTCTGGACAGTCCAAAGCAGGGTGTATGGACCTCCAGATAACCCCCTAGTGTGGAAATTCTCATGCTACACATGTACAAAACCTAGCTGGGTAAAAACTCTTTCTCAAACCCCACCGATCCCACTCCCCAAACCACCCCCTCAAAGCGCAATGCTTGGTGGGTACACCAAGTTAGCCACAAATCAGGGTGGGGAAGCACTCTGCTCCTACCAACATGACTTGAATCCCATATTATACCTTGTGTACATGGATGTATACATTCTCGTATGTAATTGACGCATTAACATGTGTTTTTGCTGTACAACCACTACTATGCTGAATGGAAGATTTATACAGCTGCTTGTGTAGCCTGAAGTCCAGGGCTCTCTGTGGTTTGTCAGCGAGTTTCTTATGAAGGCCTGAATAATAAAACATCAATATGCAATATAAGATTATAATAAAGCAGGCCCCATCAGAGCCCAGGCAAGCCTGCTACTATAAGGGACTTATACATGTTTCCTGAGAGCAGTGGATATAGCATAAAACCATTCCAGTTCATCACCAGGATCTATGGGCACCATAAATTACTCTGTGAAATTATAGTGCTCCTGCAATAGCGTTTTGAATTTAAAATTATGCTAACATTGTGTACTTATAATCTTAATTTTAGTAATCATGGCAGCATCACTTATGGCTACCTTCTTCCCCAGCAGCCACAGGACAGTAATTAGATCAATTAATCAGTCTGTTATGAATGAAAGCTTTGTATTTCTCAAGCTGTAGCAGCAGGCTTTAGGTCTCTTACTGAGAAGCTGTTGTCCTCTAAAAGTCCTAGAACAGAAACTCGTTCCTTTGGAATTTTCGGGGAAAGATGAGGAGAAGGTAGATCATCATTCTAGATCCTTGGATTCCAGATTCATTGACAGATTCCTTAATCTGAAAAGGGGACACCCTTCGACTCCCTAAAAAGAAATCAGATACTCAAGAAGCAGAAAGATATTTAGAAGAAGTTAAGTCTAATAGGACTAGGGCTCCGCTACAGGGTCTAAAAGAGACTCTCCTTCACTGGTACACCAAAATACAGTCAGGAACAAGCAATACAATACAAGAATCTCTCACCTCATCCCTAGCAACTGGACGACATTCAGCTCTGGGGGTATAACTGAATTTTATTGACACATACACGGCTTTTATGCCCAGTGCTATGCAAGGGGTTTGACAAGCAGAAAATGCATGGAGATTCAATCCCAAGATCCTCTGTGCCTGAGAGATAATTGCCTGAGTGAACTCCTCTAATTTAATTTATCTCCCAGGCACAGAAAATCCACAAAATATCCTGTACCCCAACCATGCATAGGAACTCCACAAACAGCACATTCCCCGATAGCCCCGATCTGAGCGACCAATATACCCAAGATTCACTCAGATCGGTTTGGCAGAACGGGAACGCCACTGTGAAAATAGTTCCAGAGAAATAGGTGTCCTGGCCGATCTCTGTTCTCTCTAGCTTTCAGGGTATGAATGCTCCCCCCGTTCGGTAATACAAATCTCCCGAACGCCGTTCGTGTAGGTAGTCGGGAACCGGAAAGAGTTCCAGGCACTCAACGACCAAGTACCGCTGCCCTCGTTCGGGAGACAACATGGCCGCTGTTCTCTCTGCCATGTGTTTGGTTATACGAAACGGCGGCCACCCAGGGGAAGCGCACAGTAATTGTTTACCTTGCGGTTTTGCACTTTAGTTGTTGGTGTCAACGTTCTAATGGGGCACAAAGGGTGGTCCTCGTTCAGGAGATGAATAGATTTTGGTATGAAGTCTCCCGAATGGCCAAAAAGGCACCACACAAAATAACATGGAGAAAGCACAGTACTGTAACAGGGGGGAGTGGGGAGGGCAGGGTACGGGCAGCCAATAAAGGTAGCGTGTAAGTGTCCATTCCGCTATAGACCCACTTTCCCTGTTAATTCTGCTAACAAAGACATTAAAGTCCAAGAATGGAGCAAGGTAGAAAAGAAATCCGGGAGGCGGAGCCGAGCAGGCAAACCAACAAGTCGCACACACCATGAGCTCCGGCCGCGGGGGCTTAACTGAGTCAATAACTCGGGGCACAATGGCGAGACTCACCCGAAACCAAGCCCATCGGAAAGCTGCAGCGTCTGTGCACCCGGCGATACCTAAATCGAGAACCGCCGTGGCCGGCTTGGGCCTACCGGAGGAGGTGAGGGGGAAGGACGGCTGCCTTCCCGCCCGACTCTGCAACACACAAGCAAATGGAAAAGGCTTCCCCCCCCTGTGGACCGGTGGGGGATATCCTGGTCCCCGCCAGAAGGGAGATCTCGCACGTCACACCAAGCGATGGCCCCTGCTAGCCCCCCATGTAAAGTGGTGGCGACGGCCTCCAAGATGGCGGCGCAGAATGACCCAGCTACACGAGACTCGCGACAACATTGCCTCACCCCAAGCACCTACAACCAAGCTAGGGACCCCATCTCTGAACTCTTTGACCGACTCTGGGCTAAATGGATAGTACAACTGACACCAGTGAAGTCTCTCTCCATAATGCCCACACAAGATGGAATCTATCTATGGTGGGAAGAGGTCGGGGCCTCCATCTCAGGGCATGAAGAAGTCCCAAGCTACGAACCCCCATAAAATGGACCCTCCCAGTCTGGGAGCAACGAGGGGAACACCCCACAAGTGCCGACCACACCGGCGGAGAGCTACTAAGCGGCGAACCAAACAGGGCAACACCACTCACCGCTATATCCCGAAAGGGATGACCCAGGACCACACTGGACCCCAGGTCAGTGGCAGGAGGGCACCAGCTCCAACGCAGGCCCGGGGCAGAGGGGACCCCCGTTACCACACCGCAATGCAACTCCCACCATGCAAAGTAACCCTGGCGAAAGACACCGGCAAGGAAGACCACAGACCTCCTGGGGCCATAGAATACACGAAGGCAAGATGCTGGGCTCAAAACGAGACAGAAGCATAAATGCCACCTTGATTAACCCACAAGCACTTACACCCTACATGGCGGAAGAATCACAACAAGGAAGGAGTAACACTGCCGCTCCACACAGCCCTATGGATCAACCTCACCTATCAGACCTGTACCCAAGCAGAGGAAAAGCGTCAAAGACATCTAAACGGGACTGTAAAATACCCCAGGCAGGAGTTGGCTGAACGGGATAAGACATCTGCCCCATACCCCATATTGCTCCCTATCTGGGACTGAATATAACCCATACCTGCTTTGAATAATCGTCCTAGTTAAACTACTTGCTAAATATAAATGTCCGTTTTTAACTAAGCCTATGACCCTACAACCTTACAGCAAAGCTGGAAATGTTTAGCTGAATTAGCATTTAGTAATAGCAGCGTTGATTCCACTTTTTGCATTACTTAGTTTAAACAATGCCTCTTACGTTGCCTAAACCGACAGCCAGCCTAACCTGTTAACTATGCCTTATATCCAGAGTGCACAGTATGTTTATGCCTTACTACATAATATCTCGCACAACACATCTGACATCCCTAACACGCTTGTTATGGATTGCTAGCTTGTACTATTTTCTAGGGCAACACAACCTGCTTATAGATCGAAGACACTGTAGATGAGTACCTAACTTGCTCTACACATAATGCACTAAGCTAGTCTCTTCCCAACCGTGCCTTAGAGTAGGAGCAGTAATCTTTCACTACAGCACGCTACAGCGGAGTCTAGACCGTGTGAATATGAGTATGTTTAACGTTATTAATCTGTGGCAGAATCCGTTTACTCTACCCAGAACGTTTAACCTGTCGTTCCATAAGCTACCAATACCATGTTGACATTTACTGAGCGAGAGCCAGAGCTGCTTAACACATAGCATGGCTAACCTGTTATATTTTACACATGTCTTTAACAATTGCTTGTAAAACAATGTTTACTCGACGTTTCAAAAACAAAAAATTTATGGCAGTCTTTCGAAGGAGTGTATTATGTATCATCTTGTTTCCACCAACTGTATTACCCCATACCGCCTCCTCTCTTCATTCTGTACCCCATAACGCAAATGCCATAATAAAAGAAAGATTGAAAAAAAAAAAAAAAAAAAAAAGAAATCCGCTCTTAAGAGTAAGGCCCCTAGGGTGTATCCCTATTCTCCCAGCGATTGCAAATCCTGGAATTCCATGCCTAAAATAGATGCTGCAGTTATTCGAAGACAAAAAAGAAAAACTCTGCTTATTGATTCTATGGCGTACTTAAGAGAACCGATGGGAAAGCAAATGGACACGGACATTATAAAAACCTACTTAGCTCTAGGTTCTGCCATTCAGCTTTTTAGGTCTTGCTGGAAAACCTGGAGGAAGTTATTGAAAGTGGGGTGCACAGAGAGCACCTGATGGAAAGTCTAAAAGACTTTAAGAAAGTTACTATGTTTTATTCTGAGGCATCCTTGGATATTACATGATAGCGAAAGGCATGGCATTGTCAGTAGCTGCGAGAAGGACTCTATGGCTAGGGCTTCAGAAATTCTACGCTGTCTGGACCACATACATCGCAGATGCCTCAGTCCTAGACGTCATAAGAGACAGCTAGAGAAAAGAGTTTACCACTTTTCCAAGAATAACTACGTTCAAGAATCAAGGGGAGAGGCCTGACCTCCAAGATGGTCAGACGCTGTTTTGTATGGCTCCAGCTAAAATTGAGCTGCCTACCGCTAGAAATGACCCAGAGCACCCAGCATTCCCTTAGCAGCTCAAAGTGACACCCCTTTGGACCAGCAGGGGATATCCCAGTCCCCACTGGATCACAGGAACCCTATCAGAGACCCGAACACACGCCGCATGGCAAGACCAAGAATGGCCACCAGAATCTCCACAATGCCGACTGATCCCAGAGGGCCAGCAGTGGAAGCTTTAATGCACGCTTCGAGTCATAATGTCAAGAATTCTGGAACCGCATCCTTTGCTTACCCCATTCACTGCACGGTTGTCTCATGAAGCCAAATCAGCTACCCGCTCTCTTCCCGGGCTGTGGGCCCACTTGGAGACATCTCCAGACCATGGTCTATACAGAAAACCCGTGGCCTCAGGATCCAGTAGTCTGGAGGGGAGGATCCATGGACTTCTGATATTGGCTCCCGTGGGGCCTGGGTCGTGATACAGTGATATCTGCTACCCACACGTCAGATGAGTTATCCGCACAGCCTGGCCCACAATTAGGGGGGGTCACCACAATAGATTCCAATCAGGCACTGCGGCCAGGAGAGGGTATATGGGGGCTTACCCCAATAGTAACACACGGGGTTCACTCCTGCATGCAGCTGTACCAGGCAGTCTACAATAACAGTATGTATGTGTATAGGTTAGTGTATGTCCTGATTTTCACCATTTTCTTAAGTGGTCATAGTGTTAATGAGGAGAATTCATGATGCAGTGGAGAACCTTAGTCCTTGTAGATATAGCAGTGTCCATAGTCAAATAAGTACCTTGCAGTCTTGTAAGCACAGCTAAACGGAGTTGTGTCATTTTGCATTGCAGGAGCTATGCATCCCAGAGAAGTTTAGGAGAAACTCTGTGTTTCAGGGCACGAATTAGGCTTGAAATTAAATACAAGATGGCTGCCGTGTGTGTGAGGACCCGACAGGAATAACTCCCACAGACCTGTGCAAGCATTTATAGATTACTTCCTACAAATTTACGCTCAAACAGCTATTTCATATGTAAAAGATACTAAAGCTATTCTTCAAGAACTTGAAGATATAGAGTGGAAAAAACATTACAGTTGGGCCACCCTAGATGTATCGTCACTATACACCTTTATCAAACACAATTTGGGCTTCGAAGCGGTATCATACTATCTTCAGAACGATATTAATATCTCACAATCACTGAGTGACTTTTTTTTACAGGAAATTTCATTTATTTTAGTGCACAATTATTTTATGTTTGATGACAATTATTATTTACATATCACTGGGACAGCCATAGGGACCAGGTTTGCCCCAGTTATGCCAACATCTACATGAGAAGATGTGAGGAGCTAACATTTTGGTCAAGGCATGACTGGGGGGAAGACCTGGTCCTCTGACAAGTTACATAGATGATGTACTTATTATTTGGCGTAGTTTACAGAGTTCTTTTGGTGATTTCACTCAATATTTAAACCAGAACAAATACGATCTAAAATTCACATCAGAAGGGAACAAAGAGAGAATTGACTTTCTAAATGTGACTCTTACTAATAATAGACCTAATGTGTGCTCTAAATATTTTTTTTTTAAAACAGATGGCAACAGTTTAGTGCACAGACGAAGTTGCCACTATGACCCATGGCTCCGTGGAATTGCCAGAAGTCAATTCACGTGAGTCCATCATAATTGCACAAGTTTTACAGATTTCCAACAACAAGCCCATGTAGTTAAAAATAAACTTCTCTCCAAAGGGTACAATAAAAACCACTTGAAGAAAGAAATAAGAAGAGTCTCAGATTTCGGTAGAAACTTTCTACTTACAGATAAACAAAAAGGAACAAATTGTAAGAGTAATTCAATTGATAAAAAATGTGAACATGCGTTTATAACTAAATGTAATATTGATCGTCATAAAATTAAAAGAGCGCTATTAAAACACTGGCCCACTCGCTGTTAAAATTCACAGGAAATGCAATGGGGACAAAATTAGCACCCTGATATGCGAACCTAACCATGGGATGGTGGGAGAGCTAATTTATTTGGAGAAGCAATCCATTCCTTGATAATATGTTTTTACAAAAGATTTATAGACAATATTATATTTATATGGAAGGTTGAAGAAACAGAACTCCTCAGATTCATGAACCATACCAATGCAAACAATATGAACCTCAGATTTCCTCATGTGGCCAGTAAGACAAACATCACATTTCTGGATTTAAATATTTTTATAGATGATAATGGGATTCTCCAAACCAGTAACCATCGAAAAGAAGTTGACAAGAATGGATTATTGGATGCTAGGACTGCCCACAAACCAGGATGGATTAACAACATTCCAAAGAGTCAATACATGAGGGTAAAAAGAAATTGTAGGGCGGGGCCGGACCGCCATGCTAACCGGTCGCATGCAGGAGAGGCTCCGGAGCAATCGGGCCTCTTAAGCTGCAAATGGCAGATTATTTTGCTGACCGACAAGCCTACAAAGTACCCACGGCTGTGGGAGAGGTAGCGGACCCCGAGATCGGGAGCTTTGGACCCCATGGTGGAAGAACGAAGCTTCGAGGGCTGCGGCCTAATCGGGAGGGGAGCGAGGTGGACGGCCGCTGCCAGGCCTCCCTTCCCAACTGCCACACGCCGATTGCCAGAGCAGCTTGCCGGTCCCGTTTCCCCCCCCCTTTGGGCCGGGGGGGTCATCCCGGTCCCCACTGAGAGGAGCTTGAGAGGTGGGGAAACTGGTGCACAAGAAACGTCTGAGGCTTACCCTGCAAGATGGCGACGGCCTCTGACTCTCCACCATCTACCCCTACAACATGGAGTATCGCTAAGCTGCAACCAAGCCACTCACCTCGGCGGAGGTCCCCAAAGCCAGATACTCGAGGGCTACAGCGCTGGGAGAGAGTGAGCGTGTATCTACCAAACGGAGCTAAGCAGTCGACAAACAGGACGAACGCTGTACTCACCCGGGCGTCAGGCATAACAAAAGCGGCGGACCTGAAACACACAATCTGGTACCTGCGACAATTCTCTTGTTATGTGCCGAGCAGCTGTGGTACCAGACCGGGAAGATCGATCCTGACATGCACGCACAGAGAAACCCGCAGTCCCAAAACACGTGGACTTTGCAAGAGACAGCAGATACACGTAACCCGCTGGCAGCCTCAGACCTAAGATGCACAGCATGACACCACTGCCACTTTGCCCTTCTTGGCCTCTTCTCCCCACCAGACCCCACACAGAGCCTGGTAGCCGCGCAGGGTCCTGCTCAACTCCGGTGGTCACTTGCCTACTGGCTCATTCGAGTTTAAGTTAATACTCTTCATGTCAGTGGTCTATTGCTTGTAATGTTTCGACTGTCACTATGGCATAAATGCTTACCCTTCTCAGAAAAGCAATGCCACAAGCCTTACCATAATCTTAAACGTGACTAAATGCATGTCTAACCTAGCATGTTTAATACGAGCTATGATGTTACAAAGTCAGTTATTTTCATGTTTAAAAACAAAACAAAAATGTGCTGTTTAAAATGCCACACATTGAAATGCTAAGAAAATGCTTGCAGCTGCTGTCGTGGCTCTGCACGCTTGCTGTTACTTCATGCACAAGTAAAAATAAAGAATTTAAAAAGAAATTGTAGTAGACCTCAGGAATTGAAAGAGGAATTTCAGAACCTCACAAACAGGTTCATACAGAAACACTATAATCCTCAACTTCTGAAAAAGGTAAAACAAGAAGTCCACAATATGAATAGAGAGGAACTCATCTCAACACCAAGAGGAAAGAGAGATGATGGACTTAGGTGAAACAAAGATAGAACACTTCCCATATTTGTGACAACCTATAACTTAGCAGCAAATGATATTAAGAGAATCATATGGAAACACTGGCCCATCATCACCCAGGACAAATATATGGTTTTTTTTGGACAACACACGACCAAAAGTAGTGTTCATAAAGAACCAAACAATCAAAAACATAATTGCCCCAAGTTTGGTTAAAAATAAAAACAACATAACCAAAACCAAAACAGGACTTTTGGGCGTAAAAGGTGTATTTAGGTGCGGAAGGAAAAACTGCTTCACTTGTCTTCTTATCAAACAGAAAGATAACAAGTCTTTCTCCTCCAACCATAATGATGAAAAGAAGGAATATGGAATCCAACAATTTATTAACTGTAAAACTACCCACGTCATCTACCTTTTGGGATGCACATGTGGTAAACAATATGTGGGCAGAACATATAAAGTAGAAAGTTGAAAACGAGAATATATGAACATGTACGTTCGATCAGAAAGAAATGTATAAACCATGGAGTTCCGCTACACTTTCTGGAGAAACACAACAGTGATCCAAAAGATCGAAAGGTTAAAGGGATTGAAGATATTCGACCCACAAAAAGAGGTGGAGATAGATTTAAAATCTTAAGACAATGAGAAACTTATTGGATTTTTAAATTAGGGACACTAGAAAAAGGATTTAACAAAGAGCTAGATAGAGCTGCTTTTTAGGCTTCATCCCCACCCAGTCCGATATATACCTATGGTCATACCATTCTGAAAGTGCCTGATCTCGTCAGATCTCAGAAGCCATCCAGACTTGGGCCTGGTTAGTACTTGAATGGGAGACCAACTAGGAACCTCAGGTGCCATAAGCTGGTTCAGTCTGGGCATGTATATATATCCTAATTTCAAATATCCCTTCTATCTAAACGTACAAGTTCAGGCATTGAACCCTCTGTGTACTACTCATATTTTTTTCTTCCTCTATTCTACCCTACCTTTTCAGTTTTTTTTATTTCATTTATTTATATTTTTTATTTAATTCACAGTGTTCCATCTACCGGAAGAGCACCTATCATTATGTATACATCATGTAACAAATCATAAATAGAAACTAAAGTTAAAAACATACATCTATATCTCTATCTTTTTTATTCATTACCTAAGTTCCATGGTTTATATGGTAACTATATTCACATATAAAATTCACTTCATATGTTTCAATATAGGTAGCCTTTGAGATATATATATATTTTTAAAATAAGATTTTAATAAATAATCTCCAATTTTTTTTTTGTAAATCTTTCTTTTATTATGGCATATGTGTCATAGGGTACAGAATAGAAAAAGGAGGTATTAAGGGATTACATACGGTAATGATAACAAGATGGTTTATGTTACACTCCTATGAGAGACTGCCATAGTATTTCTTTTTTTTTTTAAACATAGCGAGAGAAACAAAATAATATAGGATATAATAAGGTAAGGAAATGATGCGTATTCCAACGAGTTAGGCTAAGTTGTAGCTTTGGAGCAGCCAGATATTACTTAAACTCAACTTATCATAGTACCACCGCGGGCAGAGTTACATGCTGAATGTGAAACTATCTTGTCCTAGTAGTCATGCTTATAGGTTAAGTATACAGGGGAGTCGCTTGCGGTCTGCCTCCCTATAATCGTGGTGCAGATTAGGTTTTCTGAGAAATTGGACATGCAATACAAGAATAACATATGAGTAAGCTGCGTGTATAATAGCATGTAAAAAGAACATGTGAAACAAGATTGTACTTTAGCAATTAGCCAAGCCTAAGCTGGGATGTGGCAGGTAGGGTTAATAGCTTAAAACTTATCAGTGGTGTGCACAGTGAGATTCTGTCAGCAGTATACCGGGAAAGGCAGATACATATTGCTAAAACACTATACTGCTCACGTTTATCAAATGATAAAATGCACTATGTGGTTCAGTCTTGCCTCCGCAGTGCTATCTGCAGAATTATCTGATATACAGTCCAATTTTCTCAGCCTATGCCGGCTCTGAGTGCTGGATGGCCGGGCCACACATCGTTTTCGGGTTGTTGCTTCTGTGAACCGTCCTGTCCGACAGATCTGGGGGAGAAGCTCAGTCCAGGTCTGCTGCTGGTGAGGGACGGTGGTCGTCGAGTGTGGGGGAGGTGTGGGGGCGGTCGGGTCTCCCCATGGCCCCAGGCTTTTAGTGGGGTCTGCATCCTGGCTCCACGAACTCGGGTGCTGCAAGAGGCCCAGTTCTTCCCTGTGAGGGCGCTTCGGAGAACCCTGGTGTTACGGCGCCGCCAGCGGCGGTTAGGCTTCCGGCGATGTGGCTGATGCTGTGGAGTTATCCTCCTGGTGACCCCCGGCCCGGGTGGGCAGTCAGTGCTCAGCTTTGGCGTTAAAGGGTGTGTAGTGCCCGTGGTGGGCCCTTTCCGCCCCTGTTTCCCCGGCCCACATGCTGTAGCACACTAATCTGTGATTTGTATTTATTTTGTATCTGGGAAGTGGAGTGTCCACTTTAAGTATTGCTCCCCAGCAGGGCCGCCCTTAGGGGTGTGCGAGCTGTGCGGCCACACAGGGCGCCATATGGCAGAAACAGCTCACACATGGGCGGCCAGGATTTAAAAAAAAAATTGCGACGGGGCGGAGCATCCCGTGCGGTGGGGCGGAGCATCTGTGCGGCAGGGGTGGAGCATCCCATGCGGCAGGGGGCAGAGCGAAACTGACGGCGGGGGGGGGGGGGGAGGGGGAGGCAGAGCGAAACTGTTGGCGGTGGTGGAGCTAAAAGTGCCGGATAACTGCTGCAGGGGAAGCAGGAAGGAGTCCCTGCTTCCCTAACAAACAGTCTCCAGGAGCTGCACTGCCTCCACAATGAACAGAGGTAACTATGTGTGATTGTCAGTGTGAGTGTGACAGTCTGTGTGTGTGTGACACTGTCTGTCTGTGTATGTGTCTGTGTGTGTGTGTGTGTGTATGGCTGTCTGCCTGTGTGTGACTGTCTGCCTGTGTGTGTCTGTCTGCCTGTGTGTGTGTCTGTGTGTCTGTGTGTGTGTATGACTCCTTGATAAAAGAAATGAAGTTAAGGTGGGAGATAGCGACCCTAACTAAATACATTAATGATAAAATCACACCAAGAGGTCTGAGGTTATTTAAAATGCCTACATCCGACACTGACAATAAAGTTTTCATGGAAGAGTGGTATAACCACTTAGAATTCTGTACTTTTGGACTCGTGAGAAGACTTATTAAAGTTAAAAGTGAAAAACTTTCAAACTTGGATAAAAAAATCAACAGCCGGGGGGGGCGGAGCCGAGCCAGCGAGCCGACTGGTCGCACTTCACATGAGCTCCAGCTACATGGGCTCAAATAAGCCAATAAATCGGGACACAGCGACACGACTAATGAGAAACCAAGCTTATGCACCCGGCGATACCAAGACCAACACTCGGCATGCCCGGGAACCGCTATGGCCGGATTGGGCCTACCGGAGGAGGAAAGGGGGAAGGACGGCCGCCTTCCTGCCCAACTCCACGGTCCTCAAGCAAATAGAGAGCCTTCCCCCCCCCCCCCCTATGGACCGGTGGGGGATATCCCAGTCCACGCCAGACGGGAGATACCGCACACCACACCAAGCGACAGACCCCGCGAACCCCACTAGCAACGTGGTGGCGAGGTCCTCCAAGATGGCGGCGCTGATAGACCCACAACGACCAGATGCCACACCAGGTGCCTGCGACCCTGCTGGTGACCCCATCAATGCGATCTTTGACCGCTTCTGGGCCAAATTGATGAAGCGGTTGCACTTAGCGACGAAATGTACCCAGCCGCCCTCACAGACCAGAGCCTATGGCGGGAGGAGACCAGGGCCTTCACCCCAGGGCACAAAGAAGCCTCAAACTGCGAACCCACGCAATATAGACCCTCCCGGGATGGGAGCAACCAGGGGAAAGCCCTGCAAGCGCCGACCACACGGGCGGAGAGCTACCAAACGCCGACCCAAGCAAAGCTGCACGACTCACCGCAATATCCCGATAGGGACGACCGTGGCCCTCACTGGATCCCAGGTCAGTGGTCAGAGGGTGCACGCTCCAGCACAATCCCGGGGCAGAGGGGACCGCCAATCACCGCAACGCAATGCAACCCCCAGAATGTACAGAGGGCAGGGGACCTACTCCGCCCAGCGTGCGCACACCTGCAAGGCACTGGGCCCACAACAAGCAAGGGGCAAGACCACCGTCCCGACCTGCCCTTCCTACACTACTTACCCTACTTACCCCCCAGGTCTCAGAGACACTGCTCACATGACGCCCAGCCAAGGCATCGGCTGAACGCCTTATTTCAAAAGACTGGCAGCTCCACGGAAACAGAACAGGCGACCCTCCTGCAGCTGGTCCAAGCAACATCAAACACATTTCACCTCACAGCTATGACACCTACCGTTAACCTACCTGCCAGCCTGCTCGGTGAGAGACTTTTGCCTGGGGGACCCCAG
Organism: Pelobates fuscus; assembly: GCF_036172605.1. NCBI lineage: Eukaryota > Metazoa > Chordata > Amphibia > Anura > Pelobatidae > Pelobates > Pelobates fuscus. The sequence goes on along the minus strand of NC_086320.1, from coordinate 384,042,929 downwards.
AGGACTTTAACATATCAGTTGTTTCACACATGAAGAATGTTAATTTCCATCTGCCTAGCATGTCTCCTACGCATAAACCATTATTTTATATTTTAATCTTATGCTCTTTAAAATTTATACAGCATTCAGTAGGCATGCATCCAAATAGTCAGCGATAGCTTTACCGCACGCTCCAGCCATATTAACAGAATTTAGCCTGTTGCTAACAAACCCATGCTTACTGCTTACTTACAAGGCTTTGTTTTACTTTTTTATTTTTCTTTCTTTTCTTTCATGTTATATCTTATGTGCTAGCATTGTTTAGTAATTTAAAGCATAATACCTAACTGTATCCTACTGCTAATCGATGCATGCTTAATGCCTACTCATAATGCGTTAATCTACTCATACAAAATACGTTGTGTAACAGAATTGTTCGCTACTAGCACTAAAGTGATGTAACTAACGTTTAGATATCAAAAGCATAATCACCGCAATGATTTAACTTGAATTAACTACCTAGCTACCTACACAAGCGACTGTCTCTACTGGTTAATATTATATTATAAAATGTGCCTGTTCATCTTGTGCCCCGCATGTTGAGCGTGGGATATGTTGGAGGACTGCTTTTGGGGCACCTCTTACCTGCCTGTTATATATACGTGCACAACAAAAATAAAGAATGTAAAAAAAAATTTTAAAAAATCAACAGCCTTAGAGAACAACTTATTCCTTTTGCTGATACCGAGGAATATTTCTGTCAAACAGTGAAAATTAAAAAAATAGTAGAGAAAACTGAAATAGACACCAAAAAAATCAAAGTTAACAAATATAATAGAGACAAATGGGACTATGCTCACAATCAAGTCCGTACATATAACACTACAAAAATACAACAAAACGGAAGAAAACAAAGTACAACACATCATTACACAGATGCTAACAATCGTTTTAACTATAGACACTACCAAAATAAAACAAATAAAGAAAGACTTAAACAAGTACACTACACTGATCACCAATACAAATCACAGAATAGATCTCCAAGAAGATATAATGGGAGACACAATTATACACAACACTGGAACAAATTCACTAGGAAAAATTCGGAAAAAATCTTTACGAATAAATACACTACAATTGATGAAAATGCAAAAAAGATTTCAACCAGACCACTTGAATATAAAAGAAAAGAAGATACATATTTTTCAGCCAAAGAATTCACACACAATCATCACGACACCTCACCACTGATTGTAAGACCCAAAACACACAGATTCACATATGAACCATCTTCTCCCCAATATAGAACTAAGGGAAAAGAGTATTCCTGGGAAAAAGTCACAACAAGGAATCATAAAAAACATGAAGAACAGGAACCTAACACATCCAAAGAATTGGTCACTAAGAACAGATATCATGCTCTATCCTTTTGTGAACCATTTGACAAGACCTCTTTTTTAGAAATTCCCTCAAACAGAGAGCGCCACACAAATCAACTAAATATCTCCACAATAAAGAGCCGAAAAAGAGATTTAGAGAATGCAGATCAGGGAGAAGAAAACAAGAAAGGGAGAACCGAAAGGTTTTAGACAATTCATGCACCAATTCTCCCAACGGCATTTTTAATCTGTCTAATAAAACCCTAAATAAAACAGAAATAGATGTTCTCAAAAAAGGTCTCAAATTTGCCCCTACTAAACCATATAACTCTTTCATGACCTTTATAGATATCGGGAAATTTGTTAGAAATGCCACATTGAAAAGATTTTTTTCCATCAACGTCAATAAGAATCAGATCAATACTGATAACACTCCCAATAAATATATAAATAGCAACCTCAAAAATAAATACAAATTCTATCCGGCACACTGTAAATCCAGTGCCTTAGACATTTTTGAAAAGAAGGTAGGCAAAGATATTAGAATCACACACACACACTAACAGACATACACACACACACACACTAACAGACATACACAGACACACTAACAGACATACACAGACACACTAACAGACATTCACACACACACACTAACAGACATACACACACATACACTGACAGACACACACTGACATACACAGACACACTGACATTCACACACACACACTAACAGACAGACACACACACTAACAGACATACACACAGACATTCACACACACACACACACTAACAGACATTCACACATACTCACTCACATATTTAACACTTTTTTTTTTATTTACCCCCCCCACTGCCCCGCAGCCACTGGACCACCAGGGAGAAATAGGACCCCCCCCCCCCCCCCCCAGCGTTCCCAAAGGTAAGGAGGCGGGGGGGGGGGGTAAATAAAAAAAAAGTGTTAAATATGTGAGTGAGTATGTGTGAATGTCTGTTAGTGTGTGTGTGTGTGTGTGAATGTCTGTGTGTATGTCTGTTAGTGTGTGTGTCTGTCTGTTAGTGTGTGTGTGTGTGAATGTCAGTGTGTCTGTGTATGTCAGTGTGTGTCTGTCAGTGTATGTGTGTGTATGTCTGTTAGTGTGTGTATGTCTGTTAGTGTGTGTGTGTGAATGTCTGTTAGTGTGTCTGTGTATGTCTGTTAGTGTGTGTGTATGTCTGTTAGTGTGTGTGTGTGTGTGTGTGTGTGTGTGTGTATGTGTGTGTATGTATGTCTTTTTAGTGTGTATGTCTGTTAGTGTGTGTCTGTTAGTGTGTGTGTGTGTCTGTTAGTGTGAGTGTGTGTGTATCTGCTAGTGAGTGTGTGTCTGTTAGTGAGTGTGTCTGTAAGTGTGTGTGTGTTTCTGTTAGCGAGTGTGTGTTTCTGTTAGCTAGTGTATGCGTATCTGTAAGTGAATGTGTGTGTGTGTATTTAGAAGGCGGGGGAAGGGTGGGGGTGGTGCGGGCGGGGGGGAAGGGTTGGATGGGGGTGGCGCGGGCGGGAGGGGGGCGCCTGAGTTTTGTGCTGCCTAGGGCAGCACAAAACCAGGATACACCACTGCCTACAACTAATATTAAAATAGAATTAAAATCATACCTAGATAAAGGGCTTGATATAAGAATTTTAGATGATAAAGAATTCCAATATATTAATATCACTCATCCGAAAATCCCGGTAATCTATTTCCTCCCCAAAATCCATAAAAATGTGTCAAAACCTCCAGGACGACCGATTGTCTCCAGTATTGGTTCTATTCTCTCAAATCTATCCGAATATATAGACATTCTACTTCAGCCTTATGTTATTAGAACGAAATCCTACCTCAAAGACACCATAGACCTCCTAAAAAAAACTAGAAAAGATTATTTATTTGCACTTTGTAATTTACATTCAATATGTGACATTGAACACTGATATACGTTTTTCTGTCCCTTTGATACTCCTTTTCGTCATTCCGTTTTTTTATTTTGAGTCTGATATGGACTGAAATATAAACTAGAAAGTGGCGATATTTAGGACTACACTATCCAGGGGCGGAGCCTGACCGCCAAGCCGACTGGACGCATGGGGACAGAGCTCCCGCCGAGAGAGCTCTAAGCGGGACATAATCAGCGGCTATATTGCCCAGAATACATCCTCAGTGCGACACCCACGACGGATGTGCTCCGGGGAACCGGTGGATACCCTTTTTGTGCATATCGGGGTATACAGCCCGCAACACATCCTGAGGCCTACGGGAGTTGAAGCCGGGGAGAGGCGGCCGCTCTCCTCGACACCTGAGCCCCTGAAAAGCGCTGCAGGCCTCCTACCCCCCCCCTTCTGGACCGGGGGGGATATCCCGGTCCCCACTAGACGGGCAAGCTGAGGCAGAGAGCATATGCGACGGCTGTCTGGCGGCCGGATAGCAAGTCAACCATACCTAAGATGGCCGCTCAGCGAATGCCGCGAGGGAAGAATGAGGGGCAGCTTACACACCCTCACCCCTGGGTGGCCCTGGACTGGCTATACTCGGCCTTCTGCGAGATACTACATTCCAGGGGACTGCCCTACCCTCAAGCGGCTCGGACGGTGGCCACATGGATCCGCCCGGTGACCCGCCGACGCCATTATGGAGCTCCGCTGGTGGCCCTCAGAGCAGCCGTCAAGCCACCTCCGACTAAGCATAAAAGAAGAGGAGAAAACGGCCACATAGACCCAGGCACTCACCAATGCATCCGCAAAAGCAAGAGCAAAACCACCGGGCCACAGACACAAGCAACCCCGCAAGATGGCGGAATTGAGCCCAGAAGCACCACAAGGTACTCAGACACGACAATGCCTTACATCCAAGCCATAGGCACATACCGGCGGGATGCAAGCCCAGCACAGAGCGACCATCGTCCGCATGACAGACTGGGCATCGGCTGAACAAGCAAAGACCCTGGACAGTCTCCTGGCACAAACACAGACGGCGCTGCAGTACTACAATTCCATGGGGACTCCCCAACATATACAGGTTCCCCTACGTGAATCTTGCATATTGTTCTCTGAACCTGGCCTATAGAATTCATTCATAGTTGTGTTTAAAGCCTCATAATCTGATATGCTATTTGTTGTATTTTATGCGCTGAGTTACTTTAGAATGGCTACTAACTACCACCGCTGCCCTGTATCCTGGTCTACCCTTCGACGATTTAACGAATTGTGACTCTCCACTTGCCTAGCATATCCTATACGCATGAACCACTATGTTATGTTTAAATTCATTTTTATTTTTATTTTTTCCTCAAATGCGCAAACACGCTAGTAGGCAAACGTAGCACATTCATATAATGCAAGGCTAACCAGATTACAACTGTACGTATTTATGTCTAATCTTTTGAAAAGCGCTGCCTAGCGACCATAATGTCACACGTCATTACTGCTGTTGTAGACATGTCCAGCCTAGCCTTTTTTTTTTTTCTTTTTTTTGTACGCTCATGATCTTTAACTTACTGTATAAAAATCTATGTACACCCAAGCAACGACCCTAGCCTAACCTAGAATAACACTCGACTGTTCAAACGTTGTACATCATAATTATGCTATATCTTCTATTATCTATGTTCCTATCTTGTTAAAAAAACAAAAACAGTGCAGTACCTCATGACTACCTGCGCCAAATGTATAACATGATATGTTGTGTTGAACAAGTCACTGTATACAACTGTATTTGAACCTGCACACGAAAATAAAGGACTACACTATCCATCACCACAGTGACTTTTACTGGAAGTGACACCCACGAACGCAAAGGACGATGGGACATGTAGTATGAACGAACCGGAAGTGATGCAACGTTTTTCGGCCGCGTCACACCAAACATCACGGATTGGTAAAGAAGAATTTTGGCGGGCACTTAAGGATTTAAAAGAGACAGAAGACAGAAGACACCTTGAAGCTGACTGAGGAAGCCGATTTTCGGTGAAACGCGTTTTGGCTGCAAGTGGACCTATAATAGACCACTTAATTCATTAGTATTGTCCCTATATGATTTTATATATTTTTTTGTTTTCTAGCATATAGTATGTATACATTTTAAATATTGATAATAAATATAGTTTTTATACATTTTACTTCCTGTATCCTGTACAAGTGATTCCAGAAAGGGATAGTGTCACCCTACAAATTGACACAGGGCCTTTACACTTAGAGCCAGTTATCAAAAGGCTCTAAATAAGGTGAGCACTTTTCTGTATTTTATTTATATTGATATACATCAGTATTTTAAAATACTACACTTAGTTTGGACCATTTCTGTTTCCTCCTGTATACTTTGGAGAGCAACATTCACTTCTTCGCTGTGAGAGAGGGGTTGTGTGGTCTACCCAAAAGACACAGACACCTGGAAGTTTAGAGCCTTACCACTGTAAAAGGCTCTAAAAAATGTGAGTTAATTTACATTACAACTCACACAAATAATTTAAAATACAAATTTTTCTGGCATATTGCACTATTATTTGTATATACCGTATATACTCGAGTATAAGCCGACCCGAATATAAGCCGAGGTCCCTAATTTTACCCCAAAAAACTGGGAAAACTTATTGACTCGCGTATAAGACTAGCGTGGGAAATGCAGCAGCTACTGGTAAATTTCTAAATAAAATTAGATCCTAAAAAAATTATATTAATTGAATATTTATTCACAGTGTGTGTATATAATGAATGTAGTGTGTGTGTGTGTGTGTGTGTGTGTGTGAATGTAGTGTGTGTGTATGAATGCAGTGTGTGTATGAGTGCAGTGTGTGTATGAATGCAGTGTGTGTATGAGTGCAGTGTGTGTGTGTGTGAATGCAGTGTGTGTATGAATGCAGTGTGTATGAATGCAGTGTGTGTATGAATGCAGTGTGTGTATGAGTGCAGTGTGTGTGTATGAATGCAGTGTGTATGAATGCAGTGTGTGTGTGTGTATGAATGCAGTGTGTATGAATGCAGTGTGTGTATGAATGCAGTGTGTGTATGAATGCAGTGTGTGTGTATGAATGCAGTGTGTATGAATGCAGTGTGTGTATGAGTGCAGTGTGTGTATGAATGCAGTGTGTGTATAGAAACATAGAAACATAGAATGTGACGGCAGATAAGAACCATTCGGCCCATCTAGTCTGCCCAGTTTTCTAAATACTTTCATTAGTCCCTGGCCTTATCTTATAGTTAGGATAGCCTTATGCCTATCCCACCCATGCTTAAACTCCTTTACTGTGTTAACCTCTACCACTTCAGCTGGAAGGCTATTCCATGCATCCACTACCCTCTCAGTAAAGTAATACTTCCTGATATTATTTTTAAACCTTTGTCCCTCTAATTTTAGACTATGTCCTCTGGTTGTGGTAGTTTTTCTTCTTTTAAATATAGTCTCCTCCTTTACTGTGTTGATTCCCTTTATGTATTTAAATGTTTCTATCATATCCCCCCTGTCTCGTCTTTCCTCCAAGCTATACATGTTAAGATCCTTTAACCTTTCCTGGTAAGTTTTATCCTGCAATCCATGAACCAGTTTAGTAGCCCTTCTTTGAACTCTCTCTAAGGTATCAATATCCTTCTGAAGATAGGGTCTCCAGTACTGTGTACAGTACTCCAAGTGAGGTCTCACCAGTGTTCTGTACAATGGCATGAGCACTTCCCTCTTTCTACTGCTAATACCTCTCCCTATACAACCAAGCATTCTGCTAGCATTTCCTGCTGCTCTATTACATTGTCTGCCTACCTTTAAGTCATCAGAAATAATCACCCCTAAATCCCTTTCCTCAGATGTTGAGGTTAGGACTCTATCAAATATTCTGTACTCTGCCCTTGGGTTTTTACGTCCAAGATGAATTATCTTGCACTTATCCACATTAAATGTCAGTTGCCACAACTCTGACCATTTTTCTAGTTTACCTAAATCATTTTCCATTTGGCTTATCCCTCCTGGAACATCAACCCTGTTACATATCTTAATATCATCCGCAAAAAGACACACCTTACCATCAAGACCTTCTGCAATATCACTAATAAAAATATTAAAGAGAATGGGTCCAAGTACAGATCCCTGAGGTACCCCACTGGTGACAAGCCCAAGCTTCGAATATACTCCATTGACTACAACCCTCTGTTGCCTGTCACTCAGCCACTGCCTTACCCATTCAACAATATTGGAATCCAAACTCAAAGATTGTAGTTTATTGATAAGCCTTCTATGTGCAACAGTGTCAAAAGCCTTACTGAAATCTAGGTAAGCAATGTCTACTGCACCACCCTGATCTATAATTTTAGTTACCCAATCAAAAAAATCAATAAGATTAGTTTGGCATGATCTCCCTGAAGTAAACCCATGTTGCCTCTGATCTTGAAATACATGTGATTTTAGATGTTCAACAATCCTATCCTTTAACATGGTTTCCATCACTTTCCCCACTACTGAAGTAAGGCTTACTGGCCTATAGTTGCCCGACTCCTCCCTATTACCTTTCTTGTGAATGGGCACAACATTCGCTAACTTCCAATCTTCTGGGACTACTCCTGTTATCAATGATTGGTTAAATAAATCTGTTAATGGTTTTGCTAGTACACCACTAAGCTCTTTTAATAGCTTCGGGTGTATTCCATCAGGTCCCATTGACTTATTTGTCTTTACTTTTGACAGTTGAAATAGAACCTCTTCCTCTGTAAACTCACGTGTAATAAATGACTCATTTATCCTTTTTCTTAACTGAGGTCCCTTTCAGAATGCAGTGTGTGTGTGTATGAATGCAGTGTGTGTATGAGTGCAGTGTGTGTGTATGAATGCAGTGTGTATGAATGCAGTGTGTGTGTATGAATGCAGTGTGTATGAATGCAGTGTGTGTATGAATGCAGTGTGTGTATGAGTGCAGTGTGTGTATGAGTGCAGTCTGTGTGTGTATGAATGCAGTGTGTATGAATGCAGTGTGTGTATGAATGCAGTGTGTGTATGAATGCTGTGTGTGTGTGATGCAGAGCCTTGGTGGGGGGTGGGCATTTTTATTATTATTTTTTTAATTATTATTTTAAAAAACTTTTTTGTTATGTTATTTTTTATTTTATTTTATTATTATTATTTTATTTTATTATTATATATTTTTTTTCGTCCCCCCTCCCTGCTTGATACATGGCAGGGAGGGGGGCTCTCACTCCCTGGTGGTCCAGTGGCATTGACAGTTAAGTGGCGGGAAGGGGGGGGCTGTCAGGAAGCACTTACCTCTCCTGCAGCTCCTGTCAGCTCCCTCCTCCTCCGCGCCGGTCCGGTCAGCTCCCTCTGCAAGTCCCAGTGTAAGTCTTGCGGCACTATGACCCCGCGGCTCTCGCGAGACTTACATTGGGAGCTGACAGGGGAGCTGACCGGACCAGCGCGGAGGAGAAGGGAGCTGACAGGAGCTGCAGGAGAGGTAAGTAAACGCTCTCTGCCAGCCCCATCCTACACAGCCCCCAGTCTGTATTATGGCAATGTAAATTGCCATAATACAGACAGTGACTCGAGTATAAGTCGAGTTGGGGGTTTTCAGCACAAAAAATGTGCCGAAAAACTTGGCTTATACTCGAGTATATACGGTATTAATTTTTTCTCTCTATATATACATGGAAATACATGGAAATACAAGTATGATATAGAGGGTAAGTGCCCTTCAGCACTATATACGTATATTCACAAATTCTTATATCTATACTTAGCGCTACACTCATGAAAATTGAGGGTTTAAAGGGATAGACACCTGATAAATCTGGAGATTTTCTTTGTTGTTTTTGGTGATTTCTATGTGTGTTGGGTTTATAAGAGTACCCACAGAGTGTATAGCAGCTAGATTCATTTTAACACTATAACTATATAGAGCCACCTTTCCACAACCTGTGTGTGCATATTCAATATAGAAGAGATTGTCTGGAAACAGATAAACATAAATTCTGTAACATTATTGTGACTTGTTATAAAGTGCAGAAGAAACACAGTATTTATATTTACAGTAACAGTATTTATAGTAAGTTGTAACATAGAAGACAGAAATGTATCAGTAGGAGAAAATTTTATATAGAAAGCCAGCAGATGGCACTATTTATACATGGAATAGTTACAACTGACTCCCCTTCCTTAGTCTTAGTTTAAAGACTAACCTATTGTGAGGAACCGTATCAAATGCCTTGGCAAAATCCAAATAGATCACATCCACTGCAACACCCTGATCTATACTTCTACTTACTTCTTCGTAGAATGCAATTAGGTTAGTTTGACATGACCTATGTTTCATAAAACCATGCTGATTATTGCTAATAACACAGTTCTTCCCAATGAATTCCTGAATATTATCCCTTAATAGCCGTTCAAATATTTTCCCAGTCACAGAAGTTAAGCTCACAGGTCTATAATTTCCAGGCAAGGATTTTGAACCCTTTTTAAATATAGGAACAACATCTTCCTTCCTCCAATCCTCCGGTACAATACCTGAAACAAAAGAATCTTGAAAAATTAAATACAGAGGTTCACTTATTTCCCTATTAACTCCTTAAGTACTCATGGATGAATACTGTCAGGCCCCAGAGCTTTATTTACATTAATTTTCTTTAATAGCTGTAGCACCTTGTCTCGAGTTATCCAATCACAAGCTATCTTCAAGTTTGTTGTAGCAATTATTTGCTTATCTCTTGCCAAATGATCCTCATTAATATATACTGAAGAAAAATAGTTATTTAATATTTCTGCCTTTTCCTGGTCTTCATTAACTAACAGTTAATGTTTTCAGTGTACCTTTTCAGTGTGATTGGAGACCTGCTCCTAGTCCTGTTTGTTAATCAGTGAAAGATAATAAATCACCCAAACATGGAGATAACCATAAAAGCACACTGCTTTACTTTAACAGAATTATTTACTAAAGTGAGAACTGTCGGGAATTCCAAATTTAAAGTCAAAACAGTCAGACTGGAAAAATATTCATTCAACTTCCCTACTAAGTTTCTCGATCCATAAGTGAGCATTTAAAAAATGTAATTAAACAAAAAGAATAACAATTGCTCACCTTCTTTCCTGCGCCATGTCTCCTTCGGTGTTAACTCGGCCTCAACGTTGACTGATGTCTTCCTGGAGGTGGAAACCAGTGGAATCAACAGACACATTCCAGTTTTGTTTTGTTTTTTTATCTTTATTTATCAGTTCATGCATATCAAGTGGTTACAACAACATGTAGGATATAAGCGTTTGTAGTTGTACAAATACTTGTTATAAGGCATACGAACATATACATTGACATTCGGTGTCGTTATACAAACGTATAGTACGATAGTAAACATTAACAATACTGATTTGTTGACGGCCATTGCAGTGTAGTTTGGCGGGTTGATCCACTTTGACTGGGATTCTGGTCTCCTTTTAGGATTGGAGTCTTAATCGTTGCTCAATGTAGGATATCAGTAGCCGCACAACTTCTGTTGTCCCTTGGCATTTGTGTGTCCGTGAGATTTACATAGTGTTATTTACATCCTTTCAGACTACGTTTGACCCCCCTTTTACAGTTTTGCACTGATTTTTAAGACAGAATACTTTGATAAATATCCCACAATGTATTTGCCCACTTTCTGGTGGTTTAAGGCAGTGTTCCCCAACCCAGTCCTCGTGGATCACAGTCCAGGAGTTATGTATTTCCCTGTTTTATTCCAATGGAGATACTGACAAAACCTGGACTGTTGAAGACTAAGTTGGGGAACACTGGTTTCAGGCACATTGGTCGCAAAACTACCTGCATTAAGTTATTTAAGACTATGGTGGCTTCTTCCAATAACAATTTCCCCCCTAGATGGCAGCATTGACGTGCATTGGATAAAGCACACTGCATACACTGTCACATAATTAAGCCAAAAAGGCGCAAGAGTGTACTGAGAACGGACAGCAGCTGAAATAGCCTGCCCTTCGGTGGGTCCCCGCTCAGATCTCAAGCTAGTGTTATTTAAATCTCCCAGACAAGATGCTGCCTTCAAGAAATATATGTGGGCAAAAGAGAACAGAAAATACACAAGGCAATAGGGAATGTTCTGTGTGTGAAAGACCATGAGGATTCCACTCACATGTTTCCGAGCCGAGCATACCACTCACATATTTCCGAGCATTCAATTAACGTGTTTCCAGTCTGACAATTCCACTCACATATTTTCAAGCCGAGCATTCCACTCACGTTTCCAAGTCGAGCATTCCAATCATGTTTTCAAGCCGAGCATTCCACTCACGTTTCCAAGCCGAGCATTCCACTCACGTGTTTCCAAGCCGAGCATTCCACTCACATGTTTCCAAGCAAAGGACTCAGCTCTAGTACAGGAGCTTTATTAAACATACTTAATTGTAAATTTGTTAATTTGGGAAAATTAGCCGAGTTGATATATTTTTTAATCTTATCTTTCGGAGTTGTGACTGATAGATTATACAGTTTTGCGTAGTATTGAATAAAAGCTTTCCCTATTTCTTCAGGTGATAAACACATTTTATAATTTTTTTTTTTAATTTTTTTTTTTAATTCTTTATTTTTCTTTGTGCGAGGAATAACAAGACGTTCGTCAATGCCACAGCAGCATATTCAAAATATTTAAACACAGTTGGTGTACATTCATGGCATGTGAATATCAGCACATTTTTATATGTAAATAACAGACTATTCTTGTAGCGATATCTATCTTAGGTATACAAAAGAGCAACGTTACACTATGCCGTAGCTTAGGCACGCATTATGTAATGATATTGTGAGGTCATATCAGGGTTTATAGCAGAAGACAACGGTTTTATGCACGGTGACAAACCATGATCCGTCTCATACAAGGCTATTAAATTTAAGCGGGCAGTCACCCACGGCTTGAGTTACAGGACTATGCAATGCTTGTTCCAGGGACGGTTCAAGCTTAAAGTGTCATGCTGCGTGTACCTCCGCCTGAATTTGTGAGCTTGGGCTATCTGTCCCCTTATAGGCTTACCCCCACCCTTCATTTTGCAGTGTTTGCTGTCGCTTACAGGTGGTTCTTGTGCCATACCTGTGTACCATGCTCTGTCTGCTAGCTGTGCCCAGAATCTGTCGAAGATCGCTTTGAGTGTGTCAGTACCTTCACTTGTAAGGCCATCCACCCTGGGTTGCAAAGTTTCCATGCCACGTGTAGTGGATTCAGGCATGTCCGCCATCTTGGGAATCGCCGCTTCAGCTCCGCTTGTGATTTCATCGGCTGCTGCTGATATGGTTAAGGTTGCAGCTTCCCCTTCTGGCGGGGACCGGGATATCCCCCACCGGTCCGTGGGGGTGAGTGCCCCCTCCTCCGCCTGAGAACCAGGAGAGCGGCCGTCTCTCCGCGGCTCCCACCAGTGCAGGCCGCAGGCCGCGATGCGGAAGGTACAGCGACGGGGAGCCTCATATCAGGTATCCCCCGATGCAGCATCCCCTCTTGGATAAGTAGAGATTTGTCCGCGGCCGGCACGAGCCGGTGGTTGGGCGTTATGCCCAGAATCAGGACGTCGGATGCGGGAGCTCTCGCCATGCACGTCTGCCTCGCTCGGCTGGTAAGCTCCGCCCCCCATTTTATCATTTTGATAGATTTTATCAACTGAATTAATTGTATTTCTTTTTTTAAGCATATTAGTCAGTATCTTGTCCGCTCTATTATACTTATGGTAATATTTTATTTTTAATTTGGACAAGTTTTTTCTAATTTTGTCAAAAGTCTTGTTTTGTATCTCTATTTTAGTTTTCTCTATTTTCAGCTGATTCTCCCTAGGTGGATAAGCATGGTTTTCTTTAGTTAAATTATATAGTAAAATATGTAGACTCGATAAACTTGCTCCATTTCTCTTATCTCTTAGTTTTTTTAACATAATACAATGGCCTCTAATTACGGCCTTGTAGGAGCACCATAATATATCATCCTCTACCTGTCCGTTATTGTTTTCTTGGAAATAAAGCTTTGTCGTTTTATCTATATAGTCTTTATACTCCTTATTTTGTAGTAGAGTGTCATCAAGTCTCCATGTTGTATTATAATGTTTTCTATATTTAGTCTTGTTTAACTCTAAACTTACACTATTATGATCTGACCATATTGCTGGTTTGATTTCTGTTTTATGCATTCTTTCTATCAACTCTATCCCTACATTGGCTTCCTGTAAGATATTGGGCTCAATTTCAAATTCTGGTTCTTGCTTTCAAATCTCTACATAATGCTGCTCCCACCGATCTATCCTCCCTTATACACAAGTATGTCCCATCTAGGCCCTTACGATCTGCTGAAGACTTACGTCTATCTTCTGTCCGTACTCCCACCTCTGATGCTCGCCTTCAAGACTTCTCGAGGGCTGCACCGTTCCTGTGGAACTCACTTCCCTCCTCTGTTAGATGCTCACCCAGTCTCCACTCCTTCAAAAAATCATTAAAAAAACACTTCTTCATAAAAGCGTATCAATTAAACTGTTAATAGCTCCTGACTGATTCCTCTTCTGCAACTGTCACTAGTCTAATACTGTCCTTACATGTCTGTTCGTCCACCCATTGTAAAGCGCTGCGGAATTTGATGGCGCTATATAAATGTCATAATAATAATAATAACTCAGTTTCTCCTAAAAATAAATCTATCCTGGAGTATGAATCGTGAGGCCATGAATAAAATGTAAATTCTTTGAGCGAGAGGTTATTCACTCTCCAGATATCAAATAGGCCTTCCCTTTTCAAAAGATTATTAAAAGTTTTAGCATTTTTTTTTAATTTTTTTTAATTTTTTTTTTTTGCAGTGCATTTTAAGATAACATACAGGCATGTGATGCCCCAACGGCAGTCCACTTGCATGGTTCAGAACATAGGTAACAATGGGGTATATAGGAACAGAGCACAATTTTATAATTTTTAAGTACAAGAGGATAAGTCACGAGTTTGTTATTTTTAGCTTAAGTACGTATTTTAAAAGTGGATTTACATTGTAATAAAACTTGGTCAGTGTTTATTTTCAATTTTCAGTCGCTTTACTACTATTGTCAGTCGCTTTACTACTGTGATCAGTCGCATCAATACTGTGATCAGTCGCTTTACTATAGTTATCAGTCGCTTTAGTGCTATTGTCAGTCGCTTAACATAACAATGAATGCATTATACGGTTAGATAGGATGCAGGATGGAATAAAATATAAGAAATGTAAGAAAATAGCCACTGGGTTGCACCCCCACAATAAATCGAGCAGAGGGAGAAACTAGGCTAGCAGAATAATTGCTTATGGTGGAGCAGCAAGTTAATGTGTCCCAAGCCCTGAATATCTGGAGTTAACTGCCTTCTCTTCATCTATGGGCTGGCTTGTGCAGATAGGAGAGGTTACTTGCTCCTCCGTTTTGTTCCCGTTCTCTTCATTTTCACTGCTGCCGGTCTCCGTGTGGTCAGCCCTAAGGTAAGCTGTGCTGATGGTCAGATGGTCTCCTCGATCAGCTCCTTTATGCTGGCAGGTAGCGCACATGGCTTGCGTGCGGCGGCCATCTTAAGGAGTGCTTCTCGGTAAGCAGGTCATGGCTGGGTGGCTCTTTTCTGCCCAGGTTGGCGAGCCATACACTGCAATAATGTGGCCCTCTTCCAGTGTGTGTGGGCTCAGGGCTCCTGTGTTGTGCGGCGATGTGGCTGCCTGTTGCGCTGGTTTCTCATGCCTGGAGCCGTCGGGGCATTGCATTGCGTCTCAGGGTGAGTGTCTCTTGGCATTTTGCTGGGTTGCAGGCCTGCTTCAGTACAAGCCGGGTTACCAACGCCTTGCTCCCAGTGTGTTTCTGGTCCTGGGTGCCTCTGCAGGGTATACATTGCTCGGTGTGTGCGTGTGCCAGGCCACAAGGTGCCTGTATGCTGCAGTGGACACTGCTGTCTGTCTCCCGCTCTCTCAATCTCCGCCATCTTGGGTTGGGCCCTGGGCCCGCAGTGCTCGGTGATCGGGCGAAGCTTCCAGGTATGGCTTTGTGGCTAGGACCGGGATCACCCCCCCGGTCCAGAGGGGGGGGGATCGGGACCGGGTCCGCCGGCGTTCCGTGCGGGCTCCGTCGGGCAGGATAGTGGAGTGGCGGCCGTCCACTCCACTCACTGCCAGGTAGGCCCCCGCCTGGTGTAGCAGGGGTCTCTCCTCCGAGGGACTAAAACCCTCGCGGCAAGCCTCTCCTCGGCTCCGGTAGCCCGTGTGGGTCGCAGGCCTCAGGTGGTGAGTTTTTTCATCCCAAATTAGCCGAGGAATGGGTGTATTGGGCCATATTGTGCGGGAGCTGAGCTCTCCTGCGGCCGCTCAGCTCGGCGGCCCGGCCCCACCCCCTAGCATTTTTTTTTAACATGTTTATCCCCGGCGTTCGTCCTGTTAAACAACTTATCTAATGAGGGGTCGTGTGTACAATTAAAATCACCGGCAATAATTTTAAGACCTTGTCTCAAAAGTCCCATGGGGTTGTTATTGGGCAAATAAATATTTACTAGGGTAAATATTTCTTCATTAATTGTACATATAACTATTGTGACGAAACCAACCTCGCCACTGAGAACTGGAGAAGCCTGGTTGCCCGCCTGCTGCCTTTGGACTATGGCCCTGGGAGATTGGGCCCTTTACAAACAGTATTCGGCCCTAACAGAGTGCATGTCACTCATTCTGGCCCTTTAAATACAGTGGGGCCATTCGGTACTTGCCCTGTGTGAGCAGTGATACCCCCCAGATAGCTATCTGGGGATATGTTAAATGTCTGTGTTTAATGTATAAAATGTGACTTTATGTATTTTAAAGAGTTTTATGTTGTTTTGCAACCATGTGGTTAATGGAGTCTGCCTCTAGTCCTGGATAATTAGATTTCTTCTCCAATTATCTCCAGGGCAGAAGGGAGGAAGCCAGGATGCATTGTGGGGATGTTTTACTTTTACTGTTTGAGCCAGGGGGAATAAAAGATACTTTTACTAACTTTTCAACCCCTGGTCTTATTCATGCCATTTTTTAATATGTTGTTCCCCTGAATGGATTGATTGTGGATATGTATTTTTATGTGAATGTGATGTATGGTTTTAAAGTTATGAAAGTTGTGTAAAAGTATATTTTGAACTGTACACATAATGGGATTAAGTGTCACACTAAGGGGAGGGGATGTGTGGGAGGTAACATCTATGTTATTGGTTATTTTATGCCTCCCCCTGGGTGTGGCCTGTATGTGTACTCATGTAATAAAAACCAGGCTGGGTGCCCAGCACCTCAGACCACTGCTTGACCTTCAACACGGAGCCTTGTCTCGTTCTTGGGGGGATTCACTGTATGCTGTTGGAGATTTGACTGCTAGGAGTGTAAGCTGATGTCTGCTTTTCCTATTCATCTGCTAGCAGCTATTTGTGAGGTTCCAGCTGGAGTGCTACCTTATTCACCTATATCCAGTTCGTGAGTTCTGATGTTCTGCAGTAGCTGTGCCTTTCTGAGAAAAGGGGATTATCGCCTAAACGGATTTTAACCCCTCATATGCTGAAACGGTCCGTTACAATTGGTGGCAAGCGGCGGGATCGTTCCTACAGCCAGAAGGACAGCTACAGAACACCATTTCTTTGGATTTACAATTTGAGGGCAACGCATGTCTGAGTACAGCGACCCTGACAGCACCAGGATGGAACCAGCAGTGGAGTACAATAAGGGTGACATGGATGACCGGGATGCAATAAGGAAAGGCATCTGGTACCAGGCCCTGGATAATGTACAATACCAGCGGGGTGAGAGTCTCCCCAGTGAAGAGCAGCGGTTGCAGAAGCAAGTGGCCCTGCGGATGCCCTTCCTGGGAGAGCAGCCCCTGGAGGAATGGGTGAAGGAACTAGAGCACCGGGTATGGCAGGAGCTATGGCTGGAGGATGCCTACCAGGCGCTCTGGTGGTATATGGCACAGTATATACCCTGGACAGCCGAACATGACAAGCCAGAGGGAGAGGAGTTTGATGGTCCTGGCTTGTTATGGGAGTCCTTTGCAGAGCCTGGCTTCGGGAGCCCTGCGCAAACCAGACTGCAGGACATTTTCTATGAGAGGGAGGCTAGGCATGAGTGGGATGACCCCCATGAGGTAGAGCAAGACCTGGCTCACCTAGCAGCCCTGGAGTGGGAACTGGAGCAAAACTACCAAGATCTCTTCCGCTTCATTGGGAAGGCTCAGCAGGACAGTAAGGTGACAGACCCAGATCCAGACCCCTTCCGCTGGGAAGATATTGTAGAGATTTACTGGGAAGAACCCCAGGTGGCCTGTAGAGATGGGACCGAGGTCTCTCCACCGGCCCTGCAGGGAATTGGGAGCCCAGTCTCCATTCCCCAGCGGCAGGCTGAGTTACAGGGGGCAGAGGTAGTTGGTCCCACCCCCCAGCAGCAGAGTGATATGCCGGGAAGGCAGTGTGAAGTGCAGGGAGAGGAGAGCAGCGTCCTCCCTCCCCAGCGGCAGGCTGAGTTACAGGGGGCAGAGGTAGTTGGTCCTACCCCCCAGCAGCAGAGTGATATGCCGGGAAGGCAGTGTGAAGTGCAGGGAGAGGAGAGCAGCGTCCTCCCTCCCCAGCGGCAGGCTGAGTTACCGGGGGCAGAGGTAGTTGGTCCTACCCCCCAGCAGCAGAGTGATATGCCGGGAAGGCAGTGTGAAATGCAGGGAGAGGAGAGCAGCGTCCTCCCTCCCCAGCGGCAGGCTGAGTTACAGGGGGCAGAGGTAGTTGGTCCTACCCCCCAGCAGCAGCATGATTTTTGGGGAATTGGGAGCCCAGTCTCCATTCCCCAGCGGCAGTGTGAAGTAGAGGGAGAGGAGAGCAGCGTCCTCCCTCCCCAGCGGCAGGCTGAGTTACAGGGGGCAGAGGTAGTTGGTCCTACCCCACAGCAGCAGCGTGACTTTTTGGGAATTGGGAGCCCAGTCTCCTTTCCCCAACAGCAGGACACTGTATTAGGAGAAGAGACGGTCGGTCTCCCTCCGCAGATGATGGAAGTATGCATGGGAGAGGAGCTTATTACCACCTCTCCCCAGCGGCGGATTATTAATGGGCAGAGTGTTCTATCGGGAGAGGAGCTTGTTACCCCCTCTCCCCAGCGGCAGTTTAATGTACCAGGGGGAGACTGTAAGCCCCCCACCGGTGCAGATGGGACCGTGGTCTCTGCACTTACCACACAGGGGGTAGGGATGGTCGGTCCTACCCCCCCACGACAGAACTATGTATCCAAGGGGGAGACAACCGGTCTCCCCATTCAGCAGCAGAGCTATGCAACGAAGGGGGAGACAATCCGTCTCCAGCAACCAGGCTCCAACCAGACTACTCCGGTGGTAGTGCTGGCATCAGGACAGAGTACCGCTGGTCTCTGCCCACTCAGCAACCCACCAAGGCAGCCTACCAGTCCCCTGCACAGCCGGGGTGAGGCACCTGGACATGGACAACTTTCTCCTCTACCCAGGTGTAGTAACCATTTATTGTGGGTGGGCTGTACTGATGTTTCTGCTTTGTGGGTGGGTTGCTGGACTAACAAGGGCACTGACCGGCAGGAGGTCAGGTACCCTGTTAGTCTTTTTGGAAAGGGGGAGAGATGTGACGAAACCAACCTCGCCACTGAGAACTGGAGAAGCCTGGTTGCCCGCCTGCTGCCTTTGGACTATGGCCCTGGGAGATTGGGCCCTTTACAAACAGTATTCGGCCCTAACAGAGTGCATGTCACTCATTCTGGCCCTTTAAATACAGTGGGGCCATTCGGTACTTGCCCTGTGTGAGCAGTGATACCCCCCAGATAGCTATGCCATGGAGCCTATTCATATAATGAAAGACTATGGGAAAGACTTTGGCTCCATGGCAATTAAACTGTATTTGTGTGGTCTGCGTGCCATTCACCTAATAATGTGCACGCAGACCTGAGCTATCTGGGGATATGTTAAATGTCTGTGTTTAATGTATAAAATGTGACTTTATGTATTTTAAAGAGTTTTATGTTGTTTTGCAACCATGTGGTTAATGGAGTCTGCCTCTAGTCCTGGATAATTAGATTTCTTCTCCAATTATCTCCAGGGCAGAAGGGAGGAAGCCAGGATGCATTGTGGGGATGTTTTACGTTTACTGTTTGAGCCAGGGGGAATAAAAGATACTTTTACTAACTTTTCAACCCCTGGTCTGATTCATGCCATTTTTTAATATGTTGTTCCCCTGAATGGATTGATTGTGGATATGTATTTTTATGTGAATGTGATGTATGGTTTTAAAGTTATGAAAGTTGTGTAAAAGTATATTTTGAACTGTACACATAATGGGATTAAGTGTCACACTAAGGGGAGGGGATGTGTGGGAGGTAACATCTATGTTATTGGTTATTTTATGCCTCCCCCTGGGTGTGGCCTGTATGTGTACTCATGTAATAAAAACCAGGCTGGGTGCCCAGCACCTCAGACCACTGCTTGACCTTCAACACGGAGCCTTGTCTCGTTCTTGGGGGGATTCACTGTATGCTGTTGGAGATTTGACTGCTAGGAGTGTAAGCTGATGTCTGCTTTTCCTATTCATCTGCTAGCAGCTATTTATGAGGTTCCAGCTGGAGTGCTACCTTATTCACCTATATCCAGTTCGTGAGTTCTGATGTTCTGCAGTAGCTGTGCCTTTCTGAGAAAAGGGGATTATCGCCTAAACGGATTTTAACCCCTCATATGCTGAAACGGTCCGTTACAACTATACTATATCTTCCTTCTGGATCTTGATAATTTATATTTTTTTAAAGCATTAGAAAAGAAGATAGCTACTCCACATTTTTTACCCTCTTTTCTAGAGGCACATATTTTTTTTTAACAAAATATTTATTTTGCCATCTCTGTTCATCATTCCGACACCAGTGGGTCTCTTGGACAAGTGCAATTTGGATTTCTTCGTTTTTTAGATAGTCTTGAAACGCCCATCTCTTTTGTGGGATATTTAAACCTTGAATATTTATAGTGATCAGTTTAACCATACATGGTGTGTTCAATAAAAATATGGCAACATTTCATTCTTTGTGTGTTATTAGTTTAAGCAGACTGTGATTGTCTATTGTTGTGACTTAGATGATGATCAGATCACATTTTATGACCAATTTGTGCAGAAATCCATATCATTCCAAAGGGTTCACCTACTTTTTCTTGAAACTGTATTAGCGCTGGTACTTTACTTCTTTTCGCAAAGTAGACCATTTGTCCAAGTCAATTCTTTGATTAATTTGCCTATTTTTTGGCTTTAAATTTGAAATGAATTTTGAATTCCCAGCAATTCTCACCTATTGAATAACCCTGTGTGCATTTCACAGACACGTGGCTTCCTCAGCTTCACTTTGATTTCCTTGATTGAATTTGTGTTTCCATCATCCATGGATCTTCATCTGTCCCTTTGGCCTCATTGGCTCCGGTTCTGGGGCGCCCGGAAGACAGAAACTGACTGTGCAAAAATCTTTCTGTATCCACGGGACTCTCATCCTCTTTCTGTCTGAGGACCAGTCCAACAAAGACGAAAAAAAAAACCTTACGGAATTGGCTCCTATAGTACTGTTTGGATTGTTGTATTTTTCCAAATGTGGAGAAATCTGCATTTCTCATCAGAATCACTTGCCAAATACAATAAAATGCCATCTAATCTTAAGAATCCTTTCTATCTACTCCATAAATGTCTTATCTGACAGCAAATACTGACGTATGCTCATATTTTCACGCTTGCAATAAAAATACCCTTAAATAAACCCAATCTTTCATCTCAGTCATGATTTATTTATTTATTTATATGAAAAAAAAACTTCATTTGATAAAATGCACGTGTTCTTCTAACACAACGTGATGTCCGTTTATAGAGAATGAAAGTGACCGATACATTGTATGAGCTGGACGATTGCTAGTGGTCACTCTGGGATCGTGTCCAGCTAAGACGGTCTGAAAAATGAAACAAACTAGTAAGTAGCCAGTAGTTTACCGAGGTTATCTGCTGCCTCGGACAGAAACGTATATTAACACCGCACCCCCAACCCAAACTATTTCATTTGCTAATGTCCCTAACACCTTAAAACACACTCACATTCATACACACTTAAATTCATATACACACGCACACACTCACATTCATACACACTTAAATTCATATACACAAACACACACTCTGTGAGGATATTTATGGGGTGAAAAATATTAAAAATAATATTTTTTTAATAAAAATGATCAAAAATGTATTTAATAATTTTTATTATATAAAAAATTGATATCTTGGCACTGTTCCCTGAATATTGATATAAAGCTGAGAATTACCCACGATTACCCACAATTTTACTTCTCTTATTTAATTCTCTAGAGCACGGGTGTCAAACACAAGGCCCGCGGGCCGAATCCGGCCCGCCAGACCTCGTCATGTGGCCCGCAGTGGCGGATCCAGGGGGGGGGGGCAACGGGGCAATTGCCCCACCCGAGATTCTCCCCCCGCCGGCTAGTGCAGGGCTGGCATTGCCCAAGTGCCAGCCCTGCAATGTGCCTGCGGACCGGGGAGATCAGAGATCCACAGGCAATGTGCTGACAGCCGGCAGGGGAGGGAGAGAAGACCCGGGAGCTCAGCCAGCAGCTCCTCCTGGTCCTCCTCTCGCGAGATTTGGAGCGTTGCCGCGGTTACCACGGCAACGCTCCAAATCTCGCGAGAGTGAACTCTAGCCCTTGAGTGCGGGCTAGAGTTCACTCCTACCACTGGGACCACCAATGAATCCCACTGGGACCACCAGGGAAAGAAAGATGTTCCCCCTCCTCCCAGTAGAGGTAAGAAGGGAGGGGGGACATAAAGTATATATTTATTTTAATTAAATAAAAAAAAACACACACATATAAAAAAAAAGCCCCCCATATCCTTCTTATCATACACACACATTGCCCCTGCCCCCCCATACACACACACATTGCCCCTGCCCCCACATACACACACATATTGCCCCTGCCCCCCATACACACACACATTGCCCCTGCCCCCATACACACACACATTGCCCCTGCCCCCCATACACACACATTGCCCCTGCCCCCATAAACACACACATTGCCCCTGCCCCCCATTAACACACACACTGCCCCCATACACACAGCCCCCACACACATACACTGCCCCCACACACATACACTGCCCCCACATACACACACATTGCCCCCACATACACACACATTGCCCCCACATACACACACATTGCCCCCACATACACACACACTGCCCCCCATAAACACATTGCCCCACACACATTCATTGCCCCCACACATACACTGCCCCCCATACACACATACACTGCAATACACACACACACTGTAACTGTCACACACACATACTGACCCACACACACACTGCACCCCTGACATATACTGCCGCCCTTACTTACACACTGCAACCTTCACACACACACTGCTAACACACTGTCCCCCTCACACACACACACACTGCACCCCTCACACATTGCACCACTCACACATACCACTGCTCCTCTGCCCTACTACAGCCCCATTTCCCAGAGGACCTGAGGTAAGTTGTCAAACTGTTCTTAAACAGTTTGACTACTTACTCTGGGAGGGGGTCTCGGCACTATTGGCCCAATAACCACTACACTGAGCTGTAGTGGTTATTGTGTCTGGATTATTTATTTAAATAATCTACAAGTGCCCCTCCCGAGATCAGGCTCTGGATCCCGCGGCAACGCTCTGATTGGCCGGTTTTCGCGAGACACATGGTCTGTAGCTCTGCTCACTGCGGAGCTGCAGACCGGTGTCTGCAGTGGCTGGCCGGGCAGCCAGGAGGGACGTCGCACCCGGCAGGAATACTGGGCAAGCCGCCGGGCCCCCTCCTGGTGTCAGGTCCTCGGTCAGTGACCGAGGACCTGACACAGTATGCCCACAGGTGGTTTAGGCGGCCGCGAGGCCCCAGCCAGCGCGAGGCCTTAGGCGGCCGCCTAAACCGCCTAATTAGAGAGCCGCCTCTGCTGACGTGTATCTAAGACGCTGTAAGAAATATTGAAGAATACCTCCTGTTGTCCAGTTATATCCTACATGTGGGGAGTTTCAAATACCACTCTGTGCTGTTTTACCTAGAGCTGGGCTTAGCTCTTTACATTGTGAGTTTACACTTATCTACTTCTATGTTGTCTGTGGCTGTATTTTAAATGATTCTGCACCATTGGTCCCTTTTGTTGTTTCTGCTTTTGTATTTCATATTTACCACTGAGGACCCGACCAAGAACCAAAGAATACCCATCCAAGGTCTACATTTTATTCTCAGAGACTTGTGTACCATTTCCCCCTGTTCTGCTTAGCGCACCCTGTATTTGTTGTTTTCCTGTTCTCCCAGATCCTCTGAAGGGTTTGAGGGTTACCCTTCCCCTCAGGTGTGATCAGTACTGTAACGCTACTCCACACCCCTTTTTCTTTCCAGTTTGGATTATATCGCTGCCTAGTTGCCACTGGCTGTTTGCTGTTTAGCAGACATGCCCCTAACCTGCAGCAGGGCAGGTAGGAGCGGTGGGAGAAATTAAACCTACTTTATTGCTAATGCTAAGTATTTATTTACTTAGTATTAGTAAGGTTGGCTGAAAGACCAAAGTTAAGAAAAGGAAGGGCTTTTTGTTATTTCCATCTTTCACCATTAACATAGTAGCTGTGACAGACGGCCTGGCACACCGACCGGGTACCTACGTCAATCGCTGCCTCCTAGTACTTGCGAGTACGATAAGCACTGCACTGGAACACCATAACCACCGCAGCCTGGTTGGGGTCTCGCCATCCTCCACCCACCCTGAACCCAAGACCAGGATCCAGCTTCAAGTGGGTCGACCTCTCCTAGTCCAGAGAGCGTAGCAGGAACAGCTCTTATAAGATATATTGATTATGCCCAGGGGAGTATGGTGATTATAGCAATCCCCAGAGTGAATGTAGTTCTCCAATCCCCCAAACATGAGCCTCAACTTCATGAAGGGGTAAAGCATTCTGTTTAATGGAAGCCACAGCTGGCCTTTTATGCAAGTCCACAAGTGAAGTGTACGCCCACATGGACCTTGTTAGGGACAGGGATACAAACTTAATAACCAATAACAACAAGGTTACAAAGTGTGACACTCCCAATACAAACAGGCACCTCTCTGCCTGGGAGATAATGAGGCAGATAATGCATTAACCCAATTATCTCCAGGCATAAATAACACATAATTTACAAAAAAAAACAACTACCCCCAAAACACATTAAATGCCGCAATTATTATGTAACGGACCGTTTCAGCAGACAAGGGGTTAAAATCCGTTTAGGCGATATGCCCCTTTCTGAGAGACAGGCACAGCTACTGCAGAACACCAAACTCCCAAACTGGATACAAAATAGCACTCCGAACTGGAACCTCACGAATAGCTGCTAGCAGACGAACAGGAAAAGCAGACATCAGCTTACACTCCTAGCAATCAATCCCCAACAGCATACAGTGAATCCCCCCAAGAACGAGACAAGGCTCCGTGTTGAGGGTCAAGCAGTGGTCTGAGGTGCTGGCACACCCAGCCTGGTTTTTATTACGGTTGTGCACATACAGGACACACCCAGGGGGAGGCATAAAATAACCAATCAAGTAACAGTACAACCCACACATCCCCTCCCCTCAGATAAACAGTTAACATAATTATTACATACAGTAAAAATACAGTTTCCACACATTCTCTGTAACTTTAAACCCATACATCACATTCACATAAAAATACATATCCACAATCAATCCATTCAGGGAAACAACATATTAAAAATTGAATGAATCAGACCAGGGGTTCAAAAGTTAGTAAAAGTATCTTTGGGCCCTGGCTGGCAGCATGGCAAAATCTGGCTCACACAGGTTTTACAGAGGCCTCTATCCTGGAGACAATGGGGTGAAGTAATCCAATTATCCAGGGATAGAGGCAGACTCCATTGAGCACATGGTTACACAAAGACAGTAAAACACTTTAAAATAAATAAAGTTACTTTTTATACATAACACACAGACATGTAACATATCCCCAGATAGCTGGGATCTGAACGCACAAAACTACCGAATAGCGCGCAGATCCTATTCACACAGTTCAATTGCCATGGAGCTAAAGTCTTTCCCATAGTCTTTCATTATATGAATAAGCTCCATGGCATAGCTATCTGGGGGTATCACCGCTCACACAGGGCAAGTACCGAATGGCCCCACTGTGTTTAAAGGGCCAGAATGAGTGACATGCACTCTGTTAGGGCCGAATACGTTTTTTAAAAGGGCCCAATCTCCCAGGGACCATAATCACATGGCAAGAGGCTGGCAAGCAGTCCTCTCCAGGCCCAAGTGGCGAAGGGCACTTCGTCACACATCTTCCCTTTGCGGGGAAGACTAAACAGGTACCTGACCTTCTGCCGGTCAGTACCTAGGTTAGTCGGGCAGCCCACCCACAGTAAACAGTTCACAGAGAACCCCCCCCCCCCCACAATAAATGGTACTGGCCTGTAGGTTCCAGGTTGTAGTGGGACAGTTCAGCCTCCTCGGTCTCCCTGGCGCAGCTAGGCAGACAGCTGGGGTTACTTGGGGGGCAGAGGCCAGCGGCGCTCTGCTCTGCTGCCAGCTCTTCCGCTGGGTTAGCCTGCGGTAAATCAGGCTCTGGACCAGGGAAAAAGGGAGGGCAGAGGCTAGCAACACTCTGCCCGGAATGCCAGCTCGTCAGCTGGAAGGGGGTCAGTGGGTATCGTAGGCTCATCCACTGCCCCCAGGACCCGGTCGGGATGTAGCAGGGGAGTGGAAGGCTTGCTTACCTCCTCCTGGTATCCCTGTGGGGAAGGTTGGGGATCTGGACCGCTCGTCGAGCATCCCTGTAGGTCTGGCACAGAGACTGTGGTCCCATCTGTGCCAGTGTGGTTAGGGTTGTTTTCCCCCTCACCCGGTATCTCCTGCTGTGGTGGGAGGGGGAGGCCGGCTGCCCCCACTCCCTAGGACGCTGGTTGCTGTAAGGTGGAGGGATCCACCATCACCTCCTCCTGGAATTCAGGCTGCCGCTGGGAAGAGAGACCGGTTGTCTCCTCTACCTGTGAGATGCACTGCCGCTGGGGATCTGGGTCGGGTACCCAGCATCCCTGTAGGGCCGGTGGAGTGACCTCGGTCCCATCTCCACCTGCCATCTGTGTGTGTCTCCAGGACAAATCTATGAGGTCCACTACCTCATGTACCTCTGGCTGGTGGAGGAGAGGGAGGCCGGTTGCCCCAACTCCCCAGAACGCTGGTTGCTGTAAGGTGGAGGGATCCACCATCACCTCCTCCTGTAAATCAGGCTGCCGCTGGGAAGAGAGACCGGTTGTCTCCTCTTTGGATAAACAGCCCGGTCGCTGGGGGCAGGACCGACCATCCCTACCCACTGTGCTGTATGTGCAGAGACCACGGTCCCATCTGCACAGTTGTGGGGCGTACTGTCTCCCCCTGGTACATTAAGCTGCCGCTGGGGAGAAGGGGTAACCAGCTCCTCTCCCATACATACTTCCAGCTGCAGGGGAGGGAGACCGACTGTCTCTGCTCCCAATACAGAGTTTAACACAGTAAAGGAGTTTAAGCATGCGTGGGATAGGCATAAGGCTATCCTAACTATAAGATAATGCCAGGGACTAATGAAAGTATTTAGAAAACTGGGCAGACTAGATGGGCCGAATGGTTCTTATCTGCCGTCACATTCTATGTTTCTATGTTTCTATGTTTCTATGTTTCCTGCTGCTGGAGAAAGGAGACTGGGCTCTCTATTCCCGGTAGGACACTCTGCCGCTGGGGAATGGAGACTGGGCTCCCAATTCCCTGTATATCACACTGCCGCTGGGGATCTGAGCCGACCGCCCAGCATCCCTGTAGCTCACCTTGCCGCTGGGAAGGGAGGACGCTGCTCTCCTCTCCCTGAAAGGTACACTGCTGCTGGGGGACAGGACCACTTGTCTCTGCCCCCTGTAACTCAGCCTGCCGCTGGGGAATGGAGCTTGGGCTCCCAATTCCCTGCAATACCGGTGGAGAGACCTTGGTCCCATCTCCACCTGCCGCCTGGGGTTCCTCCCAGTAAATCTCAACAATATCTTCCCAGCTGAATGGGTCTGTAACTGGATCTGTCACCTTGCTGTCCTGCTGAACCTTCTCAATGGAGTGGAAGAGACCTCGGTAGTCCTGCTCCAGTTCCCACTCCATGGTTGCTAGGTGAAGCAGGTCTTGCCCTACCTCATGGGGGTCATCCCAGGCATGCCTAGCCTCCCTTGTGTAGAAAATGTCCTGAAGTCTGGTCTGCGCAGGGCTCCCGAAGTCCGTCTCTGCAAAGGACTCCCATAACAAGCCAGGACCATCAAACTCCTCTCCCTCTGGCTTGTCATGCTCGGCTGTCCAGGGTATATACTGTGCCATATACCACCAGAGTGCCTGGTAGGCATCTTCCAGCCAAATCTCCTGCCATACTCGGCGCTCCAATTCCTTCACCCATTCCTCCAGGGGCTGCTCTCCCAGGAAGGGCATCCGCAGGGCCACTTGCTTCTGCAACCGCTGCTCTTCACTGGGGAGACTCTCACCCCGCTGGTATTGTACATTATCCAGGGCCTGGTACCAGATGCTTTTCCTTAATGCATCCCAGCGATCCAGGTCCTCCTCCTCGTATAACACTGCTGGTTCCATTCTGTTGCTTTTAGAGTCGCTGTACTGGGACATGCGTTGCCCCCACTTGTAAATCCAAAGAAATGGTGTTTCCTGTAGCTGTCCTTCTGGCTGTAGGAACGATCCCGCCGCTTGCCACCAATTGTAACGGACCGTTTCAGCAGACAAGGGGTTAAAATCCGTTTAGGCGATATGCCCCTTTCTGAGAGACAGGCACAGCTACTGCAGAACACCAAACTCCCAAACTGGATACAAAATAGCACTCCGAACTGGAACCTCACAAATAGCTGCTAGCAGACGAACAGGAAAAGCAGACATCAGCTTACACTCCTAGCAATCAATCTCCAACAGCATACAGTGAATCCCCCCAAGAACGAGACAAGGCTCCGTGTTGAGGGTCAAGCAGTGGTCTGAGGTGCTGGCACACCCAGCCTGGTTTTTATTACGGTTGTGCACATACAGGACACACCCAGGGGGAGGCATAAAATAACCAATCAAGTAACAGTACAACCCACACATCCCCTCCCCTCAGATAAATAGTTAACATAATTGTTACATACAGTAAAAATACAGTTTCCACACATACTCTGTAACTTTAAAACCATACATCACATTCACATAAAAATACATATCCACAATCAATCCATTCAGGGGAACAACATATTAAAAATTGGCATGAATCAGACCAGGGGTTCAAAAGTTAGTAAAAGTATCTTTTGGGCCCTGGCTGGCAGCATGGCAAAATCTGGCTCACACAGGTTTTACAGAGGCCTCTATCCTGGAGACAATGGGGGGAAGTAATCCAATTATCCAGGGATAGAGGCAGACTCCATTGAGCACATGGTTACACAAAGACAGTAAAACACTTTAAAATACATAAAGTTACTTTTTATACATAACACACAGACATGTAACATATCCCCAGATAGCTGGGATCTGAACGCACAAAACTACCGAATAGCGCGCAGATCCTATTCACACAGTTCAATTGCCATGGAGCTAAAGATCTTTCCCATAGTCTTTCATTATATGAATAGGCTCCATGGCATAGCTATCTGGGGGTATCACCGCTCACACAGGGCAAGTACCGAATGGCCCCACTGTGTTTAAAGGGCCAGAATGAGTGACATGCACTCTGTTAGAGCCGAATACGTTTTTTAAAAGGGCCCAATCTCCCAGGGACCATAATCACATGGCAAGAGGCTGGCAAGCAGTCCTCTCCAGGCCCAAGTGGCGAAGGGCACTTCGTCACATATTATATCCCCTGATAGCCCTGATCTGGGTGACCAACATATCCAAGAATCACCCAGATCAGTTCAGGCGTTCAGGAATTCTATGGAAGTCCCGTTTTGACTGACCACACACACGGTTTCATTCCCAAAACAGTTCCAGAGAACCAGGCTGTGTGGCCGGTCAACTTAGAAGATTTGAAATACTGTTCGAAATACCGAACGTAGCCGTTCATGGATAATGTCATTATGTGCCTCTTGTTCATGGGTTTCTTTTACCGAACGCCGTTCGACTCCCGTTCGAATAGTCGAAACCTCCATGGAAGATAAAGTTTTAGCGCTGATCGCGCCGTGGAGTGTCCGATTTGAGTTCCACGAACTTGACGACCCAACACCGCTCATTATACTCGTGGCTTAAGATGGCCGCCACCACGTGGTCGAAGGGCACTTCGGATGACTTTGGAAGTGTGGCCATACCAATACACAAAGGCATACCAATATACAATGATATCAATATGTACAATGATATCAGTATGTACCATTACATCAATATGTACAATGATATCAATATATACAATAATATCAATATGTACCTGTGACGAGACCAATCTCGCCACATTGCATTGGAGGAGCCTGGTTGCCCATGACAGGGCTGTTTAGCTAAAGGGGAGACAGTGGGTCTCCCCCTCCGGCAGCAGAGCTGTGCAGCTAAAGGGGAGACAGTCGGTCTCCAGCAGCAGAGCTGTGCAGCTAAAGGGGAGACAGTCGGTCTCCAGCAACCAGGCTCCAACCAGACTACTCCGGTGGTAGTACTGGCACCAGGACAGAGTACCGCTGGTCTCTGCCCACTCAGCAACCCACCAAGGCAGCCTACCAGTCCCCCACACAGCCATGGTGAGGCACCTGGACATGGACAAGTTTCTCCTCTACCCAGGTGTAGTAGCCATTTATTGTGGGTGGGCTGTACTGTTTTTTCTGCTTTGTGGGTGGGCTGCTGGACTAACAAGGGCACTGACCGGCAGGAGGTCAGGTACCCTGTTAGTCTGTTTGGAAAAGGGGAGAGATATGACGAGACCATCTCGCCACATTGCATTGGAGGAGCCTGGTTGCCCGCCTGCTGCCTTTGGACTATGGCCCTGGGAGATTGGGCCCTTTTAAAAAACGTATTCTGCCCTAACAGAGTGCATGTCACTCATTCTGGCCCTTTAAACACAGTGGGGTCATTCGGTACTTGCCATGTGTGAGCGGTGATACCCCCAGATAGCTATGCCATGGAGCCTATTCATATAATGAAAGACTATGGGAAAGACTTTAGCTCCATGGCAATTGAACTGTGTGAATAGGATCTGAGCGCTATTCAGTAGTTTTGTGCGTTCAGATCCCAGCTATCTGGGGATATGTGAAATGTCTGTGTGTTATGTGTAAAAGGGGACTTTATGTATTTTTTTTTTTTAAGATTCTTTATTTATGATGTTTTTTGTTTTATACAGTAAATTAATTGGGATAGGGTTACAGAAGAAAAATAAGGGAGGGGTAGGGGAGGGAGTAATACACAGTCGTATAGTAATATGTTACATTCTGGTTTTCTAGCCGTTGTAGTTATACAATTGCCCAACATATAAACATTGATCAGACAAGTCTGAGCTGTATCTTGTTCCACGTAACCTTGGTGAGGAAGTAGACAGGAGTCCAGGGGAGGGGGAAAGGAAGAAAGAAGCAGAGGGAAGACCTGGTTTGCACCGGTTTGTGCATGCTTTCTGCTGCGGGCCCATTTGGCGTGTATTGTCGAGGTAGGCCCAGTGCGGTCCTTTCCTATATCCCAGGTTTGATCATCCCGCTCCCCCCCCCTCGTTCCCCCCGTGATCACCGGTGAAGATACTGTCGTTCGTCAGTTGCCTATTGCTATGGTGACCTTTCGGTTACGTCATGTGGCCAGATGTAGGCTATGGTCTCTGTCTTTCTTTGTAGCATGGTTTGGCGTGTGTTTAGGGCGTATGTATTTCGATAAGGAAACTAGCCAGTTCTTGTGTATCCTGTGCGTGGGTAAGGTTGCAGTGCCTTGGTAGGGGGATGGGTCATGAGATGGTTCCCCTGATAAGGGGGGCCACTCCGGTGAGCGGGTAAGGTAGTTTGCGACACGGAGTCCCAGCCTCGCGATTCCGGTGGGGTCAGGTAGTGGTTGGGTTTGAGGGGATCTTTATGTTGTATTTAGCGGGTTCTATCTGTGCATGTGCTGTAGGGGGTCCTTATCTGAGGGGTGTTAGATCCCGTAATTAGTATATCTGGGTTTACCAGGGTATGGAGGTATCTCCCTCGATCCATGGGTCCCATATCTTATGAAAGCGCTTAGGCGTGTCGTGGAGTAGGGATGTGAGCTTATCCATTTGTATGTGGTCTTGTATTTTTTTGGTGATAGATGTCTGTGATGGTATTCTGTTTGTCGACCAAAGTTCCGCTATCGCTCGCCTAGTTGCTAAGGCGATACGGGCGCTGAGTTTGTTTTCTGATCTAGTGAGGTCTTCTAGGGGTTTTGAAAGTAGTAGTGCCCATGGGTCTAATGGATATGGTTTGTGTAGGATTTTAGTCAATAGAGCAGTGACCTTGTGCCAAAGGGGTTTGATTTTGGGGCAAGTCCACCAGCAGTGGAGGAACGTCCCTTGTTCTCCGCACAATTTCCAGCAAGTGTTGGGTGTTTTGTGTATGATTGCTAGGCGTTGGGGTGTGAGGTACCAACGGAAAAGCATCTTATATGCTTGTTCCGTGTGTGTTACACAGATCGATATCGAAGCCGTAGCTTCCCATATGTCTGCCCAATCTGTGGAGTCCTCTGGGGGTCCCAGATCCTTCTCCCAGGCTGCTATGTACGGTAGTGTGACTTGAGTGGGGTGAGTTGCCAGGGTTGTGTATAAATCCGATATTTGTCCTCTTCTAGTTGGGCATCGTGTGCATTCTTTTTCAAATCGGGAGAGTGTGGATGTGCCTGCTTGTCGGATTATTGGAGTTGAGGCAAAGCTGCGTATTTGAATATATCTAAAGTGGTCAAACGTTGTTAGTGTGTCGGCTTCCTTGATTTCTGAGTATTGTATCACTTTGTCATCTTGGTATAGGTGACCGAGTCTTACTATGTCTCTTTGATCAAAGCTGGCGAAATGGGCTGGCGTAAGACCTGGTGGGAATAGTTTGTTCCTCCAGATCGGGGTCATTGGGGAGAGGAATGAAGATAGCTCATATTTGTTCTGCAGTTTGTCCCATAAGTCTATAGAGTGAGTGATGGCTGGGGCGGTTGGGGGGGGTAGGGGTCGGTGTGGTTTAGGGACCCACATGTAGAGGGAAGGGTGGTCTCTTCCGAAGATAGTATGTTCTATATCTACCCATCTTTTAGTTTGTGGGGGAACGTGCCACTGTTGGATTTGGGTCAATTGTGCCGCTGCGTGATAGTGCGAGAAGTTTGGGAGCCCCAGTCCTAAAAGGGGACTTTATGTATTTTAAAGTGTTTTATGTCTTTTTGCAACCGTGTGCTCAATGGAGTCTGCCTCTAGCCCTGGATAATTGGATTACTTTCCCCTTTGTCTCCAGGATAGAGGTCTCTGTAAAACCTGTTTGAGCCAGATTGATATGCTGCCAGTCAGGGGAACAAAAGATACTTTTACTAACTTTTGAACCCCTGGTCTGATTCATGCCAATTTTGAATATGTTGTTCCCCTGAATGGATTGATTATAAAAATGTAAGTTTTATTCATGTACTATGTAAAATCATGAAGTTATAAAAATGTATAAAAATGTGTAAGTTTTAGCTTGGAGATAATTGAGTAGATATAGTAGGAAACTTAATTATCTCCCAAGCAGAGGGGAGGGAAACTGTGGGCTGTACTATTATGTTATTGGTTGTTTTATACATCCCCCTGGGCGTGTTCTGTTTGTACCTGACTGTAATAAAAACCAGGCTGGGATTGCCAGCCTCAGTTCCTGTTTTACCCTCAAAGTGAAGTGTCGTCTCATTATTGGGGGAAGGATTTATTGCATGCTGTTCCAGTTGACTGCTAGGAGTGTAAGCCTATTCGTATGGTTCCTATTCAACGGTCTACAGCATTCCTATGCTTGAGAAGATTCATATGCTGCATCGGTTCGGTGATTGTGGTGTCTGCCAGAGTGCTTGGAGTCCTCAGGAAGCGCTAGGAGCATCCATTAACGGAGGTACCCAGTCGGGGTGCCAGGCGATCCGTTACAGTACCATTATATCAATACACAATAATATCAATATAAACAATGATATCAATATATACAATAATATCAATATGTACCATTACATCAATATATACAATAATATCAATATATACAATGATATCAATATATACAATGATATCAATATGAACAATAATATCAGTATGTACCATTATATCAATATATACAATAATATCACTATGTACAATGATATCAATATTTACAATAATATCAATATGTACAATAATATCAATATAAGCAATAATATCAATATGTACAATAATATCAATATAAGCAATAATATCAATATGTACAATGATATCAATATGTACAATAATATCAATATGTACAATGATATCCATATATTCAATAATATCAATGTACCATTATATCAATATGTACCATTATATCAATATGTACAATTATATCAATAGATACAATAATTATAATCTTTAGCACAGGATGTAGAGTTGCTGGGAGACAAACATTAAGTCAGCATCAGACCACGTCTGTCCACTTGCAATTCACATCACGGCCTCTCTGTACCCCGATCTCTTTATCTTGCCTGTCTTTTATCATTCAATTCCTTCTCGTGTTCCCAATCAGCACTCACTCCCCCCAGCCCCTCATCCCCTTACTGAGAATGCTAGAGCCTTTTTCTTTACCGAGCAATGAATGGGCAGGGTGAATAGACCCCCCTGGCAGGCCTGAAAAGGACCTGTGGACACAGCCACGCATTGTTTGCCAGCGTGATGGTCAAGGGAAAACCATCGGCCTTCCAACATCCCTGACACCACATAGTTAGAGATATTAGAATTAATATGGGAAAAACTCTGGCACCGTTCATCTAACTCCGAATAAACTCATTTTCCTTTCATTGCTTTACCAGGGAAAACTGAATATACAGACTGAATATACAGTGTATCACCATGTATAATGTACATATTGTGTATATGGTATATCATACAGTTTATACAATGTACATAGTGTATATACAATATATCATACATTATATATAATGTACATATTGTGTATACAGTATATCATATTGTATAGATTATATGTAATGTACATATTGTGTATATGGTATATCATACATTTTACATCATGTAGTTACCGACCAGCCCTGGCTGTTAACTACAAATGAGCAATTAGTTCAAGTGCTTTCCCTGTGTGGCCGCAGTTCGTTTAACCGAATCCACGTGCTCCAAGAATTGGTGGCCATTTTGTCTCCCGAGCACAGGTAGCAATAGATGGTTGTTGACATGGAACTGTTTCTCGGATACGTGACCCCGCGAACACTCGGGAAACTTGTACCGCTGCTCGTCCAACTTCCAGAACAGTTAGAAGAACGGCGTTCGGGAGGCATTAAATACCGAACAGAGGGAGCATTTTGCATCTATTTTGGGACATCACCTTGTGGCAGACCAGTCAAAGCTTCTTTCGAATGGCCTTCCCAAACCACCGAAGGGATCTGAGTGCTATTTCGACAAAGTGAGCGCTCAGACCCTAGCTATTCGGTGATATGACTTGCATGGGGTTCCTATGTTGTTATAATGTATTTTTAGGGTGATTTATGATATTTTCAATGTTTCCTGTAACTGAGAGATAATTGAGTTATAGTTTTCTCACTCAATTATCTCTCAGAAACAGAGGCTCCTGGAAGAAAGCCCTTGTATTTTTGATGTGGAGACCCCATGCTAGGGGTCAGGGCATAAAAGCCGTGTATGGCCAAAATTAAATTAGTTGACTCCCAGAACTATGTGTGGTCCATTTGCTGGAGGGTAAAGTGTCTTGGATTATTTTTTTTATTTTTTTTATTCTTTATTTTGTTGTGCATTAATTAGACAAGGTACATTTTATACTAGCAATGCCACAACAGCAAATGCCAGAGTTTTCATAAGCATAGATATACAACCATATGGCATGGATAGACTGTGCACATTTTTTATATTATATAAGAGTAGACAACAGTATGATGCTGAACTTAACGTGTATATAAAAGATTAAGCAGGCTTATCTCCAAGTTATGCTATATAAGAGTGTTGCAAATGCTTGTCTGAGAGTGCTAGGGTAGATGCTTGTTCCCGAGGGGACTATCACTTTGCGTAGTTTAGTTGTTAGGCAGCTAAATAATAAAACATGAAACTTAGTACGATTTCACCGTGCTCAGTGGCGATTAAGGACAGGTAAACAGTGCCTGACTAGTTAAGAGTTAGGTATTAGATATATTAGCATAATTGCATGCATTTTGCTCTGTCGTCAAGAGTGGCGCTTTCAAGGCTGGTAGTAAAATGCCGCTTGGTTATGTTGGCCTGTAATCGCTTTGTAATAATGAACTGCCTAATTTCCTAGCATTCAGAACATAGAGGCTAGATATGAAGTACAAAATGGTCCGCTAAACTATGGTTAAAGTACATGCTCGGCAACTTGTGTGTACTAGATTCACACCTATATGTAGGCCTGTCTAGAACATCCTTTATAGAGCGTGGTAGGCCGGCTGGTGTGTTTCTACAGTGTAAATTCTCGCTTGTAATAAACAAACCAAGGCTGCCGAGCATCTATTAATGCTTATCATGCTAAAGAGGGTGTCGTTATACTCGGGTTGGTAATAGCGCGCTTCCAGCAAAAGAAAAAAGAAGTAAACCATCAGCGTTGTGCCCTCTATGAGCAGATCTGGGTGACCGCCTTTATGTTGGCAGGTGGCCTAACGTAGTGCTGGATTCGATTACATGCTATTAAACGTTGTTAGCGTGGCGCGTTCTAGGCATGCGCGGAGCAGTTCTGGTTGCGCTGGTTAAATGACATGTGCTAGTTGGTTAGATGTATGCCTCTGTAGCGTGGAAAAATCATTAAGCTGTGGAATAAACAAGCAGAGACGGGGATGCAGCTAAACAAGTTGTTCGTATCTTGTTATTTGCTGGCATGAACAGTTCTGCTGTGTTGAATATCCCAGGGTGAAACCTGGCACTATAAGATTAAATAAAACTTCGGGTGCATACGCTAAAATACGGGCGTGCAGCTGCTGGGTGGTCAGTTAAGGTAGAAGTATTCTAGCCACCTTGTGCTGGGGTAGGAGGTGGGCAAGTAGCGGGGGGTGTTACAGTTAGCACTCACTGCGTATTGCGCAACAGGTGGTATGCGTTTCGGCAGGGCCGTGGCCGCAGTTTAAGAGGCTGATAAACATTAAAAGGATGCATACAAGATAAACATAAACTGTAAATGGTTACAAACGAATTAGAAATGCATGTAGACTCTAATAAGGCCTGTGTTAGGTGGATTGCTGAGCCTTGTGATGGCGGACACTAAGTCCCAAGTTGGGTGCGATTGTCCCCTGCGTGCCTGGTGAGACATATGTGTCCTGTACGCCCTGCGTGGGGCTGTGAATAACTGATAAGTAAATTTAAAAAGAAAACAGAAAATGCAAGATATGCAAACCGTGAACTTGAGTCCATGTGGGAATCAGTCCTTTCCCTGATTAGGGGTGGTGTGTGGTTCCTACAATCAAGGCAGCCAGGCATCGCCCGGTTTTTCAGGTGGAGGTAGCTGCGTAAGTGTCCTTCTGGGTGCCTTGTGGTACAAATGGGGTAATGTTGGCAGGGTCCCATCTGTTGGTTGAGGGGCCGTGTTCTCTTGGTCCATGTTGTTGTAATGCTTCTGCTGGCATGCCCAGTTTTTGCAGGAGTGCTGCTGCGTCCTGCATGTTCTGCACTATGTGTTCGGTGTCCCCGTGCTGAATGTGCAGCTTTCGTGGCGGGCGCCACTGGTATCGTATATCATGGTCCCGGAGAAGGGTGGTGAGTGGTCTCATCGTTGCCCTCCATTGAAGGGTATTACCCGTGAGATCGGCATAAAAGGTAAGGGTCATATTTTCGAAAGCGTAGGTGCCTGTCCCTTTGAGTGCCGCTTGTACCATCGCTTTATCCGCTCTACTGCGGAACTTTACCACCAGGTCCCGGGTCGCTGTGGCAGGAGCTTTCCGGGGTTTGGGTATGCGGAAGACCTCTTCAGGTATCACGTTTTTGGCCCGTTTGGGTGTTAGGAGGGCCCCCAATAACCTCCGCAGCAGATGAGGGAGCTCTGTCGTCGGCACCTCTTCGGGTATTCCCCTCACTTTGAGGTTATTTCTGCGCCTTTCATCCTCCAGCGTTGCGAAGCGCAGGTTCGTCAGGCCCTGTTGTTTCTTTATTTCGGCCATTTCACCACGGAGTTCCGTAATGGCGCGGGTCGCGGCCTCTGCCGAGGTTTCCACCTTGCCCAGGCGGCTCACCATCCCTTTAAGGTCAGTGCGGATTAACGCCATGTCAGCCTGGATGGTTCTTTGGAGGTCCCCCAGCATTGCTTTGAGGGTTGCCTCCGTCACCGGTGCTGAGGTCTTTGGGGCCGGCCGTGGATGTGGTAGTTGAGGCAGCCCCAGGATGCTGTCGTCCAGGGACACGTCCTCCAAAGAGTCAGTCAGTTCTCCGAGGTCGGCGACCATCTTGGGCACCTTGCGCTTGTCGGAACATTTCCCCTATAGTCATGCCCGGCTGAAACTTGTCTGACTTTTGCTTCTTCGTCTTTCTGCCCATTGTCTGCTTGGGGTTGATTTCAGCGTTTTCCCCTGAATTGTGGGGGTCTCAGTTTAGTGTTAGTTAAAGTCGCTCACGGAGCTCTCGTCTTGGATTATTTTACTGCTTTTTTCAGCTACGAGGAAGGAATGGTGGAGATACCTAGTCGTGATATCGGAGCTCCGCTACAATTCATACTGTACACGTTATTTAATAATATATGTATTGCGTATGCAGTATGTCATATTGTACATATTATATATTTAAAATATAATATTGTACATGTAACACATCATACTCTATATCTAACTGTATATTAAATATTTCTTTGTGTATACACATTGTGTATATCAGATCAGATATAATATATGGTGAATATATTAAACATCAAACTGTATATATTTTCTCTATATTCACTGAAACATGCACAATGGACCATATTCACTAATTACTAATAACCGTGAAAAATGATTTTCTGAGATAAAATTGCTTCTTAATTTACCAGAGGGTATTGAGAGTTTGTGTCTTGATTATTTAAATACTGGGTGATTTGGGTATTACTGGCGCACACAATTCATTGCATGACCAATACGAATTCTGCAACTTTTCCCCATGCGATATATATTACCACTTATTTCATGAAAACAGACAGCAGATAAGACAATCCTATTAAAGAGGAGAATTTCTTCATTGTGTTTGTCTTATACCGCACAAACTTTAGATAATTAAAATAGTAACAGGACACTGAATGTTATTAAATTATTATTCACGTAGAATTAAAATTGCTTTAAGATGTGATTCTGTAAACGTGTTTATTATGGCATTATTAACACCAATAAAGATGTTTTGCAAAATAAATAAATTTAAAAAATGAAAGTATTTGAATTCACAGTTTGTGTTATTCCAGTCTGAGGATTTCGACTATACGTTTCAATGACATCACGGAGGTTTCAGTATTGAGTAATTTGGGCGTCATTCCTCACCCCATTCAGTATCGAGTCCATCTTTCTTCGATGTTTTACTTCTGTCAAGAAAAGACAACGCTAACATTGGCGGTAAATATTGGAAAAAAGTACTTTGCTCCTCTTTTTTTTTATGTACACCGAAAGGGACAAATAAATAAATCAAGAACTGACAGAACAATCCAGATGAATATTTTGGTGCAAATAGGAACATAAGAGGCATCCTTTGACCTACATCTCCTTGGTTTACCTTCCTATTATCTCGCTCTCTCCCGTTGGCGAATATGTCCCGTGAGTCTGATGTTTTTCAGCAAACACAGAGCGTTTGTGTTAAATAGAGAAAGTTGAAGGAAACATGAAAGTGATATTTGGAGATTGGGATGACAAACGAAAACAAAGCATCTCATTGTCTGGAAAATGGTGATAACTGCTTCCACATTCACAACAGAGAACAAAGATATCAAAGTATTGAATGCGATTAGATACCAGAGTGTAATAAATGATACAAATATATCAGAGAGAAACTGACAAAAGACAGACTTAGGTTCCAGTTACTAGTAGGAAGGTTATATTTATCAGTGTCATAACAAAGGATACAGTGTGATAAAGGGTAAGGGGGATATTACACGGGATACAGCATGATAGAGGGTAAGGGGGATATTACACGGGATACAGTGTGATAAAGGGTAAGGGGGATATTACACGGGATACAGCATGATAGAGGGTAAGGGGGATATTACACGGGATACAGTGTGATAGAGGGTAAGGGGGATATTACACGGGATACAGCGTGATAGAGGGTAAGGGGGTTATTACACGGGATACAGCGTGATAGAGGGTGAGGGGGTTATTACACGGGATACAGCGTGATAGAGGGTGAGGGGGATATTACACGGGATACAGCGTGATAGAGGGTAAGGGGGATATTACACGGGATACA
This sequence comes from Pelobates fuscus, assembly GCF_036172605.1. Taxonomy (NCBI): domain Eukaryota; kingdom Metazoa; phylum Chordata; class Amphibia; order Anura; family Pelobatidae; genus Pelobates; species Pelobates fuscus. The sequence goes on along the minus strand of NC_086320.1, from coordinate 384,003,016 downwards.
GTGTGATAGAGGGTGAGGGGGTTATTACACGGGATACAGCGTGATAGAGGGTGAGGGGGTTAGTACACGGGATACAGCCAGGATCACTACCTAGCTGGAACCGGGACACCTGAAGCACTTCTGCCCCAGTCACTGCAGCTTGACCTGGGTCCTTATGGAGCTTTTGCACCCTCGTTCCAGGCAGATATTGTCCCCACTGTCTATTCCTCTGCAGCTATACTTACAGTGATGATAGCTATTATGTTTACAAAGGTACTTGCGTCTCTCCAGCCTAGCTCTTGTGATTTATCCCAAGGCTAGAGGGATTCTGCAACCAGCCAACAGGTCCAAATACTCTAACACTGGAATCCTTATAAAGACACAAGATCCAAAAGGAACTAACATGCAATACCATATTGTACTTGGGACTAGCCCATACGTTCGTTGCATAAAGATTGCTGTGACAAACTTAATAAAATACAAAAAAACAAAACAGGTCAGAAAACATACAGGGAATTATAATAACCTAATAGCATATTTATAAAGAAGTGGGAAAGACAATAATAAACACAAAGCATCTCTACTGCCTGCAGAAACAGCAATATGCAAATCTACCTAAATATGCAAATTACCAGTCTTGCTATTCAGGTAGTGCATATTGCTGTTGCTACCAACAGAGGGCACTACACTCAATAGCAAAGTCCACCTAGTTGGTAGCAATCCTCAGCAGTACAGTAGAGCAGGCAAAATGTTGAACACTAAATACTTTACACACACTCTGCACCTATAATGGGTACAGGGTGACTAAAACATAAGAATAGCCCAGGGACCTACATAAATAGTCTGTGATGGTGACTACCGTGACATATCCCATGGCAGGTGCAGGGTATTAGATGTGTCTGTATAGAGAAGGTAAAAAAAATATCTGTTAGGACGGGATACCTGCTTTAGAGCCATAGCACCATAGCACCAACCTACACCAATGCAGGACACCCTGTTAGCTTGATGCCATGAATCAGAGCCCTGACAGTACATTGGACCTATGGGAACCCTGTGCCAGAACATTGGACCTATGTGGACCCTGTGTCAGAACATTGGACCTATGTGGACCCTGTGCCAGAACATTGGACCTATGGGAACCCTGTGACAGAACATTGGTTCTTTGCGGACCCTGTGCCAGAATATTGGACCTATGGGAACCCTGTGACAGAACATTGGTTCTTTGTGGACCCTGTGCCAGAACATTGGACCCATGTGGACCCTGTGACAGAACAATACACCTATGTAGACCCTGTGACAGAACATTGGACCTATGTGAACCCTGTGCCAGAACATTGGTTCTATGTGGACCCTGTGCAACATTGGTTCTAAGTGGTCCCTGTGACAGAACATTGGTCCTATGTTGACCCTGTGACAGAACATTGGACCTACATGGACCCTGTGCCAGAACATTTTTTCTATGTGGACCCTGTACCAGAACATTGGACTTATGTGGACACTGTGACAGAACATTGGTTCTATGTAGACCCTTTGACAGAACATTGGACCTATGTGGACCCTGTGACAGAACATTGGACCTGTGTGGGCCCTGTGACAGAACATTGGTCCTACATAGACCCTGTGCCAGAACATTGGTCCTATGTGGGCCTGGGGCCAGAACATGTTCTATGTGGACCCTGTGACAGAACAATACACCTATGTAGATCCTGTGACAGAACATGGGTCCTATGTGGACCCTGTGACACACAATTGGACCTGTGTGACTGCTATGCTAGAACATTGGACCTATGTGGACCCTGTGCCAGAACATTGGACCTGTGTGGCCGATGTGCCAGGGTGGGGTCTGGCAGACTGCCCGGTAGAGTTTCAGACGATGCGAGAGAGTTCCCACTATGATAAAAGCCGCCGCATATCATTTCCCGGACCTGGACTGGGATGTTACAGGGTTAATGACGGAGAGTAACATTAAACCTCATCGCCTATTAATTACAGTAAAACGTTTCCCAGTTTGTAGCCGTAATGTCTCTCTCTGTCTTCCCCAGACGCCTGCTGTCTCTATATAGAGAGATTTAGTGTGAATCCCGATGCATTGCTTGGGTAAATCCTGGTAAAATATTTTATAAATAAATGGAAAGGGTCCCATATTGCTGTGTGTTGGAAGCGGTCAGTGTCCTTTGATGCAATGCTAGCATGCACATTGCACTGGCCCCCCTCCGGGCCCCCTCTATCTGCCCTCAATCTGTCTGTGTGATGGAAGCGGTCAGTGTCCTTTGATGCAATGCTAGCATGCACTGGCCCCCACCCGCCCCCCTCTATCTGCCCTCAATCTGTCTGTGTGATGGGGCGAGAGGGGGGGTATTGGGCCCTTTGTTTGCTGTGCAGCCAGCTGCTCACAACCTGTTCCTAGGCAGGATTCCTTTAGACTCCCTCCCCAGGGCCCGGGGCTTGCAATGGGAAGGAATGCAGCTGCATGGAGTCATGTGACGCAGTGAATGCTAATATGCAGCTGCACAATACAGGGAGAAGGAGATTATATCGAGGAGCATCAAACATTCCTTCACAAACTATAGGACAATGTGATTTATACAACCACACGGAGTGGGCAATGCCATGCTGATTACCATGCTGTACGCTCCCTATACTGCCATCCTGTATGCCCCCTCTACTGCCATCCTGTATGCCCAACCCTACTGCCATCCTGTATGCCCACTCTAATGCCATCCTGTATGCCCAACCCTACTGCCATCCTGTATGCCCACTCTACTGCCATCCTGTACGCCCAACCCTACTGCCATCCTGTACGCCCAACCACACTGCCATCCTGTACGCCATCTCTACTGCCATCCAGCTTGCCCCCTATACTGCCATCCTGTACGCCCCCTCTACTGCCATCCTGTACGCCCCCTATACTGCCATCCTGTACGCCCCCTCTACTGCCATCCTGTACTCCATCTCTACTGCCATCCTGTATGCCCCCTCTACTGCCATCCTGTATGCCCACTCTACTGCCATCCTGTACGCCCCCTCTACTGCCATCCTGTACGCCCAACCACACTGCCATCCTGTATGCCCAACCACACTGCCATCCTGTATGCCCAACCCTACTGCCATCCTGTACGCCCAACCCTACTGCCATCCTGTACGCCCAACCACACTGCCATCCTGTACGCCATCTCTACTGCCATCCTGTACGCCCCCTATACTGCCATCCTGTACGCCCCCTATACTGCCATCCTGTACGCCCCCTATACTGCATTCTTAGAGTTCTGAAAGTGAGCAGTTACCATGGAAACCAATGGAATATTCCCATTAATCTTTATACATAATCTGGTTTTTAGTTATAAAGTTCTGCTCTGGTTTTGGTTTCCACACTTGTGGGATTTATCTGTCAGTCAATAACCGGGGCAGTAAACGGGTACACACGTCCCGAACAGAGTACCTTCCGGCAATGGATAACAGACACACCATTTCCTAGGATGCTGATTATAATTATGGTTTATTTACTCTCACTGTGTGCAGAAATTCATTCCACTATGGTAAACGTTCACACAAAGAAAATCCAACCACAACCGGACATCAGAAAAAAATTGTTAAATATAGTCTCGCCACCAGCACCTGACTGCATCAGCAGGGGTTTATGGCTGCATCAGCGGGGATTCTGGCTGCATCAGCGGGGGATTCTGGCTGCACCAGCGGGGCATTCTGGCTCCATCAGCGGGGGATTCTGGCTGCATCAGCGGGGGATTCTGGCTCCATCAGCAGGGGATTCTGGCTCCATCAGCGGGGGATTCTGGCTGTATCAGCGGGGGATTCTGGCTCCATCAGCGGGGGATTCTGGCTGCATCAGCGGGGGATTCTGGCTCCATCAGCGGGGGATTCTGGCTGCACCAGCGGGGCATTCTGGCTCCATCAGCGGGGGATTCTGGCTGTATCAGCGGGGGATTCTGGCTCCATCAGCGGGGGATTCTGGCTGCATCAGCGGGGGATTCTGGCTCCATCAGCGGGGGATTCTGGCTCCATCAGCGGGGGATTCTGGCTGCATCAGCAGGGATTCTGGCTGCATCAGCGGGGGATTCTGGCTGCATCAGCTGGAAATTCTGGCTGCATCAGCGGGGGATTCTGACTACATCAGCGGGGGATTTTGGCTCCATCAGCAGGGGATTCTGGCTCCATCAGCGGGGGATTCTGGCTCCATCAGCGGGGGATTCTGGCTGCATCAGCAGGGATTCTGGCTGCATCAGCGGGGGATTCTGGCTGCATCAGCTGGAAATTCTGGCTGCATCAGCGGGGGATTCTGACTACATCAGCGGGGGATTTTGGCTCCATCAGCGGGGGATTCTGACTACATTAGCTGGGGGATTCTGGCTGCATCAGCGGGGGATTCTGGCTCCATCAGCAGGGATTCTGGCTGCATCAGTGGGGATTCTGACTGCATCAGCTGGAAATTCTGGCTGCATCAGCGGGGGATTCTGACTACATTAGCTGGGGGATTCTGGCTGCATCAGCGGGGGATTCTGGCTGCATCAGCGGGGGATTCTGACTGCATCAGTGGGGATTCTGACTACATTAGCTGGGGGATTCTGGCTCCATCAGCGGGGATTCTGGCTGCATCAGCGGGGGATTTTGGCTCCATCAGCGGGGGATTCTGGCTCCATCAGCGGGGTATCCTGGCTCCATCAGCTGGGAATTCTGGCTGCATCAGCGGGGGATTCTGACTACATCAGCGGGGGATTTTGGCTCCATCAGCGGGGATTCTGGCTCCATCAGCGGGGGATTCTGACTACATTAGCTGGGGGATTCTGGCTGCATCAGCGGGGGATTCTGGCTGCATCAGCGGGGGATTCTGGCTCCATCAGCAGGGATTCTGGCTCCATCAGTGGGGATTCTGACTGCATCAGCTGGAAATTCTGGCTGCATCAGCGGGGGATTCTGACTACATTAGCTGGGGGATTCTGGCTGCATCAGCGGGGGATTCTGACTACATTCGCTGGGGGATTCTGGCTGCATCAGCGGGGGATTCTGACTGCATCAGCGGGGGATTCTGACTGCATCAGCTGGAAATTCTGGCTGCATCAGCGGGGGATTCTGACTACATCAGCGGGGGATTTTGGCTCCATCAGCAGGGATTCTGGCTCCATCAGCGGGGGATTCTGACTACATTAGCTGGGGGATTCTGGCTGCATCAGCGGGGGATTCTGGCTGCATCAGCGGGGGATTCTGGCTCCATCAGCAGGGATTCTGGCTCCATCAGTGGGGATTCTGACTGCATCAGCTGGAAATTCTGGCTGCATCAGCGGGGGATTCTGACTACATTAGCTGGGGGATTCTGGCTGCATCAGCGGGGGATTCTGACTACATTAGCTGGGGGATTCTGGCTGCATCAGCGGGGGATTCTGACTGCATCAGCGGGGGATTCTGACGGCATCAGCTGGAAATTCTGGCTGCATCAGCGGGGGATTCTGACTACATCAGCGGGGGATTTTGGCTCCATCAGCGGGGATTCTGGCTCCATCAGCGGGGGATTCTGACTACATTAGCTGGGGGATTCTGGCTGCATCAGCGGGGGATTCTGGCTGCATCAGCGGGGGATTCTGGCTCCATCAGCAGGGATTCTGGCTCCATCAGTGGGGATTCTGACTGCATCAGCTGGAAATTCTGGCTGCATCAGCGGGGGATTCTGACTACATTAGCTGGGGGATTCTGGCTGCATCAGCGGGGGATTCTGACTACATTAGCTGGGGGATTCTGGCTGCATCAGCGGGGGATTCTGACTGCATCAGCGGGGGATTCTGACTGCACCAGCTGGAAATTCTGGCTGCATCAGCGGGGGATTCTGACTACATCAGCGGGGGATTTTGGCTCCATCAGCGGGGGATTCTGACTACATTAGCTGGGGGATTCTGGCTGCATCAGCGGGGGATTCTGGCTGCATCAGCGGGGGATTCTGGCTCCATCAGCAGGGATTCTGGCTGCATCAGTGGGGATTCTGACTGCATCAGCTGGAAATTCTGGCTGCATCAGCGGGGAATTCTGACTACATTAGCTGGGGGATTCTGGCTGCATCAGCGGGGGATTCTGACTGCATCAGTGGGGATTCTGACTACATTAGCTGGGGGATTCTGGCTCCATCAGCGGGTGATTCTGTCTGCATCAGCGGGGGATTTTGGCTCCATCAGCGGGGGATTCTGGCTCCATCAGCGGGGTATCCTGGCTCCATCAGCTGGGAATTCTGGCTGCATCGGCGGGGGATTCTGGCTGCATCGGTGGGGGATTCTGGCTGCATCAGTAATGGATTCTAACTACATTAGCGGGGTTGGCTGTCATGACAATAAACTGTACTTCCCAAATATCTGGGATATCATATCTAGGCATCTCAGCATATATTGCATGTACCGTATATATATATCTTTATTATATATTAATAAAAATGATAAAAATTCATATTGTCACCTCATATGTAATTAAACTACCGTTCCTATGACGCTCAGACCGTGAGATGCAGAGATGGGATGTGGCCATAGGAGAACGGTGTGTAAATGATAAATCTCATTTTACAGCGCTACGGAATTTGCTGGCGCTATATACAAATAATAAAATAATAATAAATGTCAGACTGAATATGTCCTTGGTCTGCACGTTGGTTGGTTTCCGGCACGAGATGAACGGTTACAAGTATCAATCCGTTATTTACAAAATGTTATAGATATACCGAACCTACAGACTGCACACTAATTAACAGTGCGTGAACATTTTATAAAGATACAGTGATTAATCTAATAAACATCACTGAGACAGGTTTTAATTCATAAAATGCATGTGTTTTTAATGCAGCAGGAGGCCCTAGATTTTTACAGAGAGCAGGTAGAGAGCTGCAGACAGACACAGACCAGCGGAAGCTGGTGAGATAGCACAGTGGATATGGTTACAGTATCTTAAGGTTATGGGTTCACAGTGAGGCAAACTATTTATCCTTCCAATGCCCATAAACTGCTTTGATATGATAAATATTATTTAAATCAACTAGAAGTCACTCAGTCGAGACGAGAAGCACAATATCGATTTCTGCACTAAACCAGGAATTTGGAGAAACTGATAAGGAAATTGCTCCTCTTGTAGCAGCTGTGCATCTGTCTCGGAGTTTACTGGACGTTTTAGCGACACGAATCATGTCCACTTTTGGGGGGGTTTACATTTATTTGTTGTCCGTTTTATCATTGCAATTAGTTGAATGGGCTGAAATGGTGACTGCTATTTCTTCCAGGGGATTGACCTATACCAGCTAAAGGTTTGCCAACAAGATTTTTCCAAGTGAAAATAAAGTGAAGGTGAATCATTTGCACATAGCGGTGGAGATTACTTACCAAACTGTCAATGTATACGGAATATAGGAATCTAAACTGCTGTTGGAACCCAACAATGGACCTTGTACATTAATTGCTAATAATTCTGGATCTGTTCGCACTAGAATTACATTCAGTCTTTTGTGATATTGCATTGATTCGCTTGTATACTTTCGTAATTTTTTTAATATTTTTGTATGTATATATATATATTGTTTTAGGGGCAGTTCTGCTCAGTTTAGTTCACACTGGGGGACACAGACAGTTTATATGAAAGGCATCTGATTTTTGTTTATGTGCAAATCTGTAATTATTTTGCATAGAATATATAAAAGAGTACAATGCTACCTATTTTTGTGCATTGTTACATTCGTGGTACACATAACAGCACCTCATTACATTATACATATTTACGTGCCTGGAACATAAAACAGTTTTGAGAATATTTAATGGAATTAACCGCTAGAGAGAATTTTATCAATATTGACACAGGGCTGTTTTAAATATTAACCAATGCTGCAGTTCCAGCTGCATAGAAGACCTGGCAGTCCATGAAAGGCCCTTACAGATTCCCATCCTGAACTGTTTGCCGCCACATTGCGATACTGCCACGGCTTCCATGTATTTTATCTAGCAGCGTAGCATGTGATTCCTTTGGCGTATCACGAAGGGTCCCCGTGGAACTGTTGCGTTGGAGTCACTGTTTGTGTTACGAGCTGTGTTGTGCGAGAAGCCTTCACAACATTGAATGGATCCCAAGTTCCTGTCTGTAGTCACACAGCAGCTGTGTCTGCCTGACGTCCCTGGGTGCCAAATCCGTGCTTTATTCTCCCAACAAACATTATTTCATTGCGTTCAACTCTTTAACAGCCACAAAAGGGGACTTTATAAAATATGGGGCACCGAGTCATTCCAGCTTGGGCTCTCTTGGCATTGGGCAAACCTTCATCAAACATCTTTTGGAATATTACGATAAATGCTGTCATCTTCATGCCAGTCTGCCGCCAGGCGATAAATATATTCCACCATTTTCTTGTCAATGTCTTGCCATTTTTACGTTAATCTGTAACCACATAGGGACAGTCAGTCAGTGACCTCCAAAGAAGACCGTACTGCCCATCTCACATTATCTCCTTCTCTCTCTCCATCTCACATTATCTCCTTCTCTCTATCCATCTCACATTATCTCCTTCTCTCTCTCTCCATCTCACATTATCTCCTTCTCTCTCTCCATCTCACATTATCTCCTTCTCTCTATCCATCTCACATTATCTCCTTCTCTCTCTCTCCATCTCACATTATCTCCTTCTCTCTCTCCATCTCACATTATCTCCTTCTCTCTCTCTCCATCTCACATTATCTCCTTCTCTCTCTCCATCTCACATTATCTCCTTCTCTCTCTCCATCTCACATTATCTCCTTCTCTCTCTCCCCATCTCACATTATCTCCTTCTCTCTCTCCATCTCACATTATCTCCTTCTCTCTCTCCATCTCACATTATCTCCTTCTCTCTATCCATCTCACATTATCTCCTTCTCTCTCTCTCCATCTCACATTATCTCCTTCTCTCTCTCCATCTCACATTATCTCCTTCTCTCTCTCCATCTCACATTATCTCCTTCTCTCTCTCCCCATCTCACATTATCTCCTTCTCTCTCTCCATCTCACATTATCTCCTTCTCTCTCTCCCCATCTCACATTATCTCCTTCTCTCTCCATCTCACTTTATCTCCTTCTCTCTCTCCATCTCACATTATCTCCTTCTCTCTCTCCATCTCACATTATCTCCTTCTCTCTCTCCCCATCTCACATTATCTCCTTCTCTCTCTCCATCTCACATTATCTCCTTCTCTCTCTCCCCATCTCACATTATCTCCTTCTCTCTCCATCTCACTTTATCTCCTTCTCTCTCCCCATCTCACATTATCTCCTTCTCTCTCCATCTCACATTATCTCCTTCTCTCTCCCCATCTCACATTATCTCTTTCTCTCTCTCCATCTCACATTATCTCTTTCTCTCTCTCCATCTCACATTATCTCCTTCTCTCTCCATCTCACATTATCTCCTTCTCTCTTCATCTCACATTATCTCCTTCTCTCTCTCCATCTCAGATTATCTCCTTCTCTCTCTCCATCTCACATTATCTCTTTCTCTCTCTCCATCTCACATTATCTCCGTCTCTTTCCCCATGTCACATTATCTCCTTCTCTCTCTCCATTTCACATTATCTCCTTCTCTCTCTCCATCTCACATTATCTCCTTCTCTCTCTGCCCATCTCACATTATCTCCTTCTCTCTCTCCATCTCACATTATCTCCTTCTCTCTCTCCATCTCACATTATCTCCTTCTCTCTCTCCCCATCTCACATTATCTCCTTCTCTCTCTCCCCATCTCACATTATCTCCTTCTCTCTCCATCTCACTTTATCTCCTACTCTCTCTCTCCATCTCACATTATCTCCTTCTCTCTCTCTCCATCTCACATTATCTCCTTCTCTCTCTCCATCTCACATTATCTCCTTCTCTCTCTCCATTTCACATTATCTCCTTCTCTCTCTCCATCTCACATTATCTCCTTCTCTCTCCCCATCTCACATTATCTCTTTCTCTCTCTCCATCTCACATTATCTCTTTCTCTCTCTCCATCTCACATTATCTCTTTCTCTCTCTCCATCTCACATTATCTCCTTCTCTCTCTCCATCTCACATTATCTCCTTCTCTCTCCATCTCACATTATCTCCTTCTCTTTTCATCTCACATTATCTCTTTCTCTCTCTCCATCTCACATTATCTCTTTCTCTCTCTCCATCTCACATTATCTCTTTCTCTCTCTCCATCTCACATTATCTCCTTCTCTCTCTCCATCTCACATTATCTCCTTCTCTCTCCATCTCACATTATCTCCTTCTCTCTCTCCATCTCAGATTATCTCCTTCTCTCTATCCATCTCACGTTATCTCCTCCTCTCTCTCTCCATCTCACATTATCTCTTTCTCTCTCTCCATCTCACATTATCTCTCTCTCCATCTCACATTATCTCCTTCTCTCTCTCCATCTCATATTATCTCCTTCTCTCTCCATCTCACATTATCTCCTTCTCTCTCTCCATCTCACATTATCTCCTTATCTCTCTCCATCTCACATTATCTCCTTCTCTCTCTCTCCATCTCACATGATCTCTTTCTATCTCTCCATCTCACATTATCTCTCTCTCCATCTCACATTATCTCCTTCTCTCTCTCCATCTCACATTATCTCCTTCTCTCTCTCCATCTCACATTATCTCCTTCTCTTTCTCCCATTATCTCATTATCTCTCTCTCCATCTCACATTATCTCCTTCTCTCTCTCCCCATCTCACATTATCTCCTTCTCTCTCTCCCCATCTCACATTATCTCCTTCTCTCTCCATCTCACTTTATCTCCTTCTCTCTCTCTCCATCTCACATTATCTCCTTCTCTCTCTCTCCATCTCACATTATCTCCTTCTCTCTCTCCATCTCACATTATCTCCTTCTCTCTCTCCATCTCACATTATCTCCTTCTCTCTCCCCATCTCACATTATCTCCTTCTCTCTCCCCATCTCACATTATCTCTTTCTCTCTCTCCATCTCACATTATCTCTTTCTCTCTCTCCATCTCACATTATCTCTTTCTCTCTCTCCATCTCACATTATCTCCTTCTCTCTCTCCATCTCACATTATCTCCTTCTCTCTCCATCTCACATTATCTCCTTCTCTCTTCATCTCACATTATCTCTTTCTCTCTCTCCATCTCACATTATCTCTTTCTCTCTCTCCATCTCACATTATCTCTTTCTCTCTCTCCATCTCACATTATCTCCTTCTCTCTCTCCATCTCACATTATCTCTTTCTCTCTCTCCATCTCACATTATCTCTCTCTCCATCTCACATTATCTCCTTATCTCTCTCCATCTCACATTATCTCCTTCTCTCTCTCTCCATCTCACATGATCTCTTTCTATCTCTCCATCTCACATTATCTCTCTCTCCATCTCACATTATCTCCTTCTCTCTCTCCATCTCACATTATCTCCTTCTCTCTCTCCATCTCACATTATCTCCTTCTCTCTCTGCCCATCTCACATTATCTCCTTCTCTCTCTGCCCATCTCACATTATCTCCTTCTCTCTCTCCATCTCACTTTATCTCCTTCTCTCTCTCTCCATCTCACATTATCTCCTTCTCTCTCTCTCCATCTCACATTATCTCCTTCTCTCTCTCCATCTCACATTATCTCCTTCTCTCTCTCCATTTCACATTATCTCCTTCTCTCTCTCCATCTCACATTATCTCCTTCTCTCTCCCCATCTCACATTATCTCTTTCTCTCTCTCCATCTCACATTATCTCTTTCTCTCTCCATCTCACATTATCTCTTTCTCTCTCTCCATCTCACATTATCTCCTTCTCTCTCTCCATCTCACATTATCTCCTTCTCTCTCCATCTCACATTATCTCCTTCTCTCTTCATCTCACATTATCTCTTTCTCCCTCTCCATCTCACATTATCTCTTTCTCTCTCTCCATCTCACATTATCTCTTTCTCTCTCTCCATCTCACATTATCTCCTTCTCTCTCTCCATCTCACATTATCTCCTTCTCTCTCCATCTCACATTATCTCCTTCTCTCTCTCCATCTCAGATTATCTCCTTCTCTCTATCCATCTCACATTATCTCCTCCTCTCTCTCTCCATCTCACATTATCTCTTTCTCTCTCTCCATCTCACATTATCTCTCTCTCCATCTCACATTATCTCCTTCTCTCTCTCCATCTCATATTATCTCCTTCTCTCTCCATCTCACATTATCTCCTTCTCTCTCTCCATCTCAGATTATCTCCTTCTCTCTCTCCATCTCACATTATCTCCTTCTCTCTCTCCATCTCACATTATCTCTTTCTCTCTCTCCATCTCACATTATCTCTCTCTCTCCATCTCACATTATCTCCTTCTCTCTCTCCATCTCACATTATCTCATTCTCTCTCTCTCCATCTCACATTATCTCCTTCTCTCTCCCCATGTCACATTATCTCCTTCTCTTTCTCCCATCTCACATTATCTCTCTCTCCATCTCACATTATCTCCTTCTCTCTCTCCATCTCAGATTATCTCCTTCTCTCTCTCCATCTCACATTATCTCCTTCTCTCTCTCTCCATCTCACATTATCTCTTTCTCTCTCTCCATCTCACATTATCTCTCTCTCCATCTCACATTATCTCCTTATCTCTCTCCATCTCACATTATCTCCTTCTCTCTCTCTCCATCTCACATGATCTCTTTCTATCTCTCCATCTCACATTATCTCTCTCTCCATCTCACATTATCTCCTTCTCTCTCTCCATCTCACATTATCTCCTTCTCTCTCTCCATCTCACATTATCTCCTTCTCTTTCTCCCATTATCTCATTATCTCTCTCTCCATCTCACATTATCTCCTTCTCTCTCCATCTCATATTATCTCCTTCTCTCTCTCCATCTCAGATTATCTCCTTCTCTCTCTCCATCTCACATTATCTCCTTCTCTCTCTCCATCTCACATTATCTCTTTCTCTCTCTCCATCTCACATTATCTCTCTCTCTCCATCTCACATTATCTTCTTCTCTCTCTCCATCTCACATTATCTCATTCTCTCTCTCTCCATCTCACATTATCTCCTTCTCTTTCTCCCATTATCTCATTATCTCTCTCTCCATCTCATATTATCTCCTTCTCTCTCTCCATCTCACATTATCTCCTTCTCTCTCTCCATCTCACATTATCTAATTCTCTCTCTCCATCTCACAATATCTCCTTCTCTTTCTCCATCTCATATTATCTCCTTCTCTCTCTCCATCTCACATTATCTCATTCTCTCTCTCCATCTCACATTATCTCCTTCTCGCTCTCCATCTCACATTATCTCCTTCTCTTTCTCCCATCTCACATTATCTCCTTCTCTCTCTCCATCTCACATTATCTCCTTCTCTCTCTCCATCTCAGATTATCTCCTTCTCTCTATCCATCTCACATTATCTCCTCCTCTCTCTCTCCATCTCACATTATCTCTTTCTCTCTCTCCATTTCACATTATCTCTCTCTCCATCTCACATTATCTCCTTCTCTCTCTCCATCTCACATTATCTCCTTCTCTCTCCATCTCACATTATCTCCTTCTCTCTCTCCATCTCAGATTATCTCCTTCTCTCTCTCCATCTCACATTATCTCCTTCTCTCTCTCTCCATCTCACATTATCTCTTTCTCTCTCTCCATCTCACATTATCTCTCTCTCTCCATCTCACATTATCTCCTTCTCTCTCCCCATGTCACATTATCTCCTTCTCTTTCTCCCATCTCACATTATCTCTCTCTCCATCTCACATTATCTCCTTCTCTCTCTCCATCTCAGATTATCTCCTTATCTCTCTCCATCTCACATTATCTCCTTCTCTCTCTCTCCATCTCACATTATCTCTTTCTCTCTCTCCATCTCACATTATCTCTCTCTCCATCTCACATTATCTCCTTCTCTCTCTCCATCTCACATTATCTCCTTCTCTCTCTCCATCTCACATTATCTCCTTCTCTTTCTCCCATTATCTCATTCTCTCTCCATCTCATATTATCTCCTTCTCTCTCTCCATCTCATATTATCTCCTTCTCTCTCTCCATCTCACATTATCTCCTTCTCTTTCTCCATCTCATATTATCTCCTTCTCTCTCTCCATCTCACATTATCTCATTCTCTCTCTCCATCTCACATTATCTCCTTCTCGCTCTCCATCTCACATTATCTCCTTCTCTCTCCATCTCAGATTATCTCCTTCTCTCTCTCCATCTCAGATTATCTCCTTCTCTCTCTCTCTCCATCGTTCTCGTGAGCCACTACACTTCCAATGGCAGCAATGCTAGTTATCTGTCTAGTTCGGTTATTGGCTTAGTTTCCCCTTGGCGTTCGTGTCTGTGAGCAATGACCATGGGGAACGGTAGGTAGTTCATATGTTTAGTTTCTTTCAATATGTTCTTCCTTAACGATTGAGCATTGCTCAGTTCGGGAGAAACAATCATATTGTGTAGACTTAGGCTATGGATGCTTCATTCAGTATTTTCCACACAATAACTCAGTACTCACTTTAGGTTGGTTGATTCATAGGCATAATAAAAGGTTGTTGCATTTTTTAGGTCCCATATTATTTCCTTATACAGTTATTCACGTATGGCTTTGTACATATGTACATTGGGAAGACTGTGTGTTTTCCATGAGTGTCTATATGCGTATCACTTCTGGCTTGATATGAAATATGTGTAACTTGTTAAATTGTATTTATCTGCAATAATCTCTCGTAGGCATCGTAGGCCAGGCTGTTCATAACTTTTCAAGCAATTATCGCAATCCATTCATCGAATCCCTACTGTTTATCTTCAGTTATTTATAATATGACATTGTTACACCTTTTACTCTTTCACTCAGCTTTACGCCTCATACTGGGTCATACATTTTCATGTCATTTAAGGACATTATTCGCTTATCTGTCCTTGGCGGTTGACATGGGATTCTCTTCTCTTAGTTTGGCCCTTGTTGGGTCCACGATCACATACGTTTACAAGCAAATGATTACTTTTTAGGATTTCTGTGATAATGTTGGTATTTTAAGGTTATAACTTGTCTCTTTATTGCCCCTGTTTAGAATCATTTCTATACTTTACTACCTTTACTTTACTACCAGTAAATGACACAGTGAATTCATTATGTTTTTAGTTTATATCATTGAAACTTTGTTGTTACATTCCCCCCCCCCCTTTTAAATTTAGTTCTGATATATTATACTTAGGCATTTGTATCATTTTTCACTTATAGACCTCTTAAACAATTTCCGTTTCTTCAGAAGAATTGTTCTGCTCACCACTTCGGTATGTGGTTTATCTTCTCCTAATTTTCTTTTCTTCAACCTCACTAGTCACTTCATTAGTAATTCTTTTTTTATTTTTTAAATTCTTTATTTTTGCGTGCACAAGACTTATACATGGTGCAACATATGCATCGTTTGAGAGGGTAACAGGCTTTAACATTGGTTAAATAATGCATTTGATAAGTTTTAGCACAATTTTTTTTTTGTTTAGTATAACATGCGTAAGATCCTAGGTCGAGGTTGGGGTCGTATAGGGGTTTAGTCGTGCAATTCGTCTGCGGGTGCGGTACCTAGGTCATGGGTCAGTGTCGGAGGCGTGACCCTATAAGTGTTAGAAAGTAGTTGCGTGGAGGTGCGTAGTGGTGCTAGGGCCCATGTGGGTGCACTGGGTGTCGTTTTGTCGGTCAGGTAGTCTGGTGAGTGGTACAGGTGCTCATTTCTACTTTCTGAAGTGGCCTGGTCGTCTAGTTCCACTGGAGACCACTCGTGAGAGGTGGTGGCCCTAACCTAGGGGCTGTCGGGGGGGGGGGGTAGGTTTTGGCTTAGGCTATGGCTTGTGGTCTGGTAATGAGGCATCGCGCCAGCGTCACCGGCTATCTCCTCTAACTTGCGGTAAACGGGTAGTAACGTAAACTTCAGCATTGTATTGCGGGGAAGGTGGGGAGAATACAGGTTGTGTTAGGCAAGGCATATGGGTATTGCCGTTGAGCGGGCATGGGTAAGAGACCTCTCTCCCCCTGTCCGTCAGGTGGCTTGCGTGTCCATTCTCTGCCCTCTTGGCACAAACGTTTCCGAGACATCTGGATTCCAGACGTGGGGAGTGCCCGGGTTGGGCAAGTTTTGTAGGCCCAATTTTGCAAGCAGTGTAGGGGCCTCAGTCCCTGAGGTGAGTTTATGGGTGGTCCCCTGGTGGGTGATGAGCAAGGAGCGAGGGCTTCCCCATCTATATGGTATCCCCGCTGTGCGTAGGTGGCCGGTTAGTTCTGTCAGCGACTTTCTCCACTGGAGGGTGGCCTTGGATAAGTCCTGATAAAAAGTTAATTGGGCTTCCTCGAAGTCAAGCGGGGTCTTACCCCTGATTGCGCTCATGATGTGCCCCTTGTCTTGGGGTAGGATGCAACGGACGATGACGTCTCCGGCTAGCGTTGCTGCGGCTCTGGGAGGCGTGGGTAGGCGGTAAATCCCTGCAAAGGCGAGTTTCTTTGTTACTGCAGTAGGGAGTAATGATTGTGTGAGTCGCCTCACGTAATGCGGTAGATCCTCTTTGCTCACTGATGCCGGGATGCCTCTAATTTTGATGTGGTTGCGCCGGTTTTTATCCTCCTGCGCCGCCACTTGTATTGCTAAGTGTTGCTGGTCGTGTTGTAGTTGGTGGAACGAGTCTTGTAGCGTAGAGATTTCTCCCTGTATTGTTTTGACTTGGTTTTCAGTGGTTGTCACTTTTTCTGTGATCTGTTGCATGCTAATTTTGAGCGCAGGTAGGTCTGCTGCCAGCAGGCGTTGTATATCCTGCAGCATAGTTTGCATCTGCTGCAGGTCCTGCTTGGTGGCTGGGTCTGCTGTTCCCTGTGGGGGTATGGGTTTAGGGGTTGTGATCTGTATGGGCTGTGGGGTTCTCTGAGTGTCCCCCTGAGTGGTTTGTGCAGGTGAGGTGTCTGCCTGTGGGGGGTCTGAGCCCTGGTCGGGCGCCATTTTGGCTGGGGTTTGTTTCTGTAGCAGTGCCCCTATATCAGGCTGTGCTGTGGCAGTACCTTGGTGTGGTCTTTGTGATCTGCGCCCCATCTCCTCATGGGATTGGTCAGGGTCCTGTGGATGATCGTTGCTTGGGTCTCCCAGGCTCTCTCCGCCCCACAAGTACTCCAGGCCGCGGTAGTTTGGCGTGTAGTAGGCCCGGATTTTCGTTTTGGGCTTTGCCTGCCTCGGATTGTACTTAAATGGCATCGGGCGATGCAGAATGATCTCCCCCGGGCAATGCAAGTATTTATTTGCGTGGATGGCATGTAGTTTCGGTGATGTTTGACGGATTCAGTTTGAGTCGCCCAGAGCTGCTAGAAATGGCGTCCGTCTCGCTCCGCCGGTAAGCCCCGCCCCCTCATTAGTAATTCTTATATTCCTCCTACAGGTGTTTACATTTCTGTATCTATACTCCTATCATAGGCTACGCTTCACATACTAAGGTATGTTTTTCTCTCACTTTCAATTCTTGCAGGGTTAATCCCACGTCCAGGGAAAGAGAACTGGCTGATAGGTTTCAGTTACTAGAACCTTGTTTGTGCCTATTACATTCACAAACTAGCGAGGCCACATTCCCTATCTCTTCATTGAGATTTGCCCACGACCCATTACCTCAGGCCCGGCACAAGTTCTCAAGGCGGTAGCTTTGAATGTGCAGGAGAGGTGCAGAGCAGGATGTCGCTGTTGATTGCTTCATTTCAAGCCGTTAGTGACCATTTAACAGTGCTGGAAACTGTTCACCAGAAGCCTCAGGCCACTACGGTTAAGCCAGCAGAGGTTACAGTCTCCGCAGTTGCTGTCACATAGGGTGAATTGGGTCTACTCTTCTGTCTACTTCACACATTATCACGCCGGCACATTTGATCCCCCCGCCATCAGGAAAGACATTCTTGATGGTAAGGATGTCAATTTAGTTTCACTATTAATAGCTTCGCAGGACATTATAGAAAACAGGACATACAGCTACAGGGATTTGTCTGTGGTCCTTAAGGCCAGGGATCCAAGACTGAATAAAGATGTGTCAATCCCCGAGTTTGTACTCGCCTATAGAGACGTTATCTGTTCCGTGTACCCCCTGAGGCGGGAGGAACTGGATCTGTACTTACACAAGTTGGTGGATTTGGGGCACAAGTATGAGGACTTTTCTTTTTACGACTACCACAAGTTGGTATCTGCCAAGGCTGCTGCAGCTCTCTACCAGTTTAATATTCAGACAAACTGGGGGCATTTGGACACAGAGCTATTGTGTAGGCATTTTGCCAGCTTGAAGCCCCCTGCTTGTGCAGTTTATTCATCTTCATCTCATTTCACCAACTTGTGTCCCTGTGAAGCTCAACCTTCCACTTCTTCACATCTAACACATTGCCAATCCAGGTTCCTCTGTGGGTCAAGATTGAAGCCAGAAGGATAAACTGGGCAGGCCCATCGTTTCCTGGGTAAGGCACAGGTGTGTTACAACTTTAATGCAGGTACGTGCAATTACAGTGCATTTAAGTTGTTGCACATCTGTTCCATATGCTTTAGGGCACACGCCAGGTCTATGTGCCCCTCTAAGCTTTTTCCCAGGAAATGACTTACGGAGGTCAATCTAGACAACCTCACTTATCATTTACGTGCACACCCTTCTCCTCACTTGGTGGATTTCTTGGTGTCAATTTTTTCTGAGGGTTTTCACACAGGTTTAGCTGCACTCACATTCAGACTAAAATACCCCAACCTGTAGATGCTCTACTGGCCAAGGAAGTCCAGCTTGGTTTTTTGCTAGCCCCTTCACCCATCCACCTTTGCAGGCATGGCACACAAATCCCATCGGCGTTCTATCTAACAAATCCCCCAATACAAAACGTCTTACTATTGATCTGTCGGCTCCTCAGTCACATACACCAAGCATTAACTCACTCATCCTTGCTGAAGAATTCTCCCTCCATTATGCCACCTTGGATAACGCCATCCAGACCATTTTACACACGGGTAAGCACACATGGTTCAACAAGACAGATATCTCTAGTACATTCAAGTTGCTTCCAATCCACCCATCCCTGTGGCATCTTCATGGTATCAAATGGAGGGGAAGTTACAACTTTTACACCAGATTGACTTTTGGCTCCAGGAGCAATATGAAACTATTCAATATTTTCGCTAAAACACTCTGCTGGCTGCTCCATAATGTCATTCGCTGTCCCACGGTGATTCACTATATTGATGATTTTTACTGGTGGAACCTGGTACTCTGACTGTCAGCCCTCTCTCACTTAACTTGTCGATCTGCCGACGCTGACAAGGTAAGTGAGAGAGGCCCCTTTTGATGACGCGGTGCATGCGTGTAGGTGTCATGAAGTCAGGAGAGCTCTATGCAGCAGAGCTCAGCGCACATGTACCTTTTTGGGGCGTGGTTATGATAATCACGCCCCAATCATATAAAAGCCCAGTCTGCCCTCAAAACAGTGCCCTGTTGTGGTTCCCATTGTTCCTTGTGTCACTAGCGTCCCTTTAGTGCGTTCCTGTATCCTTTGTGATAGTTCTTTGGTTTTGACACGGCTTGCTCTCGACTATTCTTATTTCTGGTTTCCCTGACTCGGCTTCGTTCCTCGTTATTGTTTTTTTCTGGCTTCCATTGACCTTGACTTGTTTCTGACATTTCTTGTAGTTATCTCTTTTATCCGGCCATTCTAAGGACCAGCTTAGAGACTTTCTGTCAGTCTCTATTTCTACTGGTGGGTTTTCACTCTGCGTGTTGGGTAAATCATTACACTGAGACCCCAAAGTATTTTTAGCAACACACCTCTTTTTTCCACATTAGGCATCGCTATCTCACCTGATAAGACTCTGGGACCAGCTGCCAGATTGGTGTTTTGGGGTATCACCTTGGACACGGTGGCATGTCAGGCAAGCCTCCCTGACGAGAGAGGGGAGTTGGACTGCTTCCTGCGGGTTTGTTCATATACTTTTAGGGATCTTCAGTCTTTACTGGGATCCCTGAATTTTGCTATGCAAATCATCCCGCAGTGTAGGGCATTTATTTGTCTCCTACCTAGTTTGTCTGATGATGCCACCGTTCTCATTGACCCCCCCTGCCAGAGCTGATCTACACATGTGGCTGCACTTTCTCTTATCTTGGAATAGTATTTGTATGTTTCTCCCACCTTTTTCTCACTTTTTACCCATCACACAGCAGCTCACACTGGATTTGCTGCAATTTTTGGAAACGTTTGGTTCAGGGGTTCCTGGCGAGCTGAGACGGTTTTCAAGAAGACCTCCACCTTGTTCAAAATTTACCCCATAGTAGCAGCGGCTCACACGTGGGGTCCTCTTTTGACAGGGAAGGCAATTAGATGTCTGTGTGATAATGTTGCGGCTTTCGAAATCATTAATAAGGGACGTTTGTCGTCCTTGACCATCATGAAATTGGTCCGTCGATTGAGTTGGCTCGCTGCCACATTCCAGATTTTCCTTTTTTGTGAACATATCCCAGATGTACGTGTAATATATAGATCACTGTATACTATCAGTATGTGTAATATATAGATCACTGTATACTATCAGTATGTGTAATATATAGATTGATGTATACTATCAGTATGTGTAATATATAGATCACTGTATACTATCAGTGTGTGTAATATATAGATAACTGTATACTATCAGTGTGTGTAATATATAGATCACTGTATACTATCAGTATGTGTAATATATAGATCACTGTATACTATCAGTATGTGTAATATATAGATCATTGTATACTATCAGTATGTGTAATATATAGATCACTGTATACTATCAGTATGTGTAATATATAGATCACTGTATACTATCAGTATGTGTAATATATAGATCACTGTATACTATCAGTATGTGTAATATATAGATCATTGTATACTATCAGTATGTGTAATATATAGATCACTGTATACCATCAGTATGTGTAATATATAGATCACTGTATACTATCAGTGTGTGTAATATATAAATCATTGTATACTATCAGCATGTGTAATTGATAAATGTATACTGTCAGTATGTAGAATATATATAATAATATCCCAGTCTCTGTGCCCCAGTAATTACACACAGGGTTGATTGAGGTGAATTGTAGTTTGACACATAAATCATGATTTGTGGTGATTATTAGTTAATTTATTGAAGCAGTCAGGGCTGTTGGTGGGTTAGAGATAGCCTAGGGCCCCCTGAATCCCACCCAGCCCCATATTCCATCCTCAGCCCCTCTCCCCTCCCCCATCTCCCTGGGAAGGATCAGCTTTATACTGTCTGAGCTTGGCGGCAGACAGGCACAGTGCAGTACACAGGGCGGCAGATTGGCACTGTGCGGGTACAGGAGCGGCAGACAGGCACAGTGCTGTATACAGGGCGGTAGATTGGCACAGTGCGGGACAGGAGCGGCAGACAGGCACAGTGCTGTATACAGGGCGGTAGATTGGCACAGTGCGGGTACAGGGGCTGCAGACAGGCACAGTGCTGTATACAGGGCGGCAGATTGGCACAGTGCGGGACAGGAGCGGCAGACAGGCACAGTGCTGTATACAGGGCGGCAGATTGGCACAGTGCGGGTACAGGGGCTGCAGACAGGCACAGTGCTGGGTACAGGGCGGTAGATTGGCACAGTGCGGGTACAGGGGCTGCAGACAGGCACAGTGCTGGGTACAGGGCGGTAGATTGGCACAGTGCGGGTACAGGGGCTGCAGACAGGCACAGTGCTGGGTACAGGGCGGTAGACTGGCACAGTGCGGGTACAGGAGCGGCAGACAGGCACAGTGCTGGGTACAGGACGGTAGATTGGCACAGTGCGGGTACAGGAGCGGCAGGCAGGCACAGTGCTGGGTACAGGGCGGTAGATTGGCACAGTGCGGGTACAGGAGCGGCAGACAGGCACAGTGCTGGGTACAGGGCGGTAGATTGGCACAGTCCTGGGTACAGGGCAGCAGGGCATGGCAGTGATGGTAGTGGGCATGGTGGGTACTTGGCTATAGGCAGAGTGGGCAGTCAGCTATAGGCAGTGTCAGCAGGCAGGCTGGGAGGTGGGTTCCAGGCACAGTGGGCATCAGGTAGGATGAGGAGTGGGTAGGTGGGAGTGGGCAGTGTGGTGGGTGGGCTGTATGTTGGGTGGGGAAGGGCTGCAGGTAGGGTGGTCGGTGGGCACCGTGTTATCACTGCTCTGTATCCAGGGATAGAGCAGCACTCAGCCCCTCACATACTCCATGCCACAATGGATTCCTGCTGGAAATGCCTGGCTGCCCTCCTCTCCACTCTGCTCCTTCGTTGCATCCAAGGCATCAGTGCAGGTAGGTTCCCTTTCTGGCTCCATATTTGTATGATCTTAGCATGTTGCAGTCCGTGTTTGTATGATCTTAGCATGTTGCAGTTCATGTTTGTATGATCTTAGCATGTTGCAGTCCATGTTTCTATGATCTCAGCATGTTGCACTCCATGTTTGTATGATCTTAGCATGTTGCAGTCCGTGTTTGTATGATCTTAGCATGTTGCAGTCCATGTTTCTATGATCTCAGCATGTTGCAGTCCATGTTTCTATGATCTCAGCATGTTGCACTCCATGTTTGTATGATCTTAGCATGTTGCACTCCATGTTTGTATGATCTTAGTATGTTGCAGTCCATGTACAGGCTGGATTAACACACATGCAGACCCTGCATTGCTCTCAGCCTGGCCATGTATCATTGCTCTCAGTAGAATCCCTGAGATCCTACATTTGATAGAAAGGTAACATTGTATCCTGACAGTGTGCTGGCTTCTATCAGCTATTAACACGTTATCTGCCAAGGGCCCCATTGCAGGCTGCTCTCCATACAAGTGTATGTCCATTTTGGGTGATATGGGTGTTAATAAACAGGCTGTCCAAATCCAGCACTCATATGAAGCCTTTATCTGAATTGGATGTACCTCCATCTTTGGCAGTGAAAAGGTTAACCAACCATTTTATATATCAGCAGTGAAGCATATACACATGTTCTGTGTTGCTGTGTATAGTGGTATAAAGCATCTCTCCTTGGTCCCAACAGGCAAGGGAAGTGTTCAATCTAGATAAATAGTCTGTATTTGGGGCACTCTGCCCTACAATTGTTATATTGGGGGGTAAATAATAATGGGAGCAATATAAAATAATAAACCATTTGATCAGTCTGTGTAATCTAATTGTGATGATTCCCTGGGCTGGGATACCTCCAATGGATCATGTTCCTTCTTTTCATGGTAATTTGTCTTATTTCTTGTAGAAATGTGATTTGGGATTCAATGTCCAGTGGGATCTGGGACTAATGAGCTAATGAGGGTGTAAATACACCCCAGAGGGACCCTAAAATGACAGAGAAGGGGCGGAGGTGATTGAGTAGATCGGAAGCAATGTTGTAGATGCCAGTAACTAGGCAGATAGTAGGGCGTCAGCTGGTAACGGTGTATCTCACACGTGCCATGAATGGCTAATATCTGCCATTCTATGGACCCATCCAGCCTGACCCAGCCATGGCAAACCATGGCACTGCAGATGTCTGTGAACTACATTTCCCATAATTCTCACTGTTCCAGGTGTCTCCAAGCAGGCAATATCAGTATTATATACAAGCCATGCTCTCTAATTACTAGATTAGTAATGCTTGGACCACTAAAATACCACAACGTGACAAGACGTATCTCGTTCCCGACTTTTATAAAATAATATATATATGTATTTCATTTACAGAGGAAAAACATACTAACAGGACTGTCGCCCAGAGCCGCTTGACAGTAAGAATGTGTCACTTTGTATCATGACGTAGGCCTCGGAATCAGACAGATTCCCATTGAGCTGCCTCTAATTTACCATCAGCCAGCTCCAGAGATCAGAATTCACGCTGAATGGATCCCAATTGTACCGCGCTGTGGAATTTGTTGGCTCTTTATAAATGCCTGTAACAATAATAATATTACTGGATGCATATTAACAATGCAGCTTACAGGGCCCAATCCTGGATCCACCATTTCTTTCAATCATCAAACCTTAAAAGACTCTTCGCATTTCTAAAGAAACTCTGTTATTTTCTTCTAGATTAAAAATTTATGTAAATAACAAATCTGGTTTTGCTTTATATCGGAAAATGGCATCACATTCCTCTATTATTTGATGTGGGCTAACCCGGGCGTTTAACAAGATGGCATGAGCTTAACATAGAGGGCACAGCCCCTCCATTGCACACAGACATTTTCTGACAGATTGAGTCTCTTGCCTGGCATCTCACAGCAGAGAGGGAAACAGAGGGCCAGCCAGACATTTATTGTTTATGGTCCCCTATAGAGCTTGGGTGGCCAAAAGGTTGATCCTCAGCTGTCATACAACTCTCAGGATGCTTTGCCAGCTGGGCATCTATCAAAGGTTATATTTGTGTGCAGGGCCTTTGCGCGTGAATGTAGCGGTGTTTCTGAGTGTAGGGTTGGCGTTTCACACATACTGCCACACACACTCGCTATCACACACATAGAGCAGCACATTACCACAGACAGAAAGTTACTGACGCTGCCACAAACCCATACACAGAATCCTGATATAAATACACCACACTCCAAAAACTTTCTAAATCAATCCATGAGAAAAATCCATAAAGTGCAGATTTAATAAAATATGTGTTACATGGCATATACCCACCAAAATAGGTGACAGGGACAAAAAATACAAATGAACCCTGCACCGGGCAGAAGGGGAGGGGGGACAGAAACAAACACAAAACATTATAAAACTAAAACACATACACAGTGGACCTGTTTCGCGTCTCCTCCTAGAGTGCTCAAGGGTGGCATTGTGATTGCTGAGGGAGGTATGGTGGGTGTTGGAGGAGGTGAGACATGGTCAGTGCTGAGGGAGGTATGGTGGGTGTTGGAGGAGGGGGGACATGGTCAGTGCTGAGGGAGGTATGGTGGGTGTTGGAGGAGGGGGGACATGGTCAGTGCTGAGGAATGTATGGTGGGTGTTGGAGGAGGGGGGACATGGTCAGTGCTGAGGGAGGTATGGTGGGTGTTGGAGGAGGGGGACATGGTCGGTGCTGAGGGAGGTATGGTGGGTGTTGGAGGAGGAAGGACATGGTCAGTGCTGAGGGAGGTATGGTGGGTGTTGGAGGAGGGGGACATGGTCGGTGCTGAGGGAGGTATGGTGGGTGTTGGAGGAGGAAGGACATGGTCAGTGCTGAGGGAGGTATGGTGGGTGTTGGAGGAGGAAGGACATGGTCAGTGCTGAGGGAGGTATGGTGGGTGTTGGAGGAGGGGGGACATGGTCGGCGCAGAGGGAGGTATGGTGGGTGTTGGAGGAGGGGGTACATGGTCGGTGCTGAAGGAGGTATGGTGGGTGTTGGAGGAAGGGGGACATGGTCAGTGCTGAGGGAGGTATGGTGGGTGTTGGAGGAGGAGGCGGGACATGGTTGGTGCTGAGGGAGGTATGGTGGGTGTTGAGGAGGAAGGACATGGTCAGTGCTGAGGGAGGTATGGTGGGTGTTGGAGGAGGGGGGACATGTTCAGTGCTGAGGGAGGTATGGTGGGTGTTGGAGGAGGGGGGACATGGTCGGTGCTGAGGGAGGTATGGTGGGTATTGCAGGAGGGGGGACATGGTCGGTGCTGAGGGAGGTATGGTGGGTGTTGAAGGAGGGGGGACATGGTCGGTGCTGAAGGAGGTATGGTGGGTGTTGGAGGAAGGGGGACATGGTCGGTGCTGAGGGAGGTATGGTGGGTGTTGAGGAGGAAGGACATGGTCAGTGCTGAGGGAGGTATGGTGGGTGTTGGAGGAGGGGGGACATGGTCGGTGCTGAGGGAGGTAAGGTGGGTGTTGGAGGAGGGGGGACATGGTCGGTGCTGAGGGAGGTATGGTGCTTGTTGGAGGAGGAAGGACATGGTCAGTGCTGAGGGAGGTATGGTGCTTGTTGGAGGAGGGGGGACATGGTCGGTGCTGAGGGAGGTATGTGGGTGTTGGAAGAGGAAGGGCATGGTCGGTGCTGAGGGAGGTATGGTGCTTGTTGGAGGAGGGGGGACATGGTCGGTGCTGAGGGAGGTATGGTGCTTGTTGGAGGAGGGGGGACATGGTCGGTGCTGAGGGAGGTATGGTGCTTGTTGGAGGAGGGGGGACATGGTCGGTGCTGAGGGAGGTATGGTGCTTGTTGAAGAAGGGTGGCATGGTTGGTATTGGCAGGGCCATCTTAGCAGCCCGTGGCAAAGCAGTGCAAGAACTTTATAATAGCTTTAAGGCTTCAAAAAATGATGTGTGTGCATTTTGCTTATACACAATTATTACGTTTACGTTATTTTCATCAAGGTCAAGATATGTATTCGCAACAGCTAGATTGCATGAACAGATAACAGAACAGCTAATACTGAGGTGATTTGCCCACCTCAACGTCTTCATAAATAGGGGTTATAGGTTCTGAATAAATCTCCTGGAATAATATACTAAAAGGTTGGTGTAACGGATCGCCTGGCACCCCGACTTGGTACCTCCGTTAATGGATGCTCCTAGTGCTTCCTGAGGACTCCAAGCACTCTGGCAGACACCACAATCACCGAATCCGAGAAACCTTTTAAATTCTCCCAAGCATATGAATGCTGTAGACCATTGAATAGGAACCATACGAATAGGCTTGTACTCCTAGCAGTCAACTGGAACAGCATGCAATAAATCCTTCCCCCCAATAATGAGACGACACATCACTTTGAGGGTAAAACAGGAACTCCTGTACTGGCACATACAGCCTCTTTTATTCACAATCCACAAAACATAGTACTGCTCACAGGGTTTTGCAGAACAACCAATAAACACATTACAACACATACAATGCAAGTACAGCAGCCAATCAGACACAATGGGACAATAGAGACACACCCAGCATATTCCTCCCCTCTGCTTAGGAGATAATTGAGTCAATTACTGTATCTACTCAATTATCTCCAAGCTGAAAAGTTACACTTTTTATACATTTTTATAACTTGGTGAGTTAACATCGTACATACATAAAACTTATATTATTTTAACCAGTATAACTTGGGGACAAACATATCCAAAATTCACTTGAATAGGTTCAGGGGTTTAACGGTTAGGTCGAAGTCCTTTGTTTTCACTTGCAAGCATGGCTTTTCCTTGTCCCTGGGACAACACCCTGCTGGAGAACAATGGATCCGGGGGAGGGGAAGAGGAAGTGTCCAAAAAGTTTCAGTATGTCCATACACTGTTTTTAAAAGGCCAGCACAGTACAATAAAAGTCCATTCACTGTGCTTAAAGGGCCAGTAGCCGCACAATAAAATACAATATGCCCAAATATTGCATTCAAAAATACAACTTTACCAGGGGCCATAGTCAGCAGGTAGGAGGCGGGCAGCCAGGCCTCTCCAATGCCCAGTGGCGAGGCGGGTTCCGCCACATTTCTCCCCTTTCCCATTGAGACTATCCAGACTCCAGACCTTCAATCGGTCTGGGGCTCTGATAGTCAGTCGGTCTTTCTCACCCGGTGTAGCTGTCCCGGTGTTCTCCTGCCACATGTGTCCAGTTTGAAATCCATAGTCTGGTGGAAAGGTAACCAGGGTGCTCTCTCTCCTGGTTGGACAAAGCTGTTGCTGGGGAGAAGGGGTAACAGGCCCCTCTCCCTGTAACGACCTCTCTTGTAGTAGGGGAAAACAAACTGCCTTCTCTTCCAATACATTGTCCTGTTGTTGGGGGCCAGGACAGACTGTCCATATCTCCAGTGGTGCAGGTGCAGAGACTACTGTCCCATCTGCACTGTTGTGGGGCTTACTGTCTCCCCTTGGTGGGCTAGGCTGCCGCTGGGGAGGGGAAACGAGACTCTCCCCACCCGGTAAAATATTCTGCCGCTGGGGAGCAGGACTGACCATCCATACTCCCTTTAGATTGGGCGCAGAGACCACGGTCCCATCTGCGCTGGTGAGGGGCTTAGTGTCTCCCCTTGATGGGTTACGCTGCTGCTGGGGAGAGGGGGTAACAGGCTCCTCTCCCTGCGACACCCTCTCTGGTTGTAGGGGAAAACAAACTGCCTCCCCAACCAATACATTGTCCTGTTGTTGGGGACCAGGACAGATTGTCCATATCCCCAGTGGTGCAGAGACTACGGTCCCATCTGCCCTGTTGTGGGGTTTACTGTCTCCCCTTGGTGGGCCAGGCTGCCGCTGGGGAGAGGGGGTAACAAACTCCTCTCCCTTACACACTTCCAGCCGCTGAGGAGCCGGGCTGACCATCCGTACTCCCTGCAGCTTGGGCGCAGAGACCACGGTCCCATCTGCGCTGGTGAGGGGCTTACTGTCTCCCCTTGGTGGGCCAGGCTGCCACTGGGGAGAGGGGGTAACAAACTCCTCTCCCTTACACACTTCCAGCCGCTGGGGAGCCGGGCTGACCATCCGTACTCCCTGTAGCCTGGGCGCAGAGATCACGGTCCCATCTGCGCTGGTGAGGGGCTTAGTGTCTCCCCTTTGTGGGTTATGCTTCTGCTGGGGAGAGGGGGTAACCAGTTCCTCTCCCTGAACTGTAGACTGCCACTGGGGAGGAAGGATGATACCTTCAGCTTTCTGTACCACACACTGCCGCTGGGGAGGAAGGATGGCACCTTCAGCTCCCTGTAACGCACACTGCCGCTGGGGATCTGGGCCGACTGCCCAGCATCCCTGTAGGGCCGGTAGAGAGACCGCAGTCCCATCTCCACCTGCCATCTGTGGGTCTTCCCAGGACCAATCCGTGAGGCCCCTCAACATTTGTGAGTAAGGTCAGTGCTGAGGGAGTGCTTGTACCTGGCAACTCTGGCTGCTGCTGGGGATCTGGGCCGGCTTCCCAGCATCCCGGTGGGCCCGGTGGAGAGACCTTGGACCCATCTCTACCTGCCTGTTGTGGTTCCTCACAGGACCAGTCTATGAGGACCCCCACTTCGGGTTCCTCCCGCCGCCTCAGGGAAAGGCGGCTAACCTCCTCGGATGCAACCTCTACTCGGCTGCTGTAATGCTCCTGCTGCTGAGCATACTTCCTCTCTTTCGCCAGCCGGAATTCTCGCCCCAGCCTTGTGTTTCGCTCGGCCATGACTTGGTTCCAGATCACCCGGCGTGTCTCCATGGGTATATCATCCCCATACTCGGCCACTCGCTGCCTCACCTCGGCCAGCCAATCATCTCCAGAGCCAGAACCTTCCATACTTGTCTGCTCCCAGGGGCGCTGCACGAGTGCTAGCGTTGCCCTCAATTTGTAAATCCAAACAGTGTCTCTGAGCTGCTTTACCTCGCACTAGGACACCATCCAACCGCTTGCCACCAATGTAACGGATCGCCTGGCACCCCGACTTGGTACCTCCGTTAATGGATGCTCCTAGTGCTTCCTGAGGACTCCAAGCACTCTGGCAGACACCACAATCACCGAATCCGAGAAACCTTTTAAATTCTCCCAAGCATATGAATGCTGTAGACCATTGAATAGGAACCATACGAATAGGCTTGTACTCCTAGCAGTCAACTGGAACAGCATGCAATAAATCCTTCCCCCCAATAATGAGACGACACATCACTTTGAGGGTAAAACAGGAACTCCTGTACTGGCACATACAGCCTCTTTTATTCACAATCCACAAAACATAGTACTGCTCACAGGGTTTTGCAGAACAACCAATAAACACATTACAACACATACAATGCAAGTACAGCAGCCAATCAGACACAATGGGACAATAGAGACACACCCAGCATATTCCTCCCCTTTGCTTAGGAGATAATTGAGTCAATTACTGTATCTACTCAATTATCTCCAAGCTGAAAAGTTACACTTTTTATACATTTTTATAACTTGGTGAGTTAACATCGTACATACATAAAACTTATATTATTTTAACCAGTATAACTTGGGGACAAACATATCCAAAATTCACTTGAATAGGTTCAGGGGTTTAACGGTTAGGTCGAAGTCCTTTGTTTTCACTTGCAAGCATGGCTTTTCCTTGTCCCTGGGACAACACCCTGCTGGAGAACAATGGATCCGGGGGAGGGGAAGAGGAAGTGTCCAAAAAGTTTCAGTATGTCCATACACTGTTTTTAAAAGGCCAGCACAGTACAATAAAAGTCCATTCACTGTGCTTAAAGGGCCAGTAGCCGCACAATAAAATACAATATGCCCAAATATTGCATTCAAAAATACAACTTTACCAGGGGCCATAGTCAGCAGGTAGGAGGCGGGCAGCCAGGTCTCTCCAATGCCCAGTGGCGAGGCGGGTTCCGCCACAGTTGGCAAGGCAAAAGGATCCCTATGCTCATGGAGCGCCCGGGCAACTGCCCAGTGTGCCCATATGTTAAGATAGCCCTGGGTATTGGAGGAGGGAGGCATGGTGAGAGTTGGAGATGATACTGATACCGGAGAAACTGACGGAAGCCAAGCACAGAGAGATGGACACAGGTTTCTTCAGGAAGGAAGAGATTCTTTATTGGATCACCGATCGGGACTCAGAGGGACTAGCGTCACCAAAATACAGCAAAGTCTGAGTACTGAATACATAGAGTACATTCCTTATATAGCACTGTAGCTCCTCCCACAATTAACTACACCCACACATACCCTTAACCTATTTAATGAATAGAGTCTAAACTCATCCATCCGGTCTAACCACGTGGCTCATCTGATACAAAGGAGAGGGACGCGTAATTCCAGTTCTTACATTCCTGCACCTGGTCAGTACAGTGATGACAGTATCTTAGCTACGTGTTATTAACTAACTGATACTACAAACACATATACATACATATGCCTTGTGGCAATCTTAGCCTGCTAAACTTGTATTTTACTGGAATTACATCACATTCCCCCCTTTGATGCCTCTGATATTTCACAATTACTTGAGGCATCACTTAACCTTGGTTTGCATATACCTCAGGTTACCATGAACCAGACCAGACTTATCTTATGATGTGAATCTTCAACATTCATCTTCTTGCATTGGTTCTCCCTGATCTAGAGCCTTATACTTATATATCGCCATTATCTGTGCAGCAGCCTTCCTCTCTGCTATACTTCCTATCAGGCTTTGCACAGACCTAACTACTAAGGGTATAAGACACGGTAGGAGTAGACACAACAGTAAAATCAGTAGGACTCCACCTACCACTGCCTTAAGCCCTCCAAACCACTCATACCAGCTACCAAACCAACTACTTGGATTATACCCTTTCCATACCTGAGTAGGCACATGCGCTAGTTTAACCATATGGCTAGTAAGCTCAGCTATTGCTTGCCCTTCGTCATCTATTTGAAGACAGCAATTGCTCAGGTTAAACTTCCCACATACACCTCCCTCTACTGCCAAAAGGTAATCCAAGGCTAATCTATTTTGGTAGACTGCTGTCCTCATCCTGGTGTTATGCTTCGCTAGAAGATTGAGCGCTTGTGATGTCTCATTTGTGATAATCTCAACCACCGCCTGTAATCTTATAATACGGTTGAGCATATAAATAGGGGTTCTATAACCAAAGGTACCATCCTCAGCCCACGTGGCTGGCCCATAGTAATCTATAATACGCTGGGGAGGCCATTCATCATCTTCCCAGGCGCCTATCTCTATGGGTCCCCTTTTCTTCCTATGATTCACATCATACACTTTAACACCTAAAGTCTCACCTGTTTCAATCGGTAACAAGAAGAAGGATGGTTTGAGCATACCCAACACACATGCCCCTTCCCAGTCCTGTGGCAGCTCCGAATAGGCTTTCTTACCACAGATCCAGTACAAATTTGCTGGGGCTCTCCAAGTAGATGTGATGGATAGATCAAACCACACATCCTTTAAATTGGCATATCTAGCAAACGGGTTAGATGGTTCTGAGACATTTGAAGCCGACCACCAAGTTGTATTCTTTGTATCATCATCATAAGCTTTTTGCCCTAGACAAGTTAATTCTCCTACAGAAGTATTATACATTATTCCTTTCCTTGCTATGCAAACATAACCTATGATGGAGGTCTTTAATCTCCACTCAGATTTACCTCTAACACTCATATGATAATCGGCTTGTGTAGATATTAATTGGTCAACTGCCTCAGAACCGGACATTACCTCCTTTGCTTCCCAAGGCCATTGGTCTCCCATGTTAGTACCTCCACACACATAGCAGTTGGTAACATTAAGACTACCGGCAATACTTTCAGCTAAATCGATGAACAGGTTTTTAGCATTATGGGGGATCTTATTATCTATACTCATCTCTTCGTAAAAGGAATGGTATACTTGATGAGTCTGGGAGGATACCGTATCAGTCTCTATTCCTATAAACAATAATGTCCCAGGATCTAAACCCGTCCCGTATATTTGAAACCCAAATAAATTTCCATACTTATCTAAGAACTTGTCGGGGTTATTAATGAGTATATGGACTGGGTTGCATTCCATAGACTTACAATAAGGGCTAGTCGGCAACTTAGTCACTATCATGTCTTTGTCTACTGTCTGTCCCCAAGTCGCCCACCCCACACAAGACCAATATGGACAAAAGTTATAGTCTTTATTTGGGCATCTAGGACTTACATATTTATTTTTGCTACTGGGACAAATATATTTATCGTTAGACCCATACGTCCTCTCCCATCTAAGATCCCCACATACATTCCACGGCTTTCTACCACTCGATATCGCTTTACACGCATCAAATAGCAGAACACCCGAAGAATGTACGGATTCTAACACCGTTTTATTAATTAGGGTCCCCTGAGGATCTCCATTCCTGAGAGTCAACCAAATTGTACGAGGCTGATACTCCGGACTGAAGCACTTAGGTTCTCCTACTCCTAAATGGCACACACTATAATCTATATTTAAGTATCTACATCTCGATACATCTCCTTTACATTCGTATTGTGAATGCCAAATTAGGGTTTGGGAAATATGGTTACCTGTTCTCGTAGTCTTAATGCATACCTCACAGCTAGGAGTGTCGGTACCTCTACCTTCCTGAATATAAAAACACATATAAATAAACACTATCAAAAGCACATCTTTCGCCGTCATCCTCAGTCTTCGTCCGTGCGATGGCGCCTCAGCTTCCAGGGTGTGAGGGGCTGCAGGGAATGGAGTTCTGCTCATCTTCACAGGTGTCCCTTCGAGACTTTCCTGGCTTATACACTATGTGATGGTAAGCGGACAGGCTTTATTATGGCCTTCTCACTCACACCTGTAACAATAAAATTTGTAATCCACAATAATTCCTCGTTACTCCGACTGAGTAGTGCGTTTTAACCGGATCTTGCAGGGATTCTCTGGATCTGCTGTAACTTGCCAAGAATCGACTGCTGCTGGTTTAACCCTGGAGTGATGTATCCACGGAGTCACTTCTGCTACTTTTATCGCTGTAGGGGTAGACAAAAGAACAACATAAGGACCTCTCCACTTGGGCCCTAACGGTACATTATTCCACTCTTTAATCCACACTTGATCTCCTGGATGATAACTATGAACAGGGGGATAAATATTCACAGGTAATCTATCTTGTACCCATTTCTGTACCTCCTCCATAGTCTTACCCAACTCTACAACCTGCTGCCGGGTAATTCCTTCTCCCAACTGACTCAAGTCCCCCCTTAAGTTACCAAGTACGGGAGGTGGTCGCCCATACATGATTTCAAAAGGAGAGAGGCCCATCCTTCTGGTAGGGGTACTGCGGATTCGCAATAAAGCTATGGGTAAGAGAACGTTCCACTTAAGTTGGGTTTCCTGACACATTTTAGCCAACTGGTTCTTTATAGTTCTATTCATTCTCTCTACCTTACCAGAACTCTGGGGTCTATATGCAGTATGAAGCCTCCACTTTATACCAAGCATATGAGTCAATTGTTGTAGGCACTGGTGAACAAAAGCTGGACCATTGTCCGATCCTATAGAACAGGGTAGTCCATATCGGGGTATTATTTCTCGTAGCAGGAATCTCACAACTTCTCCTGCTTTCTCTGTACGAGTAGGACATGCTTCTACCCAGCCTGAATAGGTGCACACAATTACCAGCAGGTAACGATGTCCACCCGATTTAGGCATCACTGTAAAGTCTATTTGTAGATCGGACATGGGGAGTCCCCCCATAAACTGAACTCCTGGTGGCTTTACTGGTCCTTGTCTTGCATTATTCTTAGCACACGTTACACATCTGCGTACAATGGCCTGAGTCAAGTTGGACAATCTTGGTATGTAGAAATGTTTTCTAAGAGATTCTTCAGTACTGTCTCTCCCAGAATGTGTCCCGTTGTGATAATTTTGGACAATTTCTACCGCTAGCGATGCTGGTATAACTATTCTTCCATCTTCTAGCTGATACCACTTGTTCTCCAGATACTTTCCCGGTTCAGTCTTTAACCACTCCTCTTCTTGAGCTGTATAAACTGGAGTCCATTGGGACAGTGGAGTTGGTATAAGAGCAGCTATATGCCCTACATACTCCTGTCTTCCTGATTCAGCAGCACGCTTAGCTGCACTATCTGCCATCCGATTTCCCTTGGTTACATCACCATCTCCTCTCAGATGCGCTCGACAATGTATGATACCGACTTCTTTCGGCTCCCACACTGCTTCCAATAGTTGTAGGATTTCAGCTGCGTACTTGATTTCTTTGCCTTCTGAATTCAGTAGTCCTCTTTCTTTATACAAAGCTCCGTGGGCATGAGTGGTTAAAAACGCATACTTAGAGTCCGTATAGATATTTACTCTTAAACCTTCAGCCAATTGTAACGCTCGTGTTAGTGCTATTAATTCTGCCTTTTGTGCTGATGTTCCTTTCGCCAATGGCCGAGCTTCTATCACCTTGTCTATGGTTGTTACTGCATATCCTGCATAGCGGATCCCTTCTTTCACATAACTACTGCCGTCTGTATAATATTGAACATCGGGGTTCTGGATGGAAAAATCACGAAGATCTGGTCTACTTGAGAATACTTCATCCATTACTTCCAAACAATCATGTTGACTTTCAGTAGGTTGTGGCAAAAGGGTAGCTGGATTTAAGGTGTTTACAGTCTCTAAATGCACTCTTGGGTTTTCACACAACATTGCTTGATACTTGGTCATACGGCTATTACTAAACCAATGATTTCCTTTGTAATCCAACAACGTCTGTACTGCATGTGGGACTCGTACATAAAGTTCTTGACCCAGAGTGAGTTTATCGGCTTCAGCTACTAGCAGGGCGGCTGCAGCTACGGCTCTTAGACAAGGTGGAAGTCCGCTGGCCACTGCATCCAATTGTTTAGACATGTAGGCAACAGGTCTTTGCCATGATCCCAAGTACTGTGTCAATACTCCCACAGCCATTCTTCTTTGCTCGTGTACATACAGGTAGAATGGTCGTGTGTGATCAGGTAGACCTAATGCTGGGGCACTCATCAAAGCCTTCTTCACATCTTCAAATGCCGTTTGCTGTTCTTGGGTCCATAGGAAGGGGTCGTGCTCTGTACCTTTGATAGCTGCGTACAGAGGTTTTGCCAGTATCGCATAGCTGGGAATCCATATCCTACAGAAGCCTGCTGCCCCCAAGAATTCTCGCACTTGTCTTCTATTCTTGGGTACTGGTATTTGGCAGACAGCCTCTTTTCTCTCTGGCCCCATAATTCTTTGACCTTCAGAGATATGGAATCCCAGATACTTGACAGTTGGCAAACACAACTGAGCCTTCTTTCTAGACACCTTGTATCCTGCCTTCCAGAGAATGTGTAGTAGATCGTGCGTTGCTTGCTGACAGATTTCTTTTGTAACTGCTGCTATCAACAAGTCATCTACATATTGTAACAATACA
Source organism: Pelobates fuscus (assembly GCF_036172605.1). Taxonomy (NCBI): domain Eukaryota; kingdom Metazoa; phylum Chordata; class Amphibia; order Anura; family Pelobatidae; genus Pelobates; species Pelobates fuscus. Next base: position 383,967,268 of record NC_086320.1, on the reverse strand, counting down.
CACTCTCCTGGGATGGACTCGAAATCCAATAGATCTTGACTTAGGGCTGAACCAAATAGGGTAGGTGAATTTTTAAACCCTTGGGGCAGTCTTGTCCAAGTCATTTGGCGTTTTGAGCCCGTTACAGCGTTCTCCCATTGGAAAGCGAAAATACATTGACTTTCTGCGGCAATTCGGAGGCAAAAGAAGGCATCTTTGAGATCTAAGACTGTGAAGTAAGTAGCCCCGCCCGGAATTAAAGCAAGCAGGTTATATGGATTGGGTACAACTGGATGTATGCTAACAACCGCATCATTGACTGCTCTTAAGTCCTGCACAGGTCGATACTCATCTGTGCCGGGCTTTTGAACAGGCAGCAATGGGGTGTTCCAGGGGGAAGTACAGAATTTTAGGATACCATACCGTATGAACTTATCCAGATAGGATTGGATGTTCTTCTTAGCCTTCTGCGGAATGTGATATTGTCTTAGGCTCACTGGATAAACCCCATGTTTCAGTTCAATTTTTATTGGTGGAATATTGCGGGCCAGTCCTGGTGGGTTGTTCTCTGCCCAAACTCCTGGTATGTTAAACAATGTCTCATCACTCCTAGGGTTTTGCCTAGTCAACACTGTATAAAGTCGCCACTCTTCTTCCTTTGGTACGGATAAAGTCATAATACCTGAAGGTCCATTAAACTTTAAAGATGTTGTTCCATCTGGTAGGAACGTAATCTGCGCTTGTAATTTGGATAGCATATCACGTCCCAGCAATTGGACTGGACATTCAGGCATATAAAGGAATTGGTGTTTTACTACGTGGCCTCCCAATGTACAGAGTCGACTTTTAAGAACCGGTCTTTCAGCACTTCTTCCAGTTGCTCCTATCACAGTAATAGTCCTTCCAGATGGAGGAGCAACTAGATTAGTCACCACTGAATGTTCAGCACCAGTGTCGATCATGAACGCACTCCTTTTCCCCCCTATTGATACATCGACCATAGGCTCCGCTCGACCAAGGGGGATGGAGCCCGGTCGGTATCAATAGTCCTCCATGACCGTGTCAGCCAATCCTACGAAGTCCCTACCTTCTCTATCGCGGGACCTTTGCGCTGCTGGAATATATCTGTCTTCCCTAACACTTCCTCTGTTCCCATTACTCCCTCTATAACCATTACTCCCTCCGGGACCTCCTCTACCTCTCGCTCTGCCTCTAAAGTTTCCGTAGCCTGCCCTGGGTTGGTCTCTCTCGTACTGCTCTCTTTGCGGACATTCGTTCCTCCAATGCCCTTCTTCCTTGCAATACGCACACTGATCCCTACTCAAAGGCTCCCTACTCCATCTATTATTGCCTCTATCTGGGCCCCGTTTATCTACGCCTGCGATCGCTACCGCTAGCATATCAGCCTTTTTACGCATCTTGCGCTCCTCCTCTTTCTTGCTTTCTGTTTCCCTATTCATATAGACCTTATTAGCTACCTCCATTAGTTGGGAGATTGACATACCTGCAAACCCTTCTAACTTTTGTAGCTTGCGCTTAATATCTCCGTAAGCTTGGCTGACAAAGGCGGAGTTCACCATTCGGGAATTGTCTGCGTCTTCCGGATTAAAGGGGGTGTACAAGCGGTACGCCTCCAATAATCGGTCATAAAAGACACTGGGCGCTTCATCGCTTTTCTGGATCACCTCAACTGTCTTCGACATGTTAATGGCTTTCTTTCCTCCGGCTTTCATGCCAGCAATTATAGCGTCTCTATAGGCTCTGAGTTGAACCATATCAGCACCATTTACGTTCCAATCGGGATCAGTGTTGGGATAATGTGTTGCGGCCCATGCTGCTGGATTAGCTTGGTTCAAAGCACGGGCTCTATCCTCTAATGCTTTAATGGCTGCTTGATTTATTCTTGTCCTTTCCTCATTGTTAAATAAAGTCATTAATAACTGCTGGCAATCAGCCCATGTCGGATTATGTGTCTGTACTATTGAGGTGAACAGATCAGTCATGGCTTGTGGTTTCTCAGTATACGAGGAATTATGGGTCTTCCAGTTTAAAAGGTCGGTAGTGGTGAAAGGGACATATACGAAGACAGGGTCAGCGTGTGCCATTTGACCTGCGGCATCGATATAAGCTGACCCGGGATTTAAGCGAAGAGGCATCTGATAGTGCTTTAATTGTTGGGCACCAGTCAACTGTCGGGTTTGGATGGGGCTACGTAGGGAAGCGTCAGTCATGGGTTCCGGTCGGGGAGATATAGGGTATGGGGATGTGGGAGGTTGGTTTTGGGAAAAGGTAGTGAATAGAACACTTCGGGCCGAGCTAGATGAAGCTTGACCGGAAGTCTGAAGTGGCGCCAAATCAGGATATTCGTTTCTAATGGGGGTGGGTTCTGGTTCCGGAAGGGGAGATTTAGTACGAGGGGGGGTGGATCCTGTACTGGAGGAGGAAGCGGAAGTGGATGGGGGTAGTGAGGGAAGGGTTACAGGACTTCCTGTATTTGCGTCACTTCCTCTTACCGGAAAGTAAGGGGGCGGCAAAGGGATCTCGGACTCAGGGGGCGTGTCCAAAATGGGCCTAACACCAGCCCTAGTGGACGAACAAGTCCTAGCTACCATGAGGCGACACTGTTCCTCGTGGCATGTCCGGAGCCATTTTGGCGAGTCATTTACGGCCTGTCTCCAACAATCAATATAAGGAAACTGGCCGTAAAGTTCAGGCCTACCTGATACAGCCACGTGTAAGCGCTGTACCAGAGTTGGATCCAAACTGCCACGTGGCGGCCATGCCGCAACCAAAGTAGGCCACTCCCTAGTGCACAAAGTGACCAAACGTACAGGGGACATCTTAACCCCAAAATCACAAACTTTGAATCCCTTTTTAAAATTCTTAACCATACATCCTAAGGGATCCGGAATCGTTGACTGCGACGCGCCCATATTTAACAGTGGAACGTCGTCGACAACGATTACTATACACGCGTACTATTCAACAGTCACACCCGTTTCCTCTGGCAACAGCACCACGTGGTACGGTTACCAAGTGAAACGTACACAATAACAATAAACACTCAGGGAATTCCCGTACACACACAGCTGCTACACCAGTCACTATATAATCAATATTATGCCCTTTGGCGTAACTACACAGTCACCCACGCTATAATTCTCTATATACGAATTACCCGTCTATAACACACCCCAGTAACATCGTCTTTTACAAATAGCGGTTACAGTACGGTTAGCATAGGTCAAAGCACAAGTTAAGGTCACAATACAATTATTAGTGGTTATGGTGTTAAACATGCAATGGACGACAATGATTAGTACTTATTATATAATGTCAGTAAATATACAGGGTTATGGTACCGTGCACTATAATACAGCAACACACTATTAACACTCTCGCTAGACGGCTGAGCTCGCGCTATCTAACAAGATATACACTTTACTAAAACAATCGTTAACACATTTACAATTCCCAACTAAACTATTGGCCAGTACCTTGAATGGACTACCTAAAACTATATACACCCGTTTTGGTTAGCCACACTGCCCAATCACCACATATACATAGCGAGCTAGAGAACCGAATTTACACAGGCGCCTCTTAGTCGCACTATACAACGAGCTAGAGATCCGAATTTACACAGGCGCCTCTTAGTCGTACTATCAAAAGTCTAGTGGGTTCCAAATTTACACGCCTTCCCACTTAGCCCAGATAGGATGAGAACTAGCGAACCGAATTTACACAGGCGCCGCTTAGTCTCCCGGTCCCTCCGACCTAGCGAACGTAATATACACCCTAGAACGCTAGTCTAGACAAGACACCGGTGTCCGGCTAGGGCTATTTACACCAGGACCCCGCCTGACTAACCAAATCAAACGGTCTGACTAAAGAGCGTTCGATCGAGCGGTGCGCCTTCGCTCCTTCCCTCCGACAGAGGGGGCAGATACAGATTCAAAAACCCCTTTGGGCCTACCGCACAATCGGTATACCCCTAGCGGGTCCTGCCGTCTAAAACAGCAGTTATCTTACCTCCTCGTTCCTGAACCTGAGTTCACACTCATCGACGGGAACACCCCAGCACTTCTCACGTAGAGGCCGATGATCTCCTGGACAACAGACCAGTGGCGCCGAGACGAAGGGAGGTCCACGCAGAAGTTCAGGGGTGCAGCCGTAGAGAACGTGGGCAAAGATAGACCGTCTCACGCCTCTGCCTCTCAGCTACCGTTGAACGATGAGCTTCCCGGCCAATGCACCAAATGATACCGGAGAAACTGACGGAAGCCAAGCACAGAGAGATGGACACAGGTTTCTTCAGGAAGGAAGAGATTCTTTATTGGATCACCGATCGGGACTCAGAGGGACTAGCGTCACCAAAATACAGCAAAGTCTGAGTACTGAATACATAGAGTACATTCCTTATATAGCACTGTAGCTCCTCCCACAATTAACTACACCCACACATACCCTTAACCTATTTAATGAATAGAGTCTAAACTCATCCATCCGGTCTAACCACGTGGCTCATCTGATACAAAGGAGAGGGACGCGTAATTCCAGTTCTTACATTCCTGCACCTGGTCAGTACAGTGATGACAGTATCTTAGCTACGTGTTATTAACTAACTGATACTACAAACACATATACATACATATGCCTTGTGGCAATCTTAGCCTGCTAAACTTGTATTTTACTGGAATTACATCAATACAATTAGCTGTGGTGATATACTTATATACTGTAATAATACAATAAGCTGTAATAATACAATTAGCTGTAATAACACACTGAGCTGTAATGATGCAATGAGCTGTAATATTACACTGAGCTGTAATAATAGACTAAGCTGTAATAATACAATGAGTTGTAATACAATGAGCTGTAATAACACACTGAGCTGTAATGATACCATTAGCTGTACTGATATACTGAGCTGTAATAATTCAATGAGTTGTAATAATTCAATGAATTGTAATAATACAATGAGTTGTAATAATACAATAAGCTGTTATAATACAATGAGTTTTAATAACACACTAAGCTGTTATAATACAATGAGCTGTAATAATACAATGAGTTGTAATAATACAATGAGTTGTAATAATACATTGAGCTGAAATAATACATTAAGCTGTAATAATACAATAAGCTGTAATAATACAATGAGTTGTAATAATATAATAAGCTGTGATAATACAAAAAAGCTGTAATAATACAATGAGTTGTAATAATATACGGTAATAAGCTATAATAATACACTAAGCTATAATGATATAATAAACTGTAATGGTATAATAACAATATATTAAATCTGCTACAGACTGCGAGCTGTTTATATGATATCTAGTGTATATAGCATGTATGGGTTTATTCATTAAAAGGACCACTATAGGCACCCAGACCACTTCAGCTTAATGAAGTGGTCTGGGTGCCAGGTCCATCTAGGGTTAGCCCTGCCAGGCTATAAACAGGAGAAACTGCTATGTTTACATTAGGGTTAATCCAGCCTCTAGTGGCTGTCTCATTGACAGCCGCTAGAGGCGCTTCCGCGCTTCTCACTGTGAAAATCACAGTGAGAAGATGCTGACGTCCATAGGAAAGCATTGAGTAATGCTTTCCTATGGACTAACTGAATGCACGCGCTCTTGCCGAGCATGCGCTTTCAGCCGATGACGTCGGAAGGAGGAGGAGAGTCCCCAGTGCCGAGGGAGCCCGGCGCTAGAGAAAGGTAAGTGTTTAACCCCTTCCTCCCCCTTCAGCCCGGCGGGAGGGGGGCCATGAGAGTGGGGGGGACCTATTAACACTATAGTGCCAGGAAAATGAGTTTGTTTTCCTGGCACTATAGTGGTCCTTTAAGGCCTCAATTTCCTATTTTTGTCTAAACTTTTAAAATATATATTTTTAAATATATTTTAAAAAGTTCTAGCCCAATAACACCATCTTCCCGAAACAAAACAGCTCAAGTTAACTATTCGCAGATATCGAATTAACTCCAAGCCCAACACCTAGGACGTACAGAGAGAGCATGTTAAAATTAGTTTAATGTATTTCTTCTTTATTGGTTTAATGAGTGTATTATTTAAAGGAACACTATAGTCACCAGAACAGCTACAGCTTATTGAATTTGTTCTGGTGAGTAGAATCATTACCTTCAGGCTTTTTGCTGTAAACACTGTCTTTTCATAGAAAATGCAGTGTTTACATTACAGCCTAAGGATGCCTCCACTGGCCACTCCTCAGATGGAATTAGAACAAATTAGAAAAAGAGAAGATTGTAAAATAAATGTATACCGTATATTGTGTATATATTAGTAATTAGAATCCCCACTGGACTTTACTAAGAGAGTTCTGGCTTCCATGCTCCCCTGCTGCTTCAAGAAAACATGGCAAACCTGTTTGACTTCTGAGGACTCCCCTAAGGGGCTAGCAATCACTTTGTGGGTGGGGTAAACACTCAGCGAGGAGAGAGGGACTATGAAATACCTATAATACAAGCAGCCACTACTGACAGGTTGTGCAGTTCTCAGAAATCCAAATTAAACACGTACCTCACTTGTATTACGTTTGTGTGTGTAATGGGAGTAGGGAGAAACGCACAGGGTCAACTCCTTTTCTTCCATTCTCATATTTTTGTAATTTCCATGCTAACACTTATAATATTAATAAGATATGACATTTTGTAATAATTTTTTGGCTCTGGTATTGCACCTGGAGGAGAGAATTGAATGTACTGAGCAACATTGGGGCCATCCAGTGCCACCCAGTCAAGTCACTCCCAACACAGGGAGCAATCTTATCTTCATCTTCACATTGAAGCTGATTGAAGTGTATTGTGAAGATTATTTTATCCATATTTGGTCACTTTGGAGCTGTCTCCTTTTGTGGATCTAGGACTTTATTTATTGTTCCTCCAGTCCCACAGTCAATGCGTTTTTAATTATCATTGATTTAACAAAGTGCAGTCATATCAATGTGTAATCCATTAGAAAGGCAAATAATTCTATTCATTTTCTGATTGCATTAAGTGGTTTCATACAATGTTTCACATATCTGTCTTTATCTTCCTCTCTCTTTATCTCTCATCCTACCTTCATCCACTACCTTGGATTCAGATCCTGTTAACTGGACCAGTACCTTGAGCTTCAGCCCTGATGGTGAATCCTCCTACCAAGAACCAGGTGTGCATTCATCTCCTTTTAAGAAGGAAGCATTAGATGAAGGAAGAGATTCGTCCCGAAACCCAAGATCTGGGGGTCAGGACACTTTCTCAGACAATAAAACATGGAGGGAAACAAAAGCAAAGAGATTACAGAAAAAGTCACCTCTTGACTTTGTGGTTTCTGCCACAGCAGCTTCTACAATGGCCTATGTAGCAACCAAAGACTTCTCGGCAGAAATCACCAGGATGAGTGTAGAGAACAAGGATTTATCAATCTGTGTGGGGTGCGGTGAGAAAACATATGTTGAAGGCAAGCCTTCTGTATCATCATTTCTGGCTGAGCATAAAGCTGGAGACGTAGAATCTGTCACTAGTTTGGTTTGGCCTATTCGCCGGGAAGCTGGTGATGTGGGATTTAAAAAGGAGCTGGTTAAAGGTGGAAGTCCATTGGGTGCAGAAAGCCAAGAAGACTCTGGAAGCGGTGACCCTCATCTCAGGATGCCTGCAGGTCAAGCCACACACACAAGTTCACTTGATAAACAATGGGAAGTTGGTGAGTTCCTGGACAGAGCCACTGCTTTGCCATCCCAGACCTCAATTACCTGGAGCAAAGGACTGCTGAGTCCAATTACAGAGAAAGCCATCAGCCCAGACTCAGCAGAAATCGACCATCTCTTGCAAGTGTCCAGAGAAACGGTTCTGCAATCTCCATCACCTTCAGGTATAGAGCAACAAAAATCCAAAACAGTGGTAAATTCTGAGACAGATATGTCTAATGGCCAATTTACACCTTTGGAGGGAGAGTCTAGCCAATCCAAAGCACAGGGCGCTCAAGGGCAAACTGATATTACCGTGGTAACTGAGAAAATTCCGAATTCCCTCTCTTCTAGCCTTTCACCCATAGGTCCATTGAAACCCTCCGATCCCCCATTCCATTCTCTCATTACTGAATTCACAGATGTTGACTACTATGACTCAGAACTAGATTTACATGGGACTCACGGGCACTTCCTAGATTACACGTTCCCTGGTAGGGACTCCACAAAAAATATCCTTGACAAAAATCCACATCGACCCAAACCAGACCATTACAAAGAGTCAACTTTTGATGAGTCTTATTTTTACCCCACCACTTCTTTCTACACAGATGGGGATTTGGAGGGTGATGATGATGATGATGATGATGACGATGAAGATGATATTGAGGAATCCGATGATGATATCACTGGAAGGGATCAGGAAATCAGCAATGCTCCACAGGAAGCTACTCTTACGCCCAAGGTACAGACTATAACCATAGACGAGAAGCCAACCAGCAGAGAGCAGGTTCCACATCAAACATTCATTCTCTTTGGCGGTGAATTGCATCCGAAATTCCACCCTGATATTAATAAGGATTTAACGCAGACAACGTCGGGAGCCAGTGAGAACCGCACAGAGTGCAGAAACGGATACATCAAACGTAACAACTCCTGCAAGTCTCTGTGTGAAATCTACCCAACGTACTGCTACAATGGTGGCCAGTGCTACATCGTGGAGAACACCGGAGCATTTTGCAGGTAAGAGAAACCAAAAAATACTGCTGCTACTTTTATTGTCTTTCAGTCACAGTTTATCTGAGGAACCCAATGTTTTTTTTTTGCAGTCATGGTTGGCATAGCTCAGGCAAATGCAAAAAAAACAAAAACTCAATGCGAGAGTTAAAACCTGAAGTATCACATATTTATGGTTTATTTAATAATGTTGTTGCTACCAGTTAATTAAAGGAACACTCACCCCATGACAACATCATCTCAATGTAGTTGTTATGGTGGCTGGAGTACCTGGGTGCCGTCTTACCTTCAAGGGTAAACCATTTTCAAACAGGAAGTTTTGGTGGCTGGGGATAGAATCAGATAATGCTCCCAGTCTATCAGCCTATCACCAATCAGCAAGGCAAAAGCAGCCGGAGGAGGAGACAGCGGGCTGGCAAGTGACCGGGAGACAATTTAAAAGGTCAAACTGCTTGCAAACTGTTTAAGCCCTGACGGTTAGACGGCACCCAATGACTCCAGTCACCATAACAACTTCATTGGGAAAACAAACGCGTTCCGGGTACAGGCTGATTGCCAATCTGCATGAAGAATACAAAGGAATGTTTAAATGATCAAATGCACGTTATCGAAAACAAACTTAAAAAGACAAGCGGTATCCAAATAAATGGAGAAAGTATTGAAGAGCATTTAAATATTCATTTTACCAACACCACCAACAATATAAAAATAATCTTGTGCAGTTTCAGAAATAAATAGGAGACACTTTACAGATTTAGAAAGATGAAAGCTCAGTAAATTCAAAATAAAGGGAAAGTGTAATTTCCCGGATTTCATTGTTCACTGATATAATATATATATTGTTTGTGAGCACTGAAACTGAACATGCTGTGTTTATTTCTATCCTGGACTGGGCGCCTCCATCTTAGCTCCCCTGCTCTAAACGCTCTCCTTTTCTGTCTTTCAAGAAAACAAAATGGCTCTGTACCTGTCAGTCAACAATGATACCTGCGCCCAACTAGTATAAAAACAGAGGCTAAATAATCAATGACCAGGAGGGAACACAGCAAATAAAAAGAATGTTTATCAAATTGTTCAGAAAAGGAATGGTTAAATTCCATCATTAATTTGATGGTGTTTATAAAAGTGTTCTAAAAGGGATCTGGAAAGTGATGGTTTTCATTCTAGTAAATTCATCTTTCCTCTTCAGAAATCCGACCAATTTAGAGTGGAGGGAAAAATACAAGGGATTCTCAAAACTTTTCTGTCTGAAAAAAAGTGTCAGGAAGTTCTTAAATCAGTCGAGTCACCCAAAATAATTATGTATATTCAAGACTTACAGATAGTGTAAACCTCCCCCCTCCCCCCCCCCAAATAAAAACATTGACAGGTTTAATACACCACACCAAAAAATGAGGCGTAAATGTGTCGCCGATAAATATCCCGCAATTCTTAAAATGCTATCAGAAGACCGTTAGTGATGCCACGTCATTGTTATTGGAGTCAGACTTTCAGATTCTGGTGAAGGAAAACAAGCAGCCACATAATAACTTCCTATTTCTCATGGGTAAGTGAAGGGTATCTTTGTTTCAGTATAATTCTGCAGACTGGGCGAAACGCGCTGGCGTTCTTTGACAGCGCTGAGATCACTAGCATTGTGATGTCAGCAAAGCAGAGAATCTGACCCATCTTGCCAGACACATTATGTGCTGAAGCAGTGTTTGGCACCCGGGATCTGCAGCTTTTATTGAGTTCTTGTTTGTATTTATTAGAGTACATATTATGCTACTATTTATAGCTATTTAAAATTAGGGAACTGCACTAGATTAGAGGGTGAGCCTGTATTACAGACCTATCATAAAAACAAAAAGTGCTCGATTCTGTGCTTTAGCCGTATTGCTTCTGATTATTTCTCTGTCACAAAATTGATCTTTCCTGGAAGGAGTTCTTTTGTGTCTGAAATATTATGGATCTAAATGATTAAATCACATTTTACTTTCCGATTTTTATATCAATCTTTCTGGGTCATGTAGAGGTTCCGCTAGTCATTATGTTGTTTGGCTGCCATGAAGCGCACTAGGACTGCCTGAATTGGATAAAATTCTATGTTAACTTTATCTGTCGATTTCTGGTCATTGATTGCTTAATCTGCCATGTTCACATTCATTGTACCATTTTTGGGAACTAATTTTATATAAAACGCAGTAAATAATATCATACACTAATCCTTTTTAAAATGTATTTATTATTAGTGATTGTTCTGTCTTTTAAGCTGCTTGCCTATCACCCCTCTAGTTAGTGGCAGAGCCTTGTCCAGCTCCATCCCCACGCAGAGCCTTGTCCTGCTCCCTTTTTACGCAGAGCCTTGCACCACTCCCTTCTCACGCAGAGCCTTGTCCGGTCCCATCCCACGCAGAGCCTTATCCGGTCCCATCCCACGCAGAGCCTTGTCCAGCCCCATCCCACTCAGGGCCTTGTCCGGCCCCATCCCACGCAGAGCCTTATCCGGTCCTATCCCACGCAGAGCCTTGTCCGGCCCCATCCCACTCAGGGCCTTGTCCGGCCCCATCCCACGCAGGGCCTTGTCCGGCCCCATCCCACGCAGAGCCTTGTCCGGCCCCATCCCACTCAGGGCCTTGTCCGGCCTCATCCCACGCAGAGCCTTGTCCGGCCCCATCCCACTCAGGGCCTTGTCCGGCCCCATCCCACTCAGGGCCTTGTCCAGCCCCATCCCACGCAGAGCATTGTCCGGTCCCTTCTATTTTACACTATTTTGCTGCCTCTTTCATTTCCTTTGCAGTAGTTTTGGATTTCCAGTTAGCAGGAAGGTCTGTGGAGAGAGAATTCCCTCATTGCAAAGTACACTGCATGCTGGGCCCAGGAGCTTACACTTTAATAGTTCATGAGAAGGAAATTATGTTATTTAGGGAATGTTTGAGAAACATATTATTTGGACTAATATATAAATTGATGATTGATTGATGAAGACTCATGTATTGCTCAGGACTGGTTTTTGATACAGCCTCTCTCAGCCCTTTGAAAATGATTTGTAGCTTATATTATTTTATTAATCAAACCTGTCATATATGGAAATAAAGTGTCAGAGCCTGTCAAGCGAGTAGAAGATTTTATGAGTGCATTGTATCAATTAACGGGTTAAGACACACAAAGGCCATTGGTTGTAGTAAATTACATATCTGGCCATATATATAGGTAGAGAAACATAGATACAAACACAAACATACAAACACACAAACACACAAACATACTAGCACACAAACATAAAAACAAACACTAGCAAACACACAAACACACAAACAAACTAGCACACAAACATAAAAACAAACATAAAAACAAACATACAAACACTAGCAAACACACAAACATACTAGCACACAAACATAAAAACAAACATACAAACACACAGAGAAATCCTGGGACAAAGTGCTACATTTGGCACAATCCACACATTCTGCTGGTTTCCATGGTGATTCTTCTATTTTTAGTAGCTCGGTAATTTAAAGAAAACTTAGAGGTAAAAATGACCCCCTTTTTATAATGTATTTAAATAAATAATACAGAGATTTTACATCTTTCTTTTATCTTTAAAAAGTGTCTGAAATGTAGCGTTTTATCTGCAGATACTACTTCCTTTATGGACGCCAGCTGAGATTGTTTCGTGTCTCTGTGATTCGTATTATTTTGCTCTCAGTGTGATTTTTTATTTTATGGTTTAAATGTCATTCATATTTATTAGTTAATGGTGGCTGCAGTATTTTCAGGGACTCCATATCATAAACTAGATTAATCAATTTGTATCTGCAATTTCAGAATAAATATTTAATTACACACTTTTCTTGTTTTGTTTTTTGGCAGAGTGAAATAGGCATATTATGAGATTTTGTTATAAACATGGATAGTGCTTGGAGTAACTCTTTAAAGCGACACTATAGGCACCAAAACAACTTTAGCTTAACGAAGCAGTTTTAGTGTATAGATCATGCTCCTGCAGTCTCACTGCTCAATCCTCTGCCATTTAAGAGTTTAATCTCTTTGTAACTGTTTATGCAGCCCTAGTCACACCTCCGTGGCTGTGACTGACAGACTGCATGAAAACAAAATGGTTTCATTTTCAATCAGATGTAACTTACTTTATAAGTGTTTATGTCTTACTTTGTAAGGAGGCTCCTGCAGGGTCTATCAAGCTATTAACAGAGCAGGAGATAATACATTCTAAATCAAACAGAATGTGCAATAAAGTAAGTGTAAACATTAGATGACTCTTTACAGGAAGTATTCAGCAAGGCTGTGTAAGTCACATGCAGGGAGGTGTGACCAAAGCCGTATAAATAAAGTGATTTACCTCCTAAATGGCAGAGAATTGAGCAGTAAGGCTGCAGGGCATGATCCATACACCAAAACTGCTTCATTAAGCTACAGTTGTTTTGCTGCTTAGAGTATCCCTTTAAAGAATAGCCATGGCCCGTTTAGGTTGAAACATTGATGGGTTTTCTTTAATAGTGATTGAATAGAATTTGAGTCAAAGTTTCAGAGCGAGCCTTTATTAATGTCCTTTTTATCATCGTAACAAGGGGTTTGCCAATATCTGGTCCTGTGTTGGGTCAAACATGGGTGCTTTCTTTGGTTTTATCTATTTTCTGAGATCTAGTTACATTATAAGGGCATGTCAGGCGTAGTATATAGTTTGCAGTAAATTAATACCTCCAGAAATGGATTAAAATGTCCAACGTTGTGGACTTCGAGGAGTCAAACACAGCAAACAGTTGTTCTTTCATGTCGAGGAATTTTGGAGGAAGATAAGAGGATTGGTCCCCAAACCATCTGCATAACAATTCAAGTTAATCTTTAAATGGATGGAGGAACAGTGGAGAGGGGGAGTATTTTACATTGTTCCTGGTCTCAGGGGAGAATGCAGAGCTCCACGTATCCTGCGGCACCACGACAGATGTCGATTTGTTACCATTCTTTAAAACCATGGTAGGAGAGCTCAGAATAAACCGTGAACCTTGGATTTCAGGGTCTGTAATTTTGTGGATAGTGGTGGTTGGCGAACCTGGATACAATATTGTAACACAGCAGCTCTGATACGACTGGCTGATTCACTAAACAGAATAGATGAGAACACAGCCAATTTCAAATTTAAAATATTTCAACTGGATAAATTCTGCCGCTCAGCTATTACGCCAGTTCGTCTAGTTTGGGCTAAAATGTGGAATTCCTAGTTTGATGAATAAGCCTGTAGGTTGGTAATGGCTGATTATGGAAGTCTCTCTGAGCATTTTAGGGATATTAATTGAAATTCCCCTCACTGGGCGAAGTTACATACAGAGTCATACAAACGTTTCCCCTGAGCCATGTCAGTCAGTAAATTACAGTCAGCCTGTTCAATAGTCTCTAAGGGAGGGGAATTGTGTAAAGCTGTACGTCTATCCATATTATAGCACGTCTAGCTGCAGTCACTGCTGGGAGATCAATTATTATATTGATACTGGTGGCTGTGAATTAATTCTATCACAACCGAAAGTTATTGATTAGAAAAAAAAACCTGTTGCTGAAACACGTGATGTCAGCAACCAATGGGAAGCTAAAAGAGTCACGCAGTTGAGCTGTTTATTCCCAGCAATCCAGTACTCAGAGAAGAATGAATAATGATTTGACGTGACCGCATGAAGCAGGTTAGGTAAAAAAATATTTAAATGTGAATAATAAAAAAATGGTAAAAAAGGCTAAACAAACGTTAAACACACCAGCATATGTTAAAGGCCGTTTTAAAGTACTATGTGATAGAGCGAAGAAATGGCGTGATGATGGAGCCATTATACATCAATTTTACTCCAGAGTAATGCACATGAAAGGGTTCAATTAATGTGTTCTGTAAAAAATGTCTGAAATTGGAACCACTTTTAAACGTGTTACAAAAACACGTTACAATACGTCTTACAAAAAGTGCTAGAATCCAACAAATATTTTTTCTAAATCTCCAGCTGTGATCTTTTCTTTACAAGTAGCACAATGCGATCAGTTAAAGGGACACTCCAGGGCGGATAGATCACACATTCACATCAAAACGCTTGCTGGGGTTAACAGGTTCAAGTGTAGATCTAATTCTAAATGTCCCTCTTAATCAGGTTTTCCAAGGAATGTGTAATAAAAATAGAGATCATTTATGACTGTACGTTGTATGTTTAGATCATTTTACAAAACGCACATAACTCGTTATTTGATGTACGGTGATCTATAGATTAATGGCACTAAATGCATGTTAATTCACACATTTCTGTACTCAGGGAAAGCGATGAAGCTGCTAAACGTCTTTTGTTAAATCTTTTAATATGAATTTCATTAATAAATTGTATTTGCAGCCCCCGTAATCCAGCCTCCAGATTTCCGCCTGTCGTTTTCCTAAAAGAAAGCTTCAGGTTTCCATTCAAATTGGCGACTTCACGTGGAAAGAATTTGCAATGTCTGGAACTGGTTTTAAGTGATTGTTTGATTCACTAAACAGTGAATTTAGGGAAATTGACAAATATATTGTAAAATGTCTATTCTATTCAACTATATTCAATCTGGCTATCAGAGCCTACATTTTCCTGATCTTTGATTCAATTTACCACAATTCAGTGTTCAGTAATTAAACCCCAAAATGAGAGGGACTTCAGCCTGAAAAATAATTAGCACAGCACTTGCAGAACTGAGACATCTAAACATAACCTTCACCTTGCCGCAGAAACCCATCCCTGGCACTACAACTGCTAAAGAAATAGTTTGATTCTAATCTGTCCTAGATTAGAGAGTTTTGTGGTTTCTATGACAAAATAATAAAGGCTAGAAAGGTGGGCATCTGCTTTAATTTTCCTCGCAGCAGGCTCAATTTACCAGCTGGGACAGAAAGCAGCGCAAGTCATTAAATGTGTTAAATGCGGAAGTCCAAAAAAAATACTTATGGTATTTTCTAGGGCTGGCATATGCAACCTTCGGCACTCCAGATGTTTTGGACTACACCTCCCATGATGCTTTGCTAGCATTATGGGTGTAAGAGCATTATGGGGGATGTAGTCCACAACATCTGTAGTGCCGAAGGTTGCCTAACCTTGGACTAGGGCATCTTGCGGGACGATTTCTGATTCTAACTTGGTGTCTCCGGCTGATCGCATTTTCTGTAGTAAACGCAGGTTTTTTTGTTTTTCTTAGTTTTTTTTTTTCTGTTTTAAATTTATTTTTTTAACGTTATTAACAGAAATTGCAAACATTGCTATAAAGAATAGTATATTATATATACAAGGATCAATACATTTTTATTGGTGGATTGTTATCTTTCCACAAAAAGTTAAATATTTTTTGTAGGTGGTTGTGGTACGCAGCTCAGTTGTCTACATATTTATTGACCGAGGGTTCCATATTTTAGGGAGAGCGCAGTCCCCTTTTTTCTGTGTATTAAACGCAGGGATTGCCCAATGGTAGAGTAGGTGGAGGGGATCTTGCTTATGGCCCCATTAATCTACATGTTACACACAGTCATGCCATTCGATGCTGGAGAAACAGCAATGTATCAAGTGAATAGGATAAATATACAAACACGATGAAAGAGAATCGACCACCAAGTCCGTAATGGTTGTGGGGTAATTAGGGCATAACCCAACATAGAAATCAATACGAAGATTAGTACGGACTAGTGAGAAACAAGCCCAATACCAATCCTATTACCATTATTAAAGTACTAGCCCAACAATGGAATGAGAATACCTTACACATGTATAATACACAACTTTATTAAATCCCTATAAGGATGATACAAAAACACACAAAAAAAAAATGATGATACAAAAAACTGTGCCAGAAAAATGTGATAAAGTGAAAAAATAGAAAATAAGCAAAATCAGACAAGCAGATTGATCCTATATAGATTGTCAGAATGATCTCCCAGCTTGGTATAGACTAGAAAGCAGGTGAACGGAACCTCATGCTATGTTGCATACATGCATACAAATTGAAAGCACCCAGCTAAGTCTTATGAGCTACTGGGGTCTAGGAAAGTCTCATATAGTATTTAATATATAACAATAAATGTAGATAGAGAATAGCAGACGGATCCTAAGGCAGTGTAATGGGTCATAGGCAGAAATTGGAGAGTATAGAAGGCTCTGTATGGAGTTAACCAGTGACTCTCTTATTAATCAGCTTAAAGGATCACTATAGGGTCAGGAACACAAGTATGTATTCCTGACCCTATAGTGTTAAAATCACCATCTAGCCCCCCATGGCCTCTCATGCCTCCATACATATAGCAAAATCTTACTGTATTCAACCCTGAAGCTATAGATCTGCATCCTGTTTGCCTCAAAAAAACAAGCTGTCTGCTGACATCATCAGAAGTGGTGGCCTGATCCAATCACAATGCTTCCCCATAGGATCAGGGGCATAGCCAGCATGATTCAAACACAGCCCTGGCCAATCAGCATCTCCTCATAGAGATGAACTGAATCAATGAATCTCTATGAGGAAAGTTCAGTGTCTGCATGCAGAGGGAGGAGATACTGAATGTTTGGACTACACTGTCCCTTTAAGAAACCATAGAAAGATAAGGAAATTAGAATATATGGGGTAATCCAAAGCAGTAAACCCCAGGCTGAGAAACTATAACAGCCGGGAAACCAACAATTGCAGATGAAATTGCCCCTAGTATAATATCCCTTATGGTCAAGTGCTCAGAGCCAGTATAATAATATAGAGATTATTAGATTGGTCGGCTCATAAGTAAAGGAACAAATAGTCCCATATAGGATACACCCTGAAGATGCAGAGATTAACCAATAGTATAGAAAAGACAGCTAAATAAATCCGTAAATAACTGCTTCAGGGTAACCCCTCATAAACGACATATAGCCAGTGTGAAATAAGCTAAACACTGCAGCTCCAAGGCAGCCTATCATCTACCTATAATAGTCAATACTAACTCATCTACTACTGCCTAGACATAGATTATAATAGTCAATACTAACTCATCTACCACTGCCTAGACATAGACTATAATAGTCAATACTAACTCATCTACCACTGCCTAGACATAGACACTGCCTATTTGCCCAGAGAGATCTTACGATTAATAGTAATAGCAAGTTGCTAAGGAGGAGGAGGGTCATTAGAAGCAACAAATTAACCCCTCCAATGCCAGAGGGTCATTAGAACCAACAAATTAACTCCTCCAATGCCAGAGGGTCATTAGAACCAACAAATTAACTCCTCCAATGCCAGAGGGTCATTAGAACCAACCAATTAACCCCTCCAATGCCAAAGGGTCATTAGAACCAACAAATTAACTCCTCCAATGCCAGAGGGTCATTAGAACCAACAAATTAACTCCTCCAATGCCAGAGGGTCATTAGAACCAACAAATTAACTCCTCCAATGCCAGAGGGTCATTAGAACCAACAAATTAACTCCTCCAATGCCTGAGGGTCATGAACGCAAACAAATTAACTCCTCCAATGCCAGAGGGTCATTAGAACCAACAAATTAACTCCTCCAATGCCAGAGGGTCATTAGAACCAACAAATTAACTCCTCCAATGCCTGAGGGTCATGAACGCAAACAAATTAACTCCTCCAATGCCAGAGGGTCATTAGAACCAACAAATTAACCCCTCCAATGCCAGAGGGTCATTAGAATCAACAAATAAACCCACCCAATGCCAGAGGGTCATTAGAATCAACAAATTAACCCTTCCAATGCCAGAGGGTCATTAGAATCAACAAATTAACCCCTTCAATGCCAGAGGTTCATGAACGCAAACAAATTAACTCCTCCAATGCCAGAGGGTCATTAGAATCAACAAATTAACCCCTTCAATGCCAGAGGTTCATGAACGCAAACAAATTAACTCCTCCAATGCCAGAGGGTCATTAGAACCAACAAATAAACCCACCCAATGCCAGAGGGTCATGAAAGCAAACAAATTAACTCCTCCAATGCCAGAAAGCATGTAAAGAATTCAGTCAATCTTAAAGTATATATTCCTAATAGGGAGAGGAAAGATATTAAGAAAGTCTTTCAAAGTTGGATGTCTGGTGTAAGCATCAGATGAAATATAGAATATAGTGTTAGACATGAAAATAAGATATTAATGTCCATATCTAAGTATCCTGTCTGAGCTTCATATACAGATGTGACAAGTGACCCGAACAAAATTGATGTCAATGTTGGATAGGGAATCCAATAATAAAACATATTTATAAATGTATTGCCAATTAAATAAATGGTGCAAAAGAGGAGCCCTTGTTTAACCCTCTAGGTTGAAGAGTCTTCTCCAAAAGCTCTCACGTTGTCTCAGGAACCTGTAATAATCAGCCCCTCTTTGGTTGTGTTTAACCAGTTCCAACCCACAGAAACGAAGTCCTTCGGAATCTCCTGAGTGGAATTCCTTACGGTGACTGGTGATGGGGGTCTCTATGCTTAACCTGGGAGACCTTACATGTTCCTTAATCCTTACTATGAAAGGGCGAAAGGTCTTACCAACATATTTAAGATTGCATACACAGGTTAAAGGAACACTATAGTCACCTAAATATACACTATAGTCACTCTAAGCTAAAATTGTTCAGGTGACTATAAATCAAACTTTATTTTATTTTATTTTATTGAGGCGTATATGATGGGTACAGAATAGAGAAAGGGAAATGCAAGGGTATACCACAGGAGATACGGGTTAATACAGCTGTAACCGTGCTATTTACATTTCCGGAATAAATGTGCCTCGTTTTTATTTTTATAAGTCGTTAAACAGAAGCGTATATTGAACATGTTATGTGTATCACGCTAAGTAGGCTAAACAGCGCTAACGATATGGTTGCTTAAGTTAATGTTAAGGTTAGGTTACATGCTGGACAGGGTTCAACTGTGAATATCCTGGTTAAGTCTGATTGGGAACACGCTAAGTATCACACAGTAGGCCCCTCAGGAAGTTAAATAATCTTTACATGCTAGGTACACGCTATGACCAAAGCCCTCATAGTAAGTTGCTTAGGTGAACTATTGAAAACGTCCTATTAGCCCCGGCATCAAGCTATACATAAATAGTTTAAGGGTACTTGCTTAAAATTAAGGTGAGAAATAAAGAAAAATATGGAAAATAGCACCCGCATGCATTATGCAAGAGAAGACCTCTAGGAGGCATTTAACTGGTAAAGGCAGAAAACGATGATAATATCATTAATCATTAGGACTATTCATGTCCCGCTGCATGACATCACAAAAACCTGCTTAGACTGTCAAGTAGCCTTGTTACATTCTCTAGACATATCAAGCTTATAAATCTGCAAATAATAGCTCAAGACGTGAGTAGCAAGTGACATAGCCCCGTGTGGACAATACAGCATAGTACAGTTAGGCTAAGAGTGACATACAATTGTTAAACTTGTGTGAACAAGACAAGAGAGATGTTGCACATTGGGGCTGTGAGGTTTACTTAAGTGTTAAGTCAGTCTCAGTTGTGGAGGTTGTGGTAAGGTCTGGGCAGCGTCCTGAACTGCAGAGGCAGTGTGTAAGGGCCTCTACCATCTCCTGGGGTGCTTGTGCCCAGTCAGCCTATGCCTCGTTTATAAGAGGGCTGTGGGTATGCTTGGGTGTCCCGCAGGGGTCGGGCAGAGTGGGGTGGTGTGGGTGCCGCCGTTTTCCTCGGCCACCTGCCTTTACGCTGATCTGCGCTGATGTTGCCGGTGTACAGTGTTTTCGGCCGGGTGAGTGTGGTGCTCTTTGGCTGTGGCTGTGCATGATGTGGTGTGGTAGGCTCTCTTGCTGGTGGCAGCGTTGCGGTTCTCTGCCATGCCTTGGGTCTGGTGATGGCCCTTGGGCCTTTTCGGGTCAGCCTCACCCTGTGCCTCTGATGAGTTGGTTTGCGTGCACGCGGGTGGGGTCTCCGTCTGCGGCGCCATCTTTGTGATTGTACCAGGGGGTTGCTAAAGTGGCTGTAGCGGGGGTCCTTGGGTTTTCTATCAGGCGAGTTCGCCGGTTTTGCGGTCTGTTGCTGTCCGCTCTCCAGGCTTGCCCAGAAGGTGTCTATTATGGCTTCAAGTCGTGCCCAAGTAAGTTGCCATGTTGTGTCGCTGTGTTCACACGTGGCGTCCGCCATTGTGCGTTCCCCTGCTTTTGCGGGCAACCCGCTGAGAGTCGTTTTTTTCACCCGTATAAGCCTTGGTGCCAGGGGTGGTTGGACCGGGATCACCCCCGCCGGTCCTGCTTTTGGGCGAGGAGAGCGGCAATCTCCCCTCAGCTCCATCTGCCGTGGGCCGCAGCCCGCCTTCGTCGGTTCAGGATTGCAGGAGGAACTCGGGTCTGGTATCCTCGGGTTCGCCAGGGTGCCCCCATCCTGGGTAGCAACTCCCGGCATGATTTCAAGCTTAGTAGAGGTGAGCATTCTCCTTGTAGGCAGCATGTTTGTCGGGAGCTCCTCCGCCATGCGACCGATCGGCTTGCAGGTCAGGCCCCGCCCCCCGTTCAGGTGACTATAGTGTCCCTTTAAAAGGTAAACCAGACCAGCGGTGTTGCAATTAAAGAATGTATTCATTTCGAAGGACTGTTTCACTGTCCATATGTTCTTAGAGTTAAACTTGCATTTTACACATTGCCCGCACCTGAAGGAACCCCCGAGGGGACTAGTAAGCCAAGTTTGATGGAATGTTGGGGTTGGATATTGTTAGGAGATAGAAGATCTCTCAAGTTTCTACCTCTACGTGTCATGATGTTAATGTGGGGGCCCAGGATTTTTTTTATTTTTTTGAATACTTTGAGGTGTGGGGTAGTGGGTATGCCCTGCCTCAGGGGCCCAGAATGAGAGCTATTCCAGTATAGGAGGCTGTTGGCACCGTTTTTTTTTTGTGTGTTTTTGTATCATCCTTATAGGGATTTAATAAGGTTGTGTATTATACATTTGTAAGGTTTTCTCATTCCAATGTTGGGCTAGTACTTTAATAATGATAATAGGATTGGTACTGGACTTGTTTCTCACTAGTCTGTACTAATCTTCTTATTGATATCAACTGAATAGGTTGTGGCCTTGGAGTCTATCTCCAGCGCCGCTGTTCGGGCACAAACTTCCTTTGGCACCCCATAGGTGTCCCAAAACCAAATATAAACTGTAAGCTCACAGGCTGTCTTCCACAGCACTTTGTAGATTTTTTTTTTGATTTTTTTTTTTTTTACATTCTTTATTTTTGTTGTGCACGTATATATCACAGGCAGGTAAGAGGTGCCCCAAAAGCAGTCCTCCAACATATCCCACGCTCAACATGCGGGGCACAAGATGAACAGGCACAATTTATAATATAATATTAACCAGTAGAGACAGTCGCTTGTGTAGGTAGCTAGGTAGTTAATTCAAGTTAAATCATTGCGGTGACTATGCTTTTGATATCTAAACGTTAGTTACATCGCTTTAGTGCTATTAGTGAGCAATTCCGTTACACAACGTATTTTGTATGAGTAGAGTAACGCATTATGAGTAGGCATTAAGCATGCATCGATTAGCAGTAGGATACAGTTAGGTATTATGCTTTAAATTACTAAACAATGCTAGCACATAAGATATATCATGAAGGAAAAGAAAGAAAAATAAAAGAAAAAAAATAAAACTACGCTTATTAACTAGTATTTAAACAAACTAGTGCTATTATCCTTGTCATGTGACTGCTACATGCAATGAGAGTGTAAGAGTGACACTAAGAGAAAAGTTCAAGTGACCAAAGGATTATGAAACTCAGCTAAATAGTGAGTTTGGGTGTCTGATCAGGCTAGGCATGCTAAGATTAGTGTCGCCCAGGCTGACAGCGGGAGGTGCTGGTTGGTGAAAGCATGCGTCATCTAATGTGTGGTATGTGTGGTATGAAGTGTACACACTACATCATGGTTGGGTGTAATAAAAATTAGAGGCATTAACAAAGAGGGAAAACATAAGTTGGTGCTTAATTAGATTATGAGCTTATCATATATTATGTTATGCTGTGTTAAGTCTGCTGTTTAGGTTAAGTGGTTAGTAAAGTTCCATATGTGTTGCAGACAGTGTGCTGAGTTCGGATGTGTGTGTAGCAGCCTGGCGGTGGGCACGGAGTGCGGGCCTATCAGCCTATTCCTCTTGTCGGGTAGGGTCCTTCTCTGTCATCCACAGCATCCCCGCCAGGATCCCACCCTCCGGGTCAAGTGCTCAGGCTGGTACGCAGGGGGGTCCGCAAACAGGAGGATTGTCCCGTAACAGAGTCCTGAGTGTGCCTGTCGCAGGTCTTGTGCCAGCCCCGGCTAGAGTAACAGGCCACTCGGGCCGGAGGGCTACGTTGGGGCACAATGTGCTTGGCTGGATGATTTTGGCGTGATCTGCAATTCACTAGAGGGCCATTGTGATGAGGTGTAGGCTTAGATTGCTTCTTGTGCCTGTTCCCCCATGGCGTTTTTTCCGAGTCTCTCAGAGTGAGTATTTGGGTAGACGGTGGTGCTGACCGGCCAGGTGGTCTCGTGGTGTTGCGCTGCGACTTGCATGCTTGGTGATAGGCCTCTGAGCTTTAGGTGTATTTCTCAGGGTGCTATAAGGAGTGGTAGGCTGAGGTTGGTCCAGTGAGTGAGACCAGGTTAGGCTCCGAGTGGCTCCCTGCTGGCTGTGTTGCCTCCGCTTTCCATCCAGCCTCTTTGTGACTTGCTTAAGGTCTGTCTGGCTTAACTTCTTGTCAGTCCGTATGTTGCTTTGGGTTGGTTTTGTCATGGCACACTGTACCTCTTTCTGTAGGGTTAGTTCTCTATATTTAGCCCAGAATGCATTAAAGGCTTTGACGATTGCGTCCTCCCCGGGTAGCCCTCGTTTTGGGGGTTTGGAGTGAGATGGGCCTTGGTTCGGCGGCCATCTTGGCTTCCTCCGTGTAGAAGTGTAACTCTTCAGGGCCTCTCCGGCTAGGACGGGGTGAGTGTTTCTGCGCCTTATGGTGGACCAGGATAACCCCCGCTGGTCCATGGGGGGTGGGAGCAATTACGGGCTCCACGGTCGACCGGAGTGCAAGGAGAGCGGCCGTCTCCCCCCGCCCCGGCCTCCCGTAGGCCGCATGGTTGCGTCATCGTGGAGTTGCTGACCGTCGCGGATTTTACCGCACGCACTGTGTCCCCGAGCTGTTTGCGAGTGCCCAGTAGGTGAGTGGGGTGGTACACAGTTAGTTTTGGCTGGGTAGTCAGGCGATTTCACGGTCTTGGGCCCAGAGCTTGGGTAGCATGCGACCGTCCACTCCGGCAGTCAGGCTCCGCCCCTCGCACTTTGTAGATTTAATGCCACCACGGTTTTATGCCAGTGTGTCTATTTATATCCAAAATAGAGCGAGCACAATGTAAGTTATAAAATAAACAAATACTAGGATTAGTACCATGACGTAATACGTGTGTCAAAATCTGACACTTTGGTACCCGTATATACTCGAGTATAAGCCGAGTTTTTCAGCACATTTTTTATGCTGAAAAAAAACAACTCGGCTTATACTCGAGTCAATGTCTGTATTATGGCAATTTGCATTGCCATCAGGGGCGGACTGAGAACCCTCAGGGCCCCCGGGCAAAATAAATCAAGGGCCCCCTTACAGGCCCCACCTATACTCCGCAGAAAGCGCCACCCATGTCCCGCCTCCATGCACCGCCTCCAGCCACACCCTACACAATCTTTAGACACAAGGAACAAAAGTGCAATAATCCCTTCAAGGCCCCAGTAGAGACTACAATTGAGGGCTAATGGGCCATGGAGGGGGGTCTTTCTAGCAGAGGCTATCTCAGTGTCCTTTAGAGAGTGTGTTAGAAAGAATCCCCTCCAGGCCCTATTAGAGACTACAATGGAGTCTAATAGGCTTGGAAGGGGGTCTTTCTAACAGAGGCCATCTCAGTGTCCCTGCTGGAAACAGTCGCCTCCAGGCCCCAGTAGAGACTACAATTGAGGGCTAATGGGCCATGGAGGGGGGGGGGAGCATTCTAGCAGAGGCTATCTCAGTGTCCTTTAGAGAGTGTGTTAGAAAGAATTTCCTCCAGGTCCCATTAGAGACTACAATGGAGTCTAATGGGGCTTGGAGGGGGGTCTCCAACACTCTGGTTCCTATTCACAATATAGCAACACAACATAGCTCGCTGATACCTAGGCCAAGTTGGCTCCTCTTACCTTAATTACTGTTGCTGGCTGGCAGTCTGTGGGCTTGCTGGAAGGCTGTGGGCTTACTGGCAGGCTGTGGGCTTGCTGGCTACTGCCGGCAGGCTGTGGGCTTGCTGGCTGCGACTGGCAGGCTGTTACCCCCTTCTTACTCCCGTCTGGCAGGCTGTGGCTTGCTGGCTGGCAGGCTGTGGCTTGTTGGCTGCGGTTGGCAGGCTGTGGGCTTGCTGGCTGTAAGCCTAACTGGTGGCCTGTGGGCTGGCTGGCTGGCTACTGGCCAGCCTGTGGGCTGGCTGGCTGGCTGGCCAGCCTGTGGGCTGGCTGGCTTGCTGGCTACTGGGGCACTTGTAGATTATTTAAAGAAATAATCCATGCACAATAACCACTACTGCTCTGTGTAGTCGTTATGGTGCCAGGAGGGCCGGACCCCCTCCCAGAGTAAGTAGTCAAACCGTTTAAGAACAGTTTGACAACTTACCTGGGGTCTGCTGGGATATGAGGCTGTAGTAGGGTATAGGAGCAGTGGTGCAATGTGTAAGGGGTGCAGTGTGTGTGAAAGGTTCAGTGTGTGTGAGTGGGTGTAGTGTGTGAATGTGTAGGGTGTGTGGGGCAATGCGTGTATGAGGGGGCTGTGTATGTGTGTGGCAATGTTAGTATGGGGGGCTGTGTGTGTATGGGTGGGCAGTGTATGTGTGTGTGAGGCAATGTGTGTAAATGTGTATGGTGTGTGGGGGCAGTGTGTTTATGGGGCTAGAGTTCACTCTCACCACTGCGACCACCAGGAATCCCTGGTGGTCACAGTGTTGAGAGTGAACTCTAGCCCGTAGCTCCAGGGCTAGAGTTTACTCTCGCAAGAGCCTTAACGTTGCCGTTGCTCGCGCAAGAAGGACCCAGAGGAGCTGCAGGCTGAGCTCCCGGGTCCTCTCTTCCTCCCTCCCCTGCCGGCTGCCCGCACGGTGCCTGCGGACAGGGGAGGGGGCAATTGCCCTCCTCTTACTCCCCACTCCCCCTCTTCTTACCCCCCTTCTTACTCCCACCCTCTTCTTACTCACTCTCTTCTTACCCCCCTTCTTACTCCCCCCTCCCCCTCTTCTTACTCCCACCTCTTCTAACTCCTCCCTCTTCTTACCCCCCTCTTCTTACCCCCCTCCCCCTCTTCTTACCCCTCTTCTTACCCCGCTCCCCACTCTTCTTACTCCCCCTTCCTCTTTTTACTCCCCCCTCCCCCTCTTCTTACTCCCCCCTCCCCCTCTTCTTACCCCCTTCTTACTCCCCCCTCTTCTTACTCCCCTCCCCCCTCTTCTTACTCCCCCCTCCCTCTCTTCTTACTCCCCCTCTTCTTACTCTTCTCTCCCCCTCTTCTTACCCCCTTCTTACTCCCCCCTCCCTCTCCTTACCCCCTCCCCCCTCTTCTTTCTCCCCCCTCCCTCTCCTTACTCCCCCCTCCCTCTCCTTACTCCCCCCTCCCTCTCTTCTTACTCTTCTTACTCTTCTCTCCCCCTCTTCTTACCCCCCCTCCCCCTCTTCTTACCCCCTTCTTACTCCCCCCTCTTCTTACCCCCCTCCCCCCCTCTTCTTACTCCCCTCCCCCTCTTCTTACTCCCCTCCCCCCTCTTCTTACTCCCCTCCCCCCTCTTCTTACTCCCCTCCCCCCTCTTCTTACTCCCCTCCCCCCTCTTCTTACTCCCCTCCCCCCTCTTCTTTCTCCCCCCTCCCCCCTCTTCTTTCTCCCCCCTCCCCCCTCTTCTTTCTCCCCCCTCCCCCCTCTTCTTACTCCCCCCTCCCTCTCTTCTTACTCCCCCCTCCCTCTCTTCTTACTCCCCCCTCCCTCTCTTCTTACTCCCCCCTCCCTCTCTTCTTACTCCCCCCTCCCTCTCTTCTTACTCCCCCCTCCCTCTCTTCTTACTCCCCCCTCTTCTTACTCTTCTCTCCCCCTCTTCTTACCCACTTCTTACTCCCCCCTCTCTTCTTACCCCCTCCCCCCTCCCTCTCTTCTTACTCCCCCCTCCCTCTCTTCTTACTCTTCTCTTACCCCCTTCTTACTCCCCTCTCTCTTCTTACCCCCTCCCCACTCTTTTTACCCCCCCTCCCTCTCTCTTCTTACCCCCTCCCTCTCTCTCTCTTCTTACCCTCTCCCTCTCTTCTTACCCCCTCCCTCTCTTCTTACCCACCCTCCCTCTCTTCTTACCCACCCTCCCTCTCTTTTTACCCCTCCCTCTCTTTTTACCCCCCTCCCTCTCTTCTTACCCCTCCCTCTCTTCTTACCCCTCCCTCTCTTTTTACCCCCCTCCCTCTCTTCTTACCCCTCCCTCTCTTCTTACCCCTCCCTCTCTCTTCTTACCCCCCCTCTCTTTTTACCCCCCTCCCTCTCTCTTTTTACCCCCCCTTCCCTCTTTACCCCCTTCCCTCTCTCTTTTTACCCCCCCTCCCACTCTCTTTTTAACCCCCCTTCCCTCTTTACCCCCTTCCCTCTCTCTTTTTACCCCCCTCCCACTCTCTTTTTACCCCCCCTCCCACTCTTTTTAACCCCCCCACTCTCTTTTTAACCCCCCCACCCCACTCTCTTTTTAACCCCCCCACCCCACTCTCTTTTTAACCCCCCCCACCCCACTCTCTTTTTAACCCCCCCACCCCACTCTCTTTTTAACCCCCCCACCCCACTCTCTTTTTAACCCCCCCACCCCACTCTCTTTTTAACCCCCCCCCCACTCTCTTTTTAACCCCCCCCACTCTCTTTTTAACCCCCCCACTCTCTTTTTAACCCCCCACCCTCTTTTTAACCCCCCCACTCTCTTTTTAAACCCCCCCCACTCTCTTTTTAAACCCCCCCCACTCTCTTTTTAAACCCCCCCCACTCTCTTTTTAAACCCCCCCACTCCCACTCTCCTTTTAACCCCCCACTCTTTTTAAACACCCCCACTCTCTTTTTAACACCCCCCCACTCTCTTTTTAACACCCCCCCTCCCACTCTCCCACTCTTTTTACCCCCTCCCCATGTAGCGTGGCCGAGCTGCTGTGCGGTCCGCGGTGCCTGGCCGGAGTGATAGGAAGGTGCACACTGAGTGTGCACCTTCCTGTCAGTCCGGCCGGGTACAGGAAACAGAAACTCCTGTTCCGCGCGGAACAGAAGTTTCTGTTTCCTGTACCCGGCCGGACTGACAGGAAGGTGCACACTAAGCACCTTCCTATCACTCCGGCCGGGCACCGCGGACCGCACAGCTACAGGGGAGGGGAGGTGAGAAGCTGCAGCCGCCTGAGGCTCTTAAGAGAGCGCTCAGGCGGCTGCAGCATTTAAAGGGGCGGCCGGGCCCCCTGATGGCGGGCCCCCCTCCCGGCCGGGCCCTCGGACCATGTCCGAAGTGCCCGACCGGTCAGTCTGCCCCTGATTGCCATAATACAGACAGGGGGCTGTGGGGGCTGCAGAGATCGATCTTATCTCTCCTGCAGCTCCTGTCAGCTCCCTTCTCCTCCGCGCCGGTCCGTTCAGCACCTCGGTCAGCTCCCAGTGTAAATCTTGCGAGAGCCGCGGGGTCATAGTGCGGCCGCGAGACTTACAGTGTGAGCTGACAGAGGAGCTGCACGGACCGGCACGGAGGAGGAGGGAGCTGACAGGAGCTGCAGGAGAGGTAAGTGCTCCCTGCCAGCCCCCCTTGTCCCCCACTGAACTACCAATGCCACTGGACCACCAGGGAAGGAGAGCCCCCCTCCCTGCCATGTATCAAGCGACGAAAAAAATAAATATTAATAAAATAAAATAAAATAAAATAATATTTATAAAATAAATATAATAAAAAAAATATTAAAATAATAATTTAAAAATAAATAATAATAGAACAAAAAATGATTAAAATAATAATTAATAAAATAACAATAATCAAAATGCCCACCCCCCACCAACACATACACAAACACACACTGCATCACACACACTCACACTTCATTAATATACACACACTGCATTCACACACACTGCATTCACACACACTGCATTCACACACACTGCATTCACACACACTGCACTCACACACACACACTGCACTCACACACACACACTGCACTCACACACACACACACACTGCACTCACACACACACACACACTGCACTCACACACACACACACACTGCACTCACACACACACACACACTGCACTCACACACACACACACACACTGCACTCACACACACACACACACACTGCACTCACACACACACACACACACTGCACTCACACACACACACTGCACTCACACACACACACTGCACTCACACACACACACTGCACTCACACACACACACTGCACTCACACACACACACTGCACTCACACACACACACTGCACTCATACTACACACACTGCACTCATACTACACACACTGCACTCATACTACACACACTGCACTCATACACACACTGCACTCATACACACACTGCACTCATACATACACCCTGCACTCATACATACACCCTGCACTCATACACACACACTGCACTCATACTACACACACTGCACTCATACTACACACACTGCACTCATACTACACACACTGCACTCATACTACACACACTGCACTCATACTACACACACTGCACTCATACATACACACTGCACTCATACATACACACTGCACTCATACATACACACTGCACTCATACACACACCCTGCACTCACACACACCCTGCACTCATACACACACACTGCACTCATACACACACACTGCACTCATACACACACACTGCACTCATACACACACACTGCACTCATACACACACACTGCACTCATACACACACACTGCACTCATACTACACACACTGCACTCATACTACACACACTGCACTCATACTACACACACTGCACTCATACTACACACACTGCACTCATACTACACACACTGCACTCATACATACACCCTGCACTCATACACACACCCTGCACTCATACACACACCCTGCACTCATACACACACCCTGCACTCATACACACACCCTGCACTCATACACACACTGCACTCACACACACACACACACTGCACTCATACACACGCACTGCACTCATACGCACACACTGCATTCATTATATACACACACTGTAAATAAATATTCAATTAATATAATTTTTTTAGGATCTAATTTTATTTAGAAATTTACCAGTAGCTGCTGCATTTCCCACCCTAGTCTTACACTCGAGTCAATAAGTTTTCCCAGTGTTTTGGGGTAAAATTAGGGGCCTCGGCTTATATTCGGGTCGGCCTATACTCGAGTATATACGGTAGTTGCTGATCGAGATTTCCATGATCAACCTCAAATTTATACCATAAGAATCTGGTTGTGTATGATGGGAGTTCTGTTACACCGTATCTAATGCTCAGTATCTGCCCTTGTCTAACTTACTTTTTTTGGTCACAGCTGTTGATGTTGGTAATTAGTGAAAAGTGCTAATCTCACCCCCAGTTGTTTTATGCCTGTGGCTTTCCTGTGGTCCTCTAGCTGTCATATTACGAGTCAGAACATGGATACAGAGGGCCACATAACCACCAGAATAATTCTTTCTTGGATCAGAAAACCTGTACAAGATGTGATAGATCAATCCTTCCCAATGTACGCATATACCTGCCATACAAGGGGTATTGTGTTTTAATAAAAAAAAATGACAAAATTGGAGCAGATTGTGATCAGCCACAACATTAAAACCACTTGCCCAATATCGTGTAAGTCCCCCCTCGTGTTGCCAAAACAACTCTGATGCGTCAAGGCATAGACTCCACAAGACCTCTGTCCTGTGGTGTCTGGCACCAAGACATTAGCAGGAGAACTTTTAGGTCCTACAAGTGGAGGTGAGGCCTCCATGAATCAGATTTGTTGTTCCAGCATATCCTACAATCTATCGGACTGAGATCTTGGGAATCTGAAGGCCAAGGCAACACCTTGAACTCTTCGTCATGTTCCTCAAACTATTCCTCAGCAATTTTTAAAGTGTGGCAGGGTGCATTATCCTGCTGAAAGGGGCAACTGCCATCAGACCAGCTGCACGGTTTGACATTGGAAATGCAGTGCTATGATATGCAGTGCAGAGACAGATTCTGGGACCCATCTTTGCTTAGACACTGCTAGAGTTCCAGTGAAAAGAGAATAGTTAGCAGACAAGTTAGGGACCACCAGATAGCGCTTCCAGATAAAGAGAATGAATGGGACTGGTTTGTGAGTAGTCGTTGCTGATTTGAGTGTGAGAATCGTGCGTTACACATTTCATACAGTAAGCACAGAGCAGAGCAAAATGGGTGGGATTTCCAGAGTCTTCCAGTCATCAAGTCAGACATAAACCAACCTCGGTGAATGCTTTATTCCATCACGGACCGATACATCAGGCCTTCTTTATCCCAGATTTTAATTGGACCATGTCGACGACTGATCTCATTATCTGCAGTAAGGGGAATTTCTATAAACAGGCGCTTTTCAAAATGCGAGCAATGTCTAGCCTCAAATTCTACTATGCTTGTTATCATTTTATTATTAGCTCTCAATACATTAAAAAGTATCTTCTCTCCACGAAAGGACTGTACCGAGATAAATAATGAATAGATTGATTGACAGACAAACCCTGCGTAAATTACTGCTGAGACCCGGGCGTTTCCACAGGTTTTGTTTGTGTATTTTACACATGATGTGACAGCAGCACATTGCACAGATTGCGGACACTGGGACAAGATAAACATAGGTTTTACAAGATGAACCTATGTGGCTGACAAGATACAGAGCTGCATGTTAGCAGGCAGGTACATGAGGCTCGGAGCACAATATATGGCATATTTGCAGGCTACAGTCAACAGTAGAAACTAGTTTGTCCCTGCCACTGTTGTTCCAGCGCCGGGAGCCTCGTGAAGCCGCGCTCCTTATTTCGTAAAAATGACGAAATAGGCGGGTGCGAGCAGGGAGCAATCAGACGCTTCCATTTGGAAGCGTCATTGCTCCCTTGTGCGCATGCGCGGCTTCGCCACACATGCGCACATACTTCAGAGGGTGGCATTCATGCGCTCTGCATGGAGGCACACCACGCTCCCCATAGAGATGCTACGCAGCCTGCGCTCTGCATGGAGGCACTCCACGCTCCCCATAGAGATGCTACGCCGTCTGCGCTCTGCATGGAGGCACTCCACGCTCCCCATAGAGATTATGCTGAATGGTGCAGTGCGGCATTTTACTGCGGGAAGCCTGGGATTGGCTGTAATCATCAAGTTTGATGATCTCAGACAAAGTGCCATGAACGGTCCTGCGCGGCGCTGGAAAAGGCGAGTAAAATCACCCTTTAAGCATGGATAGAGGGGGCTGGCTACCTAAACAGCAATCTTAGAGCTGTCGTGTCATCAATACGTTTGCATTTCTGACACTATAGTGTTCCTTTAAAATGGTGCTACTTTAAAGAAAAGCAGAAAAGATTCCGAAAATCCCCATAATGCATTGCTCTCCTCCCTGTCAAGCAAACCTTCAAAAATCCGTCTGAAGAATATCCTAAGACATGAGGCAGACGTCATTTGTGTTCACGTATATGGCATAAAATCGTTCCTAATCGTGTGTTAATGATTCTGCAGATTGTAAAGATATTTTAATATACTAATTATAACTAATTACTGGCCTTTAAGGTAATTAACCTAACTCTAGCTCTGAAAACCCCACGTGTCTCAAGTTAATTAAACAAGTTCAGTAAAAAAAACAAAAAACATAAAAAATGATTAACTGGCTTCTGGTAGATGTTATGGGATGGATGGTTACAGTTGTTTCTGTTCTGGAATAATAACAATGTATTTGTCAAACTGTAGATAAGGGAACATTTTTGATACTAGTAGTGCTGCACAATATGTATATTGTTTGATTACTCTAATCAGTGGACCTACATTTGTTGCTCAAAATAAAAAAATAAATAAAAAGTACTAGGATGCGAGTCAGGCCTTAAACGTTGCCCAGCTAGCCAGGCCTTAAATGTTGCCCACCGAGCCAGGCTTTAAACGTTGCCCAGCGAGCCAGGCCTTAAATGTTGCCCAGCGAACCAGGCCTTAAATGTTGCCCAGCGAACCAGGCCTTAAAGGACCACTCTAGGCACCCAGACCACTTCAGCTTAATGAGGTGGTCTGGGTGCCAGGTCCCTCTAGGATTAACCCTTTTTTTTATAAACATAGCAGTTTCAGAGAAACTGCTATGTTTATACTGAGGGTTAATCCAGCCTCCAAAACCTCTAGTGGCTGTCTCATTGACAGCCGCTAGAGGCGCTTGCGTGCTTCTCACTGTGAAAATCACAGTGAGAGCACGCAAGCGTCCATAGGAAAGCATTGTAAATTCTTTCCTATGCGACCGGCTGAATGCGAGCGCGGCTCCTGCCGCGCATGCGCATTCAGCCGATGACGTCGCAAGGAAGAAGGAGAGGAGGAGGAAAGCTCCCCGCCCGGCGCTGGAGAAAGAGGTAAGTTTAACCCTTTCCTCCCCCCAGAGCCCGGCGGGAGTGGGTCCCTGAGGGTGGGGGCACCCTCAGGGCACTCTAGCGCCAGGAAAGCGAGTATGTTTTCCTGGCACTAGAGTGGTCCTTTAACCCCTTAAGGACACATGACATGTGTGACATGTCATGATTCCCTTTTATTCCAGAAGTTTGGTCCTTAAGGGGTTAAATGTTGCCCAGCTAGCCAGGCCTTAAATGTTGCCCAGCGAGCCAGGCCATAAATGTTGCCCAGCGAGCCAGGCCATAAATGTTGCCCAGCGAGCCAGGCCATAAATGTTGCCCAGCGAGCCAGGCCATAAATGTTGCCCAGCGAGCCAGGCCATAAATGTTGCCCAGCGAGCCAGGCCATAAATGTTGCCCAGCGAGCCAGGCCTTAAATGTTGCCCAGCGAGCCAGGCCTTAAATGTTGCCCAGCGAGCCAGGCCTTAAATGTTGCCCAGCTAGCCAGGCCTTAAATGTTGCCCAGCTAGCCAGGCCTTAAATTTTGCCCAGCGAGCCAGGCCTTAAATGTTGCCCAGCGGGATAGGCCTTAAATGTTGCCCAGCGAGCCACACTTGCCAGGGCTGAATTTTCATTTGCCAGTGGAGAGTGTTTGTAGGTATCTTGGCCTAAATTTGAAATTCTATTTAGTTTCCAGACAATTCACCCTTTAGTGAAAGAGCCAGTTACTATAGCTTAGTACAATGTAAATAATGCAGATGTTTTGGTTGTTTTCATTTTAAATTGGTTTAAGTGAATAAATGTTCAGGTGACAGGTTCTCTGTAAATCAGCCGTATTGAATCATCTCATACTCAAACACCCTCATTAGAGGCTGCTGTTTGACATTAAAATTCATAGAACAGGGGGGGGCGGGGCCGGGCGGCCATGCCAGCAGGCTGTAGGTCACTATGGCTCCCAAAGAATCTTACTATTTTGCAATAAATACTTGCTTTTCCCGGCGAGTAAGACACTGGAAACATATCGCACAAGCTCCTGGAGTGTCCCGGTGCAGCCGGAGAAACTGAACACGGATGATTCCGGGTCCCGGAGAGAGACTCAGAGACTAGGCGACGGAGCCCTACACGGGAGGGGAGTGGGGCAGACGGCCGCTGCTTCGCTTACCACCCGGCCAATACACATCGGCAATGTACCAGACGCCCTCCCGGTCCCGTACCCCCCCCTCTGGACCGGTGGGGGATATCCCGGTCCCCACTGAGGAGATTGCCGCATTACCTAACTGGAGCTGAAACACCTGGGCATACCAACCCCTTCCTCAAGATGGCCGCGAGACCGCATGGCGCTGGAACATGTCCGCGAGGAACCACAAGCCAAACATGACCGGCTGCATACAAGCATCCAGAAGCAGGAGACCCTGGGGCCACAGTCACCGCTATCTCAGCACCACCACTTGGCACCACCTCACAATGCACCCTTGCGGAGGAGCCTTCCCAGGCCAAGAGCTAACTGGGGTAGAAGAACCCCACACCACCCACACCCTTGGAGTGCATAACGGCGGAGGCGCCATAGCCCACAGCACCGCGGCATACAAGGACAGTTGCCTTGGACTCACACAGAGTTCAGGGAAGTGGAGCAGAGGTGAAAGCTCCATGGCAGGCGAAGTGATAAAGGTGCTCCTGTGCTCTACCTCAACCGGCTGTCTATGTCTATACTATACCAGATGTTTATTTTAAACTTAAGTATCAGTGATTTATCACGCTGAAGCAACTCAGTGGGTCACATATCGTGGCAGTAAGCAGTTACCCTCTAAGATCCTAATCCTACGTCATATAGTATATTGCCCTAGGTCAAATAATCTGTTATCTTGATATTTTACTCATGTTGTTTCCCATGTCTAGCTAGCCTACCACTGTACTTACAAGCATGCATGCCTATAGCTAGGACATGAAAGCCTGACGAGTCATAAATAATAAAATTGTGCACGTTTTCTCATGTGCCCAAATGTTATATATATATGTTGATCAGCTTGTGGACTGCCGTTGGAGCACCTCAAGTATGTTGTACCCTTTTGCACTGCAAAAATATTAAATAAAAAAAAAAAAAAAATGTATAGAACATCCCAAAAATGAAAGATCTGAGCAGAACTGGTAGGAATTAGCAACTTTAAACGTTAAAGTTCGCTGGAAAGAAAACTCGTTTTGATGAGTAATTATTGTTTTAAATTGAACGTGTCACCCATAAAACATGTAGCTGACAAAGCCCTGCTCCGTGTATATATCGAAAAAATGAGAAAATACACTGTCATTCACTAAAATCATTAAAATACACCTCCCACAATGCTCTCAGCTCACACACACGTGTTTTGAGATAGTGTTGGTACGGCAGTACTGTGCAAGCACTGCGCCAGTGATGGATAAATCTGTTGCTGAACTGCAATTTCCATGACGCTCAGCCAGCTTTGTTTCTAAGTGAGAGCCAGCCCTGTTATCACAGGGGTGGATTGTTGAAAGCAGTAAGGTGACAGAGTTACCAAGGGCTGATATTTTACCTTCCCCCGAGACTGCTTGAGTGATGGCTTCACAGTAGTTTATCGTCCAGACGTGTGCCGAGCCGGCAGTCAGCAATAATTGTTGTTGATATATCTAGGTCAGAATGGCTTACAGGCTGTACCGGAGGGGATTCTATCAGGCTCAGTAAGAAGCGAGGGATGGATATTTATTACATGCTGGCCGGATAGTGTGGTACATACAGACCTCACACATTACCCACTGGGAGGAAGAGGATGGAGAGGGGGATTTTAAGAAGCACGATAGTGTCAGACCGCGATATATCACTAACAGATATGTGGTCAGTTTCGTAGAGCACGATAGTGTCAGGATATGACAGACCGCGATATATCACTAACAGATATGTGGTCAGTTTCGTAGAGCACGATAGTGTCAGGATATGACAGACAGCGATATATCACTAACAGATATGTGGTCAGTTTCATAGAGCACGATAGTGTCAGGATATGGCAGACTGCGATATATCACTAACAGATATGTGGTCAGTTTCGTAGAGTACGATAGTGTCAGGATATGACAGACTGCGGTATATCACTAACAGATATGTGGTCAGTTTCGTAGAGCACGATAGTGTCAGGATATGACAGACTGCGATATATCACTAACAGATATGTGGTCAGTTTCGTAGAGCACGATAGTGTCAGGATATGACAGACTGCGATATATCACTAACAGATATGTGGTCAGTTTCGTAGAGTACGATAGTGTCAGGATATGACAGACAGCGATATATCACTAACAGATATGTGGTCAGTTTCATAGAGCACGATAGTGTCAGGATATGACAGACTGCGGTATATCACTAACAGATATGTGGTCAGTTTCGTAGAGTACGATAGTGTCAGGATATGACAGACTGCGATATATCACTAACAGATATGTGGTCAGTTTCGTAGAGTACGATAGTGTCAGGATATGACAGACTGCGATATATCACTAACAGATATGTGGTCAGTTTCGTAGAGCACGATAGTGTCAGGATATGACAGACTGCGGTATATCACTAACAGATATGTGGTCAGTTTCATAGAGCACGATAGTGTCAGGATATGGCAGACTGCGATATATCACTAACAGATATGTGGTCAGTTTCGTAGAGTACGATAGTGTCAGGATATGACAGACTGCGGTATATCACTAACAGATATGTGGTCAGTTTCGTAGAGCACGATAGTGTCAGGATATGACAGACTGCGATATATCACTAACAGATATGTGGTCAGTTTCGTAGAGCACGATAGTGTCCGGATATGACAGACTGCGATATATCACTAACAGATATGTGGTCAGTTTCGTAGAGCACGATAGTGTCAGGATATGACAGACTGCGGTATATCACTAACAGATATGTGGTCAGTTTCGTAGAGTACGATAGTGTCAGGATATGACAGACTGCGATATATCACTAACAGATATGTGGTCAGTTTCGTAGAGCACGATAGTGTCAGGATATGACAGACTGCGATATATCACTAACAGATATGTGGTCAGTTTCGTAGAGCACGATAGTGTCAGGATATGACAGACTGCGGTATATCACTAACAGATATGTGGTCAGTTTCGTAGAGTACGATAGTGTCAGGATATGACAGACTGCGGTATATCAGCCTCATTTTCTAGGTTACAGAGTGGAAACTGTTGTGCATGCCAGTACTGAGTACAGCGGCTGCCCTGGCTGGCCGTACCATTTGTGGATTTATTTCCCATGATGCTCAGCTAGTCTTACAGTTCTGCCTATAGAACGGTGGCTGCTCACCATAGCACTGCATGTTTGTGGACTCCATTTCCCATGAGTCCAACCTTAAAGGATCACTATAGTGTCAGGAACACAGACATGTAATCCTGACACTATAGTTCTAATATCACTATTTAGGCCCGCAGCTCTTCTGTCAGGAGAGTAAAAGGGTTAAAACTCACCTTTCCCAGCACTGCCCATAGGAAAGCTATCATCAGATAAATTCTAATGATCTCAGCCAAGGATGCAGGGCAGAGCAAAACACAGCCCTGGCCAATCAGCATCTCCTCATAGCGATACATTGAATCAATGCATCTCTATGAGGATAGTTCAGTGTCTCCATACAGAGGGTGGAGACACTGAATGTCAGTCACACTGTGTAGAACTGCCCCAGGAAGCACCTGTAGCAGCCATCTGAGGAGTGGCCAGTGAAGTTATCACTAGGCTGTAATGTAAACACTGCATTTTCTCTGAAAAAAAACAGTGTTTACTGCAAAAAGCCTGAAGGTAATGATTATAGTCGCAAGAAGAGATAAAATAAGCTGTATACCGTACATTAAGCTGTATACCGTACATTAAGCTGTATACTGTACTTTAAGCTGTATACTATATATTAAGCTGTATGCCGTACATTAAGCTGCTTACTGTACATTAAGCTATATACAGTACATTAAGCTGCTTACTGTACATTAAGCTGTATATTGCACATAAAGCTGTATACTATACAATAAGCTGTAGTTGTTCTAGTGTCTATAGTGTCCCTTTAAAGTGTTTTTTTCTATGGAATTGACAGGTCTTGGGTCCCTCACCCCAGAAAGCACTATTGAAATATTTACTTGTGAATTATGCAGTGGAGGTGTGGCGAAGTTGCTTGCTAGCCTCCTGCCTCAGGACTATGGGCCATTCTTTCTAAAAAGGCTTTTGAAAGACTGGATTAGTGGGATTCCCTTGGACTGTTCGGGAACCGAACCAATCCATGAACTGTGGACCACCTCTGAGCTTTTTGACCCTTGCCAACCCCTGTTAGCCTCTCCTGACAGTTCTATCAGTGTGCGGCTGGGTGGCCCCTGTTCGTATGCACAAACGCGTGGGAACTGTGTGTCGGCCATCTTGTTCACGAGAATGTAGGCAGCAGTGTTTGGGCGTCGATCGCGTGGAACTAAAATCGGACACTGAAACTCCCGAATACCGCTGAACGTGGATGAACGCCTGCTCCTTCCCCACACACGTTAGGAGAGCGCCATGTGACAGGTTTGTTCGTATGGTTCATACGAACAAACGCTACCAAGAAGCCAGAGTGTGCGTTCGGTATTTCTTTCACATGAAACTCCCAAAGTTGACCAAAAGCACAAAATGCCCTGGAACGGTTTTGGCGGCTGGTTAGAACTTCCACACGGTGGCGGTTTGGCTCAGTTCTTGGGATCTGAACACTTTTCGGATATGTTAGGGGGTTCCTATGTATGAAATGTGTTTTTAAGGTTTTTCATCTTTGTTACTGTAACGGATCACCCGGCACCCCGACTGGGTACCTCCGTTGAAGGATGCTCCTAGCGCTTCCTGAGGGCTCCAGGCACTCCAGCCAACACCATAACCACTGTAGACTCCTTCAGAGAGCAAGACAGGAACGAGCTCTTACAAGAGCTTACTAGTGATATAGCAAGAGAGTAAAGAGTATGACTAGCATAGCAATCCCTTGTAGCAGATTCCCCCAATAAGAGACTGCACTCCAAATTGAGGGTGAAGTAGAACTAAAGCTTTTAATCAAACACTCTGCTTTTATGCCCATTTTACAAACATAGTACCGCCCACAGGCTTTTGAAGAACAAACCAATCAGTACATTACAACCCAGCTAAACACTCCCATTCATACCAGCAGAAATCCTCCCCTCTGCCTGTGATACAATTACTCAACACAATGGGCTAATGTAATTATCACAGGCAGGAAAATACACAGTTTTGCACAATATTCATAACTTTAAAAGTATACATCACATTCACATAAAACTTACATTTTCAGGGGGGCGGGGCCTGATCGCTGAGCAGAGCAGCCGCACGTTATCACAGCTCCTGCTCCCGGGGGCGGTTTTTACCCACTTACCGACCGAAACAAGCTCCCATTGACCCAAAGCCTGCTACCGGGAACCAAGGGACAGTATAAGCTACCCACTCATGCCAAACACGACAAATTTCTAGCCGGCTCCTACCACGCGGCCTTTGCGGCCTACAAGCCTGGCCAGCGCGGGAGAGGCGGCCGCTCTCCTGCCGCTGCAACCAACGAAGACTCTCGGAAAGGGCACCCGTCCCCCCCCTCAGACCGGTGGGGGTTATCCCGGTCCACACGGAGACAAACAAACTCACCACACAAACTTGCTCGGTTTAAGCAGCACCCATGCGGTACAAGATGGCAGCCAACAACCCAGTCACTCAGCGGGGTGAGGGGGTTCTCGCCCCTGACTGGGAGACTCGGTTCCTGAAGAAATTTGACGACATCTGCCAGCAGTTTTGGAGGAGAGTGGAGGCGCGGAGTCGGCAATCGACCATACCGGCTCCCAAGACGCAACCGACAGGCAGAGCTCTGGAGCAGCGCCCTACTCCCAAACGGAGGACAAAGCGGCCCCGAGCATCAGTCTGTAGACCGCATAAGCGGAGGATACACCGCCGCCCGAGATCACGGGACTTTCGCCCCAAAGCGAAAAGCCGGCGGATCCCTCCAAGAACAGCACATCATACCAGCATGATCCAGGGTGGAGAGGGTGAGAGAGCATGGAACAATCAAAGGCCCACTGGGTCTGGCGGCAACACTCCTCCCAACTGCCTTACACTACCACACTTAGGGGCAGATATGCTCCCCCCTGAAGGTATCGGCTAAAGCAGATGCTGACAGACAGCAGGAACTCCACGGACCTAATGGTCTCACGGGACAATACCCTGCCGGCACTACACTCTGGGTCGGACTCTGACTCCAACTCCTATGACTATCGCTCAGTGGCCAACACACAGAGTATTGGTTACTCCTTGGCCCCCACAGAGGTGTCTCACACAGAGTCGAACTATATTAATCTATGTTTTAATCTGTATCTTGCTACTCCCATAGCTGCTATTGAGACTCAGAGACACAGTCGCAGTATAGTCAGATATTCTATTTCAGCCTGTTTATAATTGCTATCTCACCTAGTTGATTAATGGCAGAGCAAAGTTTCATGCATTATGTTTTATGTTTAGTCACTCATGATAAGGACAGCTAGGATAGCTGGTATAAAAAGTATCACTAGCTAAACGACTCCACGCACTGCCACTCTGCACCTATGCAGATATAGCTAAATGAAATGCATTTACGTTACTTGAATTGTTTATAGCGTGATTATAGCACCGTTCTAACGTACTTATAATTCCAATCTGTGTTTAAAGCCAAATGTTTAAGCTTGATTTAAAACTAAAATATGTGTCACACACACTCTAAAGCGAGAGACAACCTGTCACACACACACTAAAGCGAGAGACAACCTGTCACACACACTAAAGCGAGAGACAACCTGTCACACACTCTAAAGCGAGAGACAACCTGTCACACACACACTAAAGCGAGAGACAACCTGTCACACACACTCTAAAGCGAGAGACAACCTGTCACACACACACTAAAGCGAGAGACAACCTGTCACACACACACTAAAGCGAGAGACAACCTGTCACACACACACTAAAGCGAGAGACAACCTGTCACACACACACTAAAGCGAGAGACAACCTGTCACACACACACTAAAGCGAGAGATAACCTGTCACACACACACTAAAGCGAGAGATAACCTGTCACACACACTCTAA
Source organism: Pelobates fuscus (assembly GCF_036172605.1). Classification (NCBI taxonomy): domain Eukaryota; kingdom Metazoa; phylum Chordata; class Amphibia; order Anura; family Pelobatidae; genus Pelobates; species Pelobates fuscus. The sequence goes on along the minus strand of NC_086320.1, from coordinate 383,925,875 downwards.
AGCGAGAGATAATCTGTCACACACACACTAAAGCGAGAGATACCCTGTCACACACACACTAAAGCGAGAGATAACCTGTCACACACACACTAAAGCGAGAGATAAAGACCAACACCCAACATGTTCACCACAGACAAGAAAGCTAAAATTTTCTTTTATATGTTTCGTCTATACCTTCTTTCAACATAATCAAAAATTGTGCTGTCTATTCATATGCCACGTTTTGACTGTTATGCCTGTTATTGCTTACGACTGCTGTCGTGGCTGAGTAAGCTTATTGTTAAAACTTGCACAACAAAAAATAAAGAATTTATAAAAAAACTTACATTTTCAGAATCCGCATACTCCAAATACAAACATGTGTCAAAATCATACAAATTAGTCCAGTGGTTCAAAAGATAGATGGAAGACCTATTTGACCGACTGCAAGCATGGCTTGGGTGTGGTAAACCAACTATCTCCAGCATACAGAAAATATCTCCATTTACAACAACAGCAAAAACACACGAAAATACATAACTCCTATCATACTGAACAGAACCCCCACATTCAACCTATTCCCAGATAGCTTGGATCTGAGCGCTCACTATATCCAAACAGCGCTCAGATCCCACAAACACAGTCAAATCGCCATGGGGTTAAAGTTTAGCAACAAGTTCCAACTGGTCTGGCAGTGTCCCTGGGACAATGCCCTGCTGGAGAACAATAGACAGGAAACGGGGGAGGGACACACCTTCCCATGTATTCAAAGGGGCAGAAAAAGTGTTTCAAAATCCAATAAGCCCAAATAATGCTTACACAGGGCAAAGTCTCCCAGGGGCCATAGTCAGAAGGCAGGAGGCGGGCAAACAGGCTTCTCCAATGCCCAGTGGCGAGGTTGGTTCCGCCACAGTTACTGGTTTTGCTGAGTCACAATGACAATCCATTTTGTGGACATTTTGTGGGTGTGTTTATGCGCGAGTTTACCTCTGCTGCATTTCCTTGTTCAGGGTGACTTCGCTGTATGAGAGCGGCCAGACAGAGCCAAACATGCGCATGTGCACTCAGGCCTTCAACTGCAGGGTTCATTTAATTTACACACCAAACCCGGACAGCTAGGACTAATGAGAACTCTGACCCCTCGCCCAACCCTCCTTAATCCTTCAAATAAATAATAAATGTATATGCTGCTTACACATCAAAATATAGGGGCTGATCTGTGTGATGGAAGTCACCGACTGACTCTTAATGTACTGGAGAGGAAGCTCTCCGCCATGTTAGCAACCAGGTTACCATAGCAACGGGTTACACAGGACTACGATAAGTGACAGCATTAAAGGGACACTCACTGCATGTAAAGCAGGGATCTCAAACTCCGACCCCCCAGATGGCTTGCAGCTCCCAGAATTCTGTGAGTGCAATAGATGGCCAGAATCATGGGAGTTGCAGTATCTGGGTGGGGTTTGAGACGCCTGATGTAAAGATACAAGATGCCAGTGTGTTACTTTGCTCCATTTCCCCTGTCTGTCGATTCCAAAATGTACATGAAAGAAAACGAAATTATTTCCCTTAAATCTCAGGATTTGTATCACGCCAGTGGAACTAATTAACGTTTGTTTCTCGTGAAGCTGCAAAATGACCTGCCTCCACATGCATGTCTGTTTAATCACCCATATATTGATTATTATTATTATTATTATTAGGATTACAGGGTTAGTTACAGATAAAACTGAAGTCACTGGGAGCCCCAGGATTAATTCAGATATTTTGTTCCATTTATTGGGAGTATACGTTGAAAATAACGCGGTCGCTTCCATTAAAGAATGCTGCTTGGATCAGACTAGGGCTGGGATTGTCCTTTCCAGCAGGGCGGAACCCCTATAAATTATAAAACATCTTACAAAATTATACCAAAGACAAAATCCAATCAGGAATCCAAGCTTTCAGGAATCCACATTAATTCCACATTGCTGGCCAGGCGTCCTGCTCTAGCGATTAATATAAAGCGGTTTTCAGCAGATCATTTGATATTTAGGTATATTCCGATATTTCTCCGACAGAATCAGGGCTGAGGTTCATGTTCTGGTTGTTCGTTATTTCTCACTTGGAACGTCAGTTTTTAAGATGGTCACTGGGCAGATTTTACCAGGACAATTCTACTTTGCTTGTATATCCCTGGCACTGACAGAACAAGGTCTGAATTCATTGTACGAGGGACAGAACAGCATTGTTAAACCTGCTAATCATTGGGGATTTAAAGCTCACCCCGAGAGCTCTCACCGGTACTCCTGCCAAGATCCTAATTGTGTTTGGCAAGAACCGCGTTGACCTATCTTAATGTAATTGGAATCATGACAAAGGCAAGAAATACTGCATGCCGGATCTCAGCCATAACCTTTAAGAATAGGATACTTTATGAGATATAATGGTGCAATAACAGAGCCATACCATCTGTGTTTTAATATATACCTGTTCCTATGCTGGATTTAATTAAATATGTTCTTTTTTATTTTATTTGTCAATTTACATAAAAATGATAAAATTCGGATTTCTGGAAGCCTTTTAGGAACAGACATTTTCAGGCTGATTTCAATACAGTGTATGGAAGCATGCCTGCTACTCACACTAGAAATGTCACATGTTAGTGAGTAATTGTACAGGAAATGGCAGGAAAACCATTCATAAGATAAATGGAAATATTGCAATTTATCTGTTCTGGAACAAAGCAATCACCTTGGAAATCCATGGAATGTTCCCAATAATTGCTTCAATTCAGAGTTTCTAGAACTCAATGTCTCGTTCAGATGAATTGGCTAGTTAATAACAATATTATATGATGTCAGTAAATTGCTGTGATCAGCCGTATAATGGATATAATACACAGCACTTCATGGGTTAAACTTGGTTTGAAGTTTGTCTGTAAATAGATTCATCTTTGCCTTTTCTTTGCCCTTGATTTCATCTTCCTGGCTTCCTTTTCCCCTGCCTCCTCCTTGTTAAAGCCCCATCAGACGGGATAAATCAGTTTGTTTTCTCATCTCAATCACCTTGAGGGTTTCGAAAGCTCTTATCAGCCATCCCCTCACCGAGCTCGCTTGATCACCGCGCGCATAAATATTCATGTTTCAAAGTAGAATTTGTTAAACAGGAATCAGATCTTTTTATAGCAACCACTGGTCTATAATTCGGTAGATACCTTGTCTCATCATCCGCCGTTACTTTTATATCCTATTAGCCTCAACACCTTGCTAAGTACAGATTTGGGGTCCCCCAGTCTCTTTAGGAGCCAGTTAGTGGCCGCTGGTGAAGTTTTACGACGATGGGGCGCGAGACTCCTCCCCCACAATTTTACTCCTCCCTATACAGTGCAGAGATACCCATACAATACAGAGAGCTGAGTATAATACAGAGATACCCATACAATACAGGGAGCTGAGTATAATACAGAGATACCCATACAATACAGGGAGCTGAGTATAATACAGAGATACCCATACAATACAGGGAGCTGAGTATAATACAGAGATACTCACACAATACAGAGAGCTGAGTATAATACAGAGATTCTCACACAATACAGAGAGCTGAGTATAATACAGAGATTCTCACACAATACAGGGAGCTGAGCATAATACAGAGATACTCATACAATACAGGGAGCTGAGTATAATACAGAGATACCCATACAATACAGGGAGCTGAGCATAATACAGAGATACTCATACAATACAGGGAGCTGAGTATAATACAGAGATACTCATACAATACAGGGAGCTGAGTATAATACAGAGATTCTCACACAATACAGGGAGCTGAGCATAATACAGAGATACTCATACAATACAGGGAGCTGAGTATAATACAGAGATACCCATACAATACAGGGAGCTGAGTATAATACAGAGATACCCATACAATACAGGGAGCTGAGTATAATACAGAGATACCCATACAATACAGGGAGCTGAGTATAATACAGAGATACCCATACAATACAGGGAGCTGAGTATAATACAGAGATACCCATACAATACAGGGAGCTGAGTATAATACAGAGATACCCATACAATACAGGGAGCTGAGTATAATACAGAGATACCCATACAATACAGGGAGCTGAGTATAATACAGAGATACCCATACAATACAGAGAGCTGAGTATAATACAGAGATACCCATACAATACAGGGAGCTGAGTATAATACAGAGATACTCATACAATACAGGGAGCTGAGTATAATACAGAGATACCCATACAATACAGAGAGCTGAGCATAATGCAGAGATTCTCACACAATACAGAGAGCTGAGTATAATTAAACAGATACACAATACAGAGAGCTGAGCATAATACAGAGATACTCGCACAATACAGAGATACTCATACCATACAGAGAGCATAATACAGAGATACTCACACAATACAGAGATACTCATACCATACAGAGAGCATAATACAGAGATACTCACACAATACAGAGATACTCATAGCATACAGAGAACATTATACAGAGATACTCACACTCTATAGAGATACTCATACCATACAGAGAGCATAATACAGAGATACTCACACAATACAGAGAGCTGAGCATAATACAGAGATACCCATACAATACAGAGAGCTGAGCATAATACAGAGATACTCACACAATACAGGGAGCTGAGCATAATACAGAGATACTCACACAATACAGAGAGCTGAGCATAATACAGCAATACTCACTCAGAGCTGGGTACAATACAGAGATACCTATACAATACACAGAGCTGGGTACAATACAGAGATACCTATACAATACACAGAGCTGGGTACAATACAGAGATACCTATACAATACACAGAGCTGGGTACAATACAGAGATACCTATACAATACACAGAGCTGGGTACAATACAGAGATACCTATACAATACACAGAGCTGGGTACAATGCAGAGATACCTATACAATACACAGAGCTGGGTACAATACAGAGATACATATACAATACACATAGCTGGGTACAATACAGAGATACCTATACAATACACAGAGCTGGGTACAATGCAGAGATACCTATACAATACACAGAGCTAGGCATAATACAAAGATACCTATACAATACACAGAGCTGGGTACAATGCAGAGATACCTATACAATACACAGAGCTGGGCACAATACAAAGATACCTATACAATACACAGAGCTGGATACAATACAGATATACCTATTCAATACACATAGCTGGGCACAAAACAGAGATACCTATACAATACACAGAGCTGGGCACAATGCAAAGATACCTATACAATATACAGAGCTGGGAGCAACTACAAAGATACCTATACAATGCACAGAGTTGGGCACAATACAGAGATACCTATATAATACACAGAGCTGGGTACAATACAGAGATACCTATACAATACACAGAGCTGGATACAATACAGAGATACCTATACAATACACAGAGCTGGATACAATACAGAGATACCTATACAATACACAGAGCTGGATACAATGCAGAGATACCTATACAATACACAGAGCTGGATACAATACAGAGATACCTATACAATACACAAAGCTGGGTACAATACAAAGATACCTATACAACACACAGAGCTGGGTGCAATACAGAGACACCTATACTATACACAGAGCTAGTTAAAATACAAAGATACCTATTCAATACACAGAACTAAGCACAGTACAGAGATACCGATACAATACACAGTTTGGCACAATACGAAGATACCTATATAATACACAGAGCTGGATAGACTACAGAGATTCCCATAAAGCAGGTAGAGCTTGGTAAAATAGAGAGAGATAACACACATAGCTGGGCACAATAAGGAGATACCATAACAACCTCACACAGCCAGGATCACCGTGATGGATTACACAGAGCTGGGCACAATAAGGAGATACCATAACTACCTCACACAGCCAGGATCACTGTGATGGATTACACAGAGCTGGGCGCAATAAGGAGATACCATAACTACCTCACACAGCCAGGATCACTGTGATGGATTACACAGAGCTGGGCACAATAAGGAGATACCATAACTACCTCACACAGCCAGGATCACTGTGATGGATTACACAGAGCTGGGCACAATAAGGAGATACCATAACTACCTCACACAGCCAGGATCACCGTGATGGATTACACAGAGCTGGGCACAATAAGGAGATACCATAACTACCTCACACAGCCAGGATCACTGTGATGGATTAAACAGAGCTGGGCACAATAAGGAGATACCATAACTACCTCACACAGCCAGGATCACCGTGATGGATTACACAAAGCCGGGCACAATAAGGAGATACCATAACTACCTCACACAGCCAGGATCACTGTGATGGATTACACAGAGCTGGGCACAATAAGGAGATACCATAACTACCTCACACAGCCAGGATCACCGTGATGGATTACACAGAGCTGGGCACAATAAGGAGATACCATAACTACCTCACACAGCCAGGATCACTGTGATGGATTAAACAGAGCTGGGCACAATAAGGAGATACCATAACTACCTCACACAGCCAGGATCACCGTGATGGATTACACAAAGCCGGGCACAATAAGGAGATACCATAACTACCTCACACAGCCAGGATCACTGTGATGGATTACACAGAGCTGGGCACAATAAGGAGATACCATAACTACCTCACACAGCCAGGATCACCGTGATGGATTACACAGAGCCGGGCACAATAAGGAGATACCATAACTACCTCACACAGCCAGGATCACTGTGATGGATTACACAGAGCTGGGCACAATAAGGAGATACCATAACTACCTCACACAGCCAGGATCACTGTGATGGATTACACAGAGCTGGGCACAATAATGAGATACCATAACTACCTAACACAGCCAGGATCACTGTGATGGATTACACAGAGCTGGGCACAATAAGGAGATACCATAACTACCTCACACAGCCAGGATCACTGTGATGGATTACACAGAGCTGGGCACAATAAGGAGATACCATAACTACCTCACACAGCCAGGATCACCGTGATGGATTACACAGAGCCGGGCACAATAAGGAGATACCATTACTACCTCACACAGCCAGGATCACCGTGATGGATTACACAGAGCTGGGCACAATAAGGAGATACCATAACTACCTCACACAGCCAGGATCACTGTGATGGATTACACAGAGCTGGGCACAATAAGGAGATACCATAACTACCTCACACAGCCAGGATCACTGTGATGGATTAAACAGAGCTGGGCACAATAAGGAGATACCATAACTACCTCACACAGCCAGGATCACCGTGATGGATTACACAAAGCCGGGCACAATAAGGAGATACCATAACTACCTCACACAGCCAGGATCACTGTGATGGATTACACAGAGCTGGGCACAATAAGGAGATACCATAACTACCTCACACAGCCAGGATCACCGTGATGGATTACACAGAGCCGGGCACAATAAGGAGATACCATAACTACCTCACACAGCCAGGATCACTGTGATGGATTACACAGAGCTGGGCACAATAATGAGATACCATAACTACCTAACACAGCCAGGATCACTGTGATGGATTACACAGAGCTGGGCACAATAAGGAGATACCATAACTACCTCACACAGCCAGGATCACTGTGATGGATTACACAGAGCTGGGCACAATAAGGAGATACCATAACTACCTCACACAGCCAGGATCACCGTGATGGATTACACAGAGCCGGGCACAATAAGGAGATACCATTACTACCTCACACAGCCAGGATCACCGTGATGGATTACACAGAGCTGGGCACAATAAGGAGATACCATAACTACCTCACACAACCAGGATCACCGTGATGGATTACACAGAGCTGGGCACAATAAGGAGATACCATAACTACCTCACACAGCCAGGATCACCGTGATGGATTACACAGAGCTGGACACAATAAGGAGATACCAGAACTACCTCACACAGCCAGGATCACCGTGATGGATTACACAGAGCTGGGCACAATAAGGAGATACCATAACTACCTCACACAACCAGGATCACCGTGATGGATTACACAGAGCCGGGCACAATAAGGAGATACCATAACTACCTCACACAGCCAGGATCACTGTGATGGATTACACAGAGCCGGGCACAATAAGGAGACACCATAACTACCTCACGCAGCCAGGATCACTGTGATGGATTACACAGAGCTGGGCACAATAAGGAGATACCATAACTACCTCACGCAGCCAGGATCACTGTGATGGATTACACAGAGCTGGGCACAATAAGGAGATACCATAACTACCTCACACAGCCAGGATCACCGTGATGGATTACACAGAGCCGGGCACAATAAGGAGATACCATAACTACCTCACACAGCCAGGATCACCGTGATGGATTACACAGAGCTGGGCACAATAAGGAGATACCATAACTACCTCACACAACCAGGATCACTGTGATGGATTACACAGAGCCGGGCACAATAAGGAGATACCATAACTACCTCACGCAGCCAGGATCACTGTGATGGATTACACAGAGCCGGGCACAATAAGGAGATACCATAACTACCTCACACAGCCAGGATCACTGTGATGGATTACACAGAGCCGGGCACAATAAGGAGATACCATAACTACCTCACGCAGCCAGGATCACTGTGATGGATTACACAGAGCTGGGCACAATAAGGAGATACCATAACTACCTCACGCAGCCAGGATCACTGTGATGGATTACACAGAGCTGGGCACAATAAGGAGATACCATAACTACCTCACACAGCCAGGATCACTGTGATGGATTACACAGAGCTGGGCACAATAAGGAGATACCATAACTACCTCACGCAGCCAGGATCACTGTGATGGATTACACAGAGCTGGGCACAATAAGGAGATACCATAACTACCTCACACAACCAGGATCACCGTGATGGATTACACAGAGCCGGGCACAATAAGGAGATACCATAACTACCTCACACAGCCAGGATCACTGTGATGGATTACACAGAGCCGGGCACAATAAGGAGATACCATAACTACCTCACGCAGCCAGGATCACTGTGATGGATTACACAGAGCTGGGCACAATAAGGAGATACCATAACTACCTCACGCAGCCAGGATCACTGTGATGGATTACACAGAGCTGGGCACAATAAGGAGATACCATAACTACCTCACACAGCCAGGATCACTGTGATGGATTACACAGAGCTGGGCACAATAAGGAGATACCATAACTACCTCACACAGCCAGGATCACCGTGATGGATTACACAGAGCTGGGCACAATAAGGAGATACCATAACTACCTCACATAGCCAGGATCACTGTGATGGATTACACAGAGCTGGGCACAATAAGGAGATACCATAACTACCTCACGCAGCCAGGATCACTGTGATGGATTACACAGAGCTGGGCATGTTATGGTACTTTTTAGCAGTAAACCAAAATGTTTAAATGTCTATCTGTTCCTGTCCAAATTAATAAAATAAATTGCGTATATACGCTGAAGTAATTAAGTCTGACACACAAGGTTCAGGTTAAAATAACTTCGAGAAAATTTATTGGCAAGTGATTAAAAAGCGGACGCGCAGGTCCTTTTAAGAGACATTTTACGTCATCATTGATTATTAGAATATCAGCAAATAAACATCATTAATTGGATTAATTGTTAAGTGTCGGGATCAGTGTCCTCCTATCAATATTATTAATTGGTTCGAAAACTTAAGTGGTTAGTCCCGTGTCCACCCACCAAGAGGTGGGATTGTTCTGGACACGGGTGGGGGACAAGGGGTCTTGAGCGTCATTTTACACGGTCGGTGATCTCAGGCCTCGTGGCCAGGTGCAAGGTCTCTTATGAATAGAACATTTCATTACTACTGTGTTCTCATGGCCTTCAAACTATACTATGTTGCAAATCTAAGGAAAAGTCAGCAATTCCTGTGTTAATCATGTCTTTATAGAAAATACAGTCTTTGTTCTATTGTATTGGATGTGCTGAGAAATTCTGTCATGTAAGGTAGTTTTAAAATGAACAAGTTAGGTTATGAGGACAAAATGGAGGATTGAACAAGTTAGGTTAGGAGGACAAAATGGAGGATTGTCACAGTATAAAGTTAAAATGGAGTTAGTGCAATAATTGAATACAAGTGCAATAAGGTTTTTTAAATAATCCCACATCAGTCCCCCCTATGAAATGTTAGATTCTAAGAGATAAAACTTTATTAAGTTAGTACCAGGAAGACGTGTTAACCCAAAGGCACAGAAACCCCGTGGCCGCTAGCTAGGTGTTAATGCAAAGTGCAAGGCTGTCCCTAGTTCTGACCCTGATAGGCTAACTCATCTGTCAGCATGGCTCTCGAACACTTCACACCCATGGGTATCCCATGGCAGCTAATCCACCACTTCTCCAACACGGGGTCTTTACCATTCACTGACAGATGCTGTCCCTAAGTTAGTCCCTTCCTAGAATTCCTGCACTTTATCAACAAAAGGGATTGTTTGCAGCGGCAGACAGGGTGAGTTGATGTCTTGGAGCTCTTGGTCATCAACTTCGAGATGGGTGAAAGTGGGTGCCGCTTGGTCAACAGTCTTCAGGAGGGATTTTCTCAGACATGGGAGGATACAACAAAAGAGAAGAGCAAAGATAAAAAGAAAAATTAGTATAGCCATACCAATATGCATTAAAGCCTTTTGCCATCCTGTCATCCAACCAAACCATCTTTCCCAGGGATCTTGTATCCCAGAATTCCTTTTTAACTCTATAGACAGGTCATTTAATTTTTCTATGGCTAATGTAACTTTACCATTAGGGCCTGTGTTTTCTGGGATGTAGGTACAACAGGTCAAGGTGTCAGGTAAAATTTTACAAACCCCTCCTTTTTCGGCTAAGATCATATCTAGGGCCATTCTATTCTGGAAAGCCATTTGGGATGTGGCCTGCAACTGTTCGGCCAACCCCTGGAGGGCGTCTCTGGTATAATTAACAAAACGCTGTTGATTATAATAAATGTAATTGATCCAATTTAAATTCTTGTTAGTGGTAACTATGGCAAAAAGTGATTCAAATCCTGCAGCAACTTCATCTCTTGCTTTAAATTCATTGGGCACCCCCCTAGGCACCCCAATAGCATCAATATAAACATGAGGATCAAAACTTCCTTTCACTGGGGCGTCACGCTTAACCTTAGTGTGCCTGGACTCATGGGTGACGAGGTGTGTGTCAGAGATAATATGTATAGGCATAATAGCTTTAGCCAAAGTACACTCCCCCCACCACTCCTTGTCCATTCTGGATCTCAGCTGTAAATCCCCACACAACCAGTAGATATCCCCTAATGACCTGGTGTGAAACTGCAACAAGTCCATAGAGACACTCCTGTAGGTAGCACAATACCCCTTAGAGAAGTTACCCAAGAATCTACCAATTCCATCATAATTAGCATAACAAGTGTAATTACCTTTATACACGGTAATACCGTCTGGGGGTTTGACATCCTTGGTTAGGAGAGGATACTCCTTTGTCCATGCACTACATATGGACCTGTTAAAATCATAGTGATAGGCAAAAAGGCTTAAAACACATTCCTCTATATCTACTGGCAGGATTAGAGGTACGGTACCCAGGTGAGGCCGGGCACCACCACACACATAGCATGCAGTCTTATTATGCTTATTAGCATTATATTTCATCCATTCTAACCATAAATTTACATCATTAAAACCTGTTTCAGCGGCCATGGTATCTTCAAAGGTGGGGTTAGCAATGGCCATCATGTCTTGAAAGGTCTGGATATGAGGTTTTAATGGGTTAGGGACCATATGGGTGGCCCCTTGCCACTCGGAAGAGTTGCACATATCTTTTAGGAAGAAATGCCCTAATTTACGGTAGGAACCCTTTTTCCAATACATTCCCATCACATACTGGTCGGCATCCGTTGGGCTTGGATGCTCAATGTTAAGGATTAATTTCATTGGTGTACCTCCCCCAGGCTTTCTCAAAGTCATTCTCTGGAGAAGGGATCTACCTTGTTCATCTACTTTGGATAAGGCACTTTTTGGTTTGTAACCCCAGGCAGGCCCGGCATTCCATCCCGCCGCCCCCCAATGATTACAATTGTGCCCCCATTGTTTGTCAACTACACAAACATATGGGTCTTTTGAATGAGGGATATCTCTGTAAATACTCTGGATTTGTGATGTGGGGAACGGGCATTCTACAATGTCAAAATAGTCAAAGGTGTAAGTAGCCACATGGGTGCATGATGAATTGTACCAGAAGGTATACCCACTAATATCTTTGGTGATGGCTACTTGTTGGGCCTTTATAAGGCTGATTAAGGAGAAGGTGTACCAGAGGTACATGCTTGTGCGGTATCTGCTTCCTCAGGGGCTGGAGATTTCTTGCAGTGGGAAGCGTGGATCCAATTTGGCCTGCCGGCCAGTTTGACGGAGGTTGCGGTAATCAGGAGAACTTGGAATGGACCGTCAAATCTTGGTTCCAGGGTATTTTTCCGCACAAACTTCTTGACCAGAACCCAATCTCCGGGAAGCAGGTTATGGGTACCTGTGTCCGAATCAGGATCTGGAATTGAAGAGAAAACTTGGGCATGTATTTTGTTCAAGGCACTTGCAAGTTCAGTTACATAATCTACTAAAACACTGCTGCGGATAATAACAACCTAGTCTGGGTGCTGTCCCAAATAGAATTTCATATGGGGACAGTGAATGCTTCCCTCTAGGTGTGTGCCTAACACTAAATAAAGCTATTGACAGGCTTTCTGGCCAGGGCATCTTTGTTTCTTGCGACATTTTTAACATTCTGGCTTTTAGAGTGCCATTCATGCGCTCTACTTTACCACTACTTTGTGGGTGGTAAGGGGTGTGGAAGGCTAGGGTCACCCCTAGAGCAGTCCAAATTTCTTTAGTCACTGTTGCTGTGAAGGCTGGGCCTTGATCACTTTCAAAGACTTCTGGGAGTCCAAACCTACATACTATCTCTGTAAGTAGGCGTCTTGCGGTTGTTTTCGCAGTGATATTGGCCACTGGGTAGGCCTCTGGCCATCCTGAGAACATGTCCACTATGACTAGTGCATATTCATGGGGCCCACTCTTGGGCATTTGGATGTGGTCAATTTGAATTCGCTGGAAGGGGTACATGGGCTTTGCCAGGTGTTTTGCAGGCACCTTGATTGGTCTTCCTGGATTGCATTTTGCACAAATAACACAGGCCTTACAGAAGCTGCTGATCAATGTTGTGATTCCGGGTGCTTCATAATACTTCTGTATGAGGGCGGCCATCAATTCTTTTGACAGGTGTGCAGGCCCATGTGCCCATTGGACAACTGCTGGATATAAATTTTTTGGAAGACAAAATTTGAAGTTGTTGTAATATACTCCGTCCTTTTGGACAGCTCCTTTATTTTTCCATTTTTGGGTTTCTTCAGGAGTGACTGCAGCTTGCTGTTCCCGCAAAATTCGCAAATTAGTAGGAAGAGTTTGCAGAGCAAAAATAGGGACTTCTTCTTCTTCTTCTTCTTGTCCGGACACTTCTTCATCCACTTCCTGCAGATCCCTGGCTGCTAGCTTAGCAGCCTGATCAGCCAAATGGTTGCCCTTTGCTTCATCTGTATCCAATTTCCCATGGGCCTTTACCTTCAAAACGGCCACTTCTTCAGGGAGTAGGAGGGCATCCATTAGCTCCTTAATTGCAGTACTATGTTTGACTGGTGTACCGGCGGTGGTAAGAAATCCTCTTGTCTTCCAAATTAGGCCGAAGTCATGTGCCACACCCAGAGCATATCTTGAATCTGTATAGATGTTGGCACGTTTTCCTTCGGAAATTTTGCATGCTGAAGTCAGAGCCTGTAATTCAGCTTCTTGCGCAGACATTGCTGACGGTAAGGATGATGATTTGATAACTTCGTCTGTTGTGGTTACGGCATATCCTGTATGATATCTTCCTTCTTCATCAGCATATCTTGAGCCGTCCACAAACAGGGTAAAATCTGGATCTTGTAATGGATTCTCATGCACAGTTGGTAGGTGTACTGTCTCCATTTTCATCTGTTCAAAACAGTCATGAGGTGTTTCGGGGTCATAATCATTCACTATGACCAGATCTTGAAATTCCTTTTCTAGGAAGTGGCGTGGCCATGCTTCCAGAAGGTCAGTTGTTGGGTATTTGACAATACCATTTTCCTGTAGTTGTTCTTCATCCATGGTGGCCCATAGCTTTGCCATGGGCCCAAGGTCATTCCATGACCTTGTCTTCAGCTTGGTAACAGGAATATGTGGGATAGCAGTATCCCAATGGCGGTAGAGGTAGTTAAGTTGTTGAGGTAGTTGGATCAAGACCATGCTATTGCCTTCAGAGTCACAATAGAAATCTTGGGCAGTGAGCTTCACATCAGTCCAGTGGTAAAGCTCATCTTCATAGCAAGGTTCGGGAGTAATGTCTGGTTTGTACCACATGGTACAGAAGGCGTAATCTGGGCCTTCACAGAGAGGCTTCTCATCTTCATAAAATGTCAAATGTGGATGCATGACTTTCTTGATACATCCACAAAGCAGGTAAATGTAGGTTTCATCTGTGATAAATCCATAATAGATACCCCCCTCAGGGAGTGGAAGAAGAGTGGATGGGTTAAGAACTTGACCTCTTTGGATGGAAATATTGTCAGGTAGAAGAAGATGGCACTGAAGGCGTAGGTGCCTGGCTGGAGACACGTGCTTGAGCTGGACTTGGTTGATGATGGCAGAAATGTCATGAGGGGCCAAAACAACCAGAGGGTGGCCAAGGACCAGGTCTGAGGTTCTTTCTATGAGCTCTCTTGCAGCAAAGACAGCCCTGAGACAGGAAGGAGTCCCTCTGGCCACAATGTCCAGTTGACATGAGAAATATCCAATAGGCCTTTGGCGGCCTCTTAAGTCATTAGTTTGGGTGAGAACTCCTGTTGCGTGGCCTTGTCTTTCAGAGACAAATAATTTGAAAGGTTTTGAGTAGTCAGGTAGGCCCAAGGCAGGAGCAGAAGCAATGGCACGTTTGAGAGCATTGAAATTGTCCAGAGCTTCATTAGGCAAACAGAAAGGGTCAGACTTAAGTGCGTCATAGAGAGGCTGCATGAGCAGGGAGGCTTCTGGGATCCATGCTCTGCAGTAGGAAATGAGGCCTAGGAAGGCATGGAGGGATTTCGAAGTCCTTGGAGTTGGAATATCCAGTACAGCTCTCACCCGGTCCCGGGTAAGATGTCTGGCACCTTGAGATAGGCAATGTCCAAGGAAAATTACTGAGGGTTGGCAGAACTGTAGCTTGATGAGCGAAGCTTTGCATCCTTGTTCTGCCAAATAACAAAGCAGACTAATTGAGCACTGTTCAGTAGTGGGTATATCATCTCCACAGAGCAGTAAATCGTCCACATACTGGAGCAGGACAACTTCTGGGTGCTCAGCTTGCCATGGGTCAAGGATGGTGGCCATGGCCTTTGCAAATTGACTTGGTGAATTTTGTGCCCCTTGGGGCATGACAGTCCAGGTATACTGTTGCATCTCATGGGTGAAAGCAAACAGGTATTGGCAGGATGGGTCCAGTGGGACACTGAAGAAAGCATTTGCTAGGTCAATGACTGTGAAAAATTTTGCGGATGGTGGGACTCCAGAGAGCAGAGTATGGGGATTTGGTACAAGAGGGGTGTCCAGGACGGTAGCTTCATTGACAGCACGGAGATCCTGAACCATCCTGTACTTCTCTGGCTCACCTTTGGGAGTTTTCTTTTTCACAGGGAATAATGGGGTGTTGCATTCAGATTTACATTTCACCAGGGCACCCTTCTCCAAGAGTGCCTTGATGTGGGTAGAAATGGCAGCGGCCTGTGCTGGTTTTAATGGATATTGTGGTTTTCTTGGTAATTTAGCTCCTGGAATGAGCTTTACCACCACAGGGGGAATATTTAGGTGACCTATGTCCTCTGGGCCTGAGGACCATAACTTGGCGGGCACCTGTATCTTTAATGCCTCTGGGAAATTGGACCTTAATTCTGCTGCTTTCTCACGGGGCTTTTCTAAATGCAGCATTAGAGGCAAGGAGCACAAGGCTGAGGTGTCTGATTCAGATAGAGGTGTGGACATTTCTACCTGCCCATCCGGGGTAAAGGTGATGGATGCTTGCAGGCGTGAGAGAACATCAGCACCTAATAGGTTAATTGGGCATGTGGAGGATACCACAAAGCGAGCAAGCAGGCTAGAGCCAACTCGTAATGGAGTTGTTAAAGGGCTATGTCTTGGCTGGCCATCCACTCCAACACAAGAGACGTCAATATTTGACAGAAAGGATGGGTCTGGCAGGTCTTGTTCTCGCAGAACACTACGGGCTGCACCTGTGTCAACTAGAAATGTGGTAGGGTGGCCTTCAATGGGCAAAGTCACTGTGGCAAGTGGCCCCCCCTTATCCCCTGTAGACACTGCCATGACAGGGGTTGCAGACACAGGCTTGCCAATTTCCTAATCATCTGGTTCCTCAATTATCGGAACCTGTTTGGTGGCTTTGGGAGCTGGGGCAGGTTTAGAGGGCTTTCTGGGCTCCCTTGGCTCCTTTTTAGGTTCTGGGCAGTCACTTCTAAAGTGCCCCTTGGCTCCACAATTAAAACAATGTCCCCCCTCCTCCGGTCTAGTACCTTTTGGGACTGGGGTGGAGCGGGATACCATGAGAGGCGCTGAAGTGGATCTTCTTGGGGTCTGAGCGGATTCCAAACCTCTAGCAACTAAAAGTAGGGTGTCCAGGGGAACAACCTTATATTCAGGGCGTGCAGCAATGATTCCCTTGCGTATAGAGTCCTTAACACCTTGGACAAACGCACCTGACAGCATTTGTGAATGAATTTTGTCAGTAAGATCAAACCCCAAATCTGTAAACATTTGATACAGTCTTGCATGAAACCTTTCCACTGATTCTCCTTTATCTTGAATAACATCAGTAAGGCCAGCAGCCTGATCTGCAAGTTTGTCCTTAGCCCATTCTCTTAATTGGGTGCAAAAGGTTACTCCAGAGGGATAATCAACATCACTGTTGAGCTGATCTGTACTGAGGTGTCGGGCCATACTTGGCCAATATGCATCCCCTGCTTTAATAGCACAAATGCTCAATAGATCACGCCTGAATAAGTCTTTTGAATTTGAACTATCCCTCGGTAGAAGGGCATGGGCTGCTTTTCTGGGTCCGGGAGTGATTTCATCAGAGCACTAGCTTGAGTGGGGTTAAAAGCTACATATTTAGGAGGGGCCTGTTCTCCCCGACCCTTGTGGCCGAAGGGATCATCGATAGAACGATGAGTTGGGGCTCCCGCAGCAAGTTCCGATGAGACATGGGACACCCTGTCCATCTCGTCATCATCGAATTCTATGATATTGACTCTTCTACGCGGTGCAGGTCCCGCGTGAGGTGAAAGGATCGGTGGTTGGGAATGAGCCCCAGATGCAGGGGTGGCTAGCGAGTCGTAACCTGGGGACAGGTAGTCGCCGGGAATTACTGGCATCAGGGCTGAACTGGGAGCCGCCATATTGGAGGCGGGGAAAGGAGTTGCTTCAGGATTAAGGGAAGAAGCGGCGGCCATATTTGATATGGGCACTTCCGGGGCAGATTGGGCCGGACTGGGCATGACCGGAACCTGGGGAGTGGCCAGGGGGAAAGGGAGGGTAACCGTGGTAGGGAAAGGCCATGGGATATGGGAAGGGGTAGGGCCAGGCAGGGGAGGGCAAAAGAGTAGGGTGGGCAGGTACGGTTAAGGAGGTAGGATATTGGACTGGGGCGGAGCTGGTTATCGGAGGAGACAGGACGGGATTAGTAGGGATGGATGCAGAAAGAGGAGTCGTAGCATGGGAGGGAGGGGTAGTTAGCTGGGCGGGTGCTGATGGAAGGGGATTAACCATAGAGAGGGATTGCAGGGAGGAGGCGGCAGATGAGATGTTAGGATTAGGCATGGAAGGGAGCGTGGGGATGGCTGAGGATGATGGGACCGTTAGAGAAAGGGAAGGGGTAAAGAAAGATCCATCAGAATTCAGGACCGGGCAGACAGGGGAGGTGATGGGATGGGATTCGGGAGGATCGGGAGTAGGGAACATAGTCAGCTGGCTATCACCTATGGCTGACTGAACCTTGGGGACGGACATCCCCTGGGCGCCATTTTGGGGCGCTGGCTGAGGGTAAACCCCAGCAACACAATTTTTATGATACACAAACAATTTCACACATTTGTGATTTACTTCTTCCTCAACCCAACCTTCTAACTGAATAGCCTTCGCTACTCTGTACCATGCTTCAGCAGTCTTTAATAAACCATTATCTGTAAGCTTGCCTTTCATTTCTGCTAGTAACTTGCGCCAACTTTCTGGTTGCAATCTCCCACATGTCGGCACAGCAATTTTACATACTTTTGCAATCTTTTTCAACACCTTTAACCATCTCTTCACCCTCTCTGTTCTCTACCAAATCACATGCTAACCAGCCCTTGCTGGGCTTATCCAAATCCTGTCCCATAGTCCCTTTACCCCTATACCAGCGTCCCAGATATAGAGAGAGAGAAGGAAAATTGAACAGGAACGTCTACAATGCTCGACTGCCACCCGAGAATCGTGGGACTTTCTCAGGTGCGTCTTCCCAAAACGTAGACCAGTCACTGAATCCGCCTACCCGGGGTGGTAGACACGGATTGGAGCGAGGTGAGAAGTGTGTGACCAATCACTTCTCTTTTAAGAGGAATGGGAGTGGATAGTATAATAATATAGAGAGTGTAGAAAAGATGAAAGGCAAGGAAAAAATCCTTAGAGACAGACACAGGAGTACATGAGACTCCTCATTAAACAAACAAGACAACAATACAGTTGAAATACAGTGTATGCATCACAGTTCAAATGAAATCAACAATAATTCCTTTCCTTTACTCATGTGCTTACTCCAAAGTCACCTCCCTCAACCCCGTAGTGCCCCTATAAAACCCACTTATAAGTCTCACTACCACAAATAAACAGAAAAACTGGAATTCCACCAGCCCCAGCGCTCAGGGCTGTGGTTACCAAAAGAAAACTGGAATCCCCCCTGTAACGGAATGCAGTATATTAGTCCACGATATCCGTTGGTATCTTCAGGAAATCCACAGTCAGAGTAGAAAGCAAGGCAATATCCCCAATCCTCCCAATAACCGGACGAAACACAGTTTGGGAGTCAACTAACTTGGTTTATTCACAAGCAGCGTATTTATGCAGTTCCCCATGCAAGGGGTTTCCATACAGATATTCCAGGGGATTTCTCCCAACATGCATTGTGACTTTCCCAACAGGCATCGCTGCACGAGAAGGATACTCCCACTAAAATGGACGATTAAGTGGATTATCCCCTCGTGCAGCAAAACCGACAATTGACATTAAAATACATAATTCCCGTAATATTCGGTACTTTAGAATAACCGAACGTTCGGTAGATAGCTGGGGTCGGGGCGCACACTTTGTGAGAATACCGCTCCGATCCCAGCTGAATTGACCGAACGCCGCACATAATACATTTAAACATCAAGGTGAGTTTAAAAGTACCGAATAAGTACGGGACACATAATGTACCGAACGCGGTATTCCCGAACGCTCTGGAAGTCCAGCGGTGTTCGGATCACTGAGTAGCCGTTTTCAGTTCCAGGCTCTCGACGACCGAACACCGCTGCAGAGACAAAGGATCCAAGATGGCCGACCGCCGCATGGTCGGTAGTGGATCGACGGCCACCTAGGAGAGCCCTTAATTACCGATTGCAACAATGTTGCAATCGGTTAATTGGTGCCACACGACCTGTGAATGTGTGGTCTACCTGGGGAGTCCACATTCGTACGGCGAATGGCCAGGATAGCCGTGTTTCGTCGTACGAATGCTTTGTATGCTGGCGGCATACGGCTGCCAGCATGCGAACGGTCACAGTACAATACACATACAGTCAACGGGACACGTTATACATTCAGCCTACGGACAACCTGCAATGAATATAGTTCAGAAGTGGCTAGGTTTGCCACAATGCTCCCCCAGAACCAAGCCGGCATACACAGTCTGATCCCAACGGATCGGCTTGGGGATGTCCGGGAGAGTACTCACAGATCACTTCTCGAGTTCAGTCTGTCTGGATAACCCGTCAGCGTTACCGTTTTGTTTTCCTGGCCGGTAATGGATAGTAAAGTCAAAGGGCTGCAGCGCCAAGCTCCAGCGCAGCAGCCTGGCATTGTCTCCAGACACACGGTTTAGCCACACTAACGGGTTGTGATCTGTGAGTAAGGAAAAAGGTTGTCCGTACAGATATGGCTGCAACTTTTTAAGGGCCCACACCACGGCCAGGCATTCTTTCTCGATGGCGGCGTAGCTCACTTCCCGGGGTAGTAGCTTGTGGCTTAGATAGGCTACGGGGTGTTCTCCGCCATCGGCTCCCACTTGGCTCAGTACTGCCCCCAATCCAAACATGGAAGCGTCTGTGTGAACAAGAAATCTTTTAGTTGGATCAGGAGCAGTTAACACAGGAGCATTAGTGAGAGCAGTCTTGAGTTGTTGGAATGCCTGCTCACACTCTGGGGCCCAGACAACCAGTCGGGGAAGGTTCTTTTTGGTCAGGTCCGTTAGGGGTTTGGCCAGGGTGCTATAGTCGGGGACAAACTTCCTGTAATAGCCTGCCGTCCCTAAGAACGCCAGCACCTGGGTCTTAGTCCTGGGGGTAGGCCACTTTGCTACGGCCTCAATCTTGGCTGGCTCAGGCCTCTGCTGCCCACATCCTACACGGTGGCCCAGATACTGTACCTCGGCCATACCTATGTGGCACTTGCTAGGTTTTAGGGTTAACCCAGCCTCCCCAATGCGATCTAGGATCGCCCCGATGTGGTGTAGGTGGTCTTCCCAGGTCTGGCTAAAGATGGCTATATCATCTAGATAGGCACAGGCATACTCCTGAAAACCGTCCAGTAGCCGATCTACCATCCGCTGAAAGGTAGCCGGAGCGTTTTTCATCCCGAAAGGCATGACCTTGAATTGGTACAGGCCAAACGGGGTGACAAACGCCGACTTGGGGATGGCGTCATCGGCTAGAGGAATCTGCCAGTACCCCTTACACAAATCAATGGTAGTGAGGTACTGGCCCCGTGCCATCTTATCTAACAGCTCGTCTATCCGGGGCATCGGGTAGGCATCAGACACCGTTTTGTCATTTAGCCTCCGGTAGTCGACACAGAATCGGGTGTTGCCATCCTTTTTAGGTACCAGGACTACCGGCGATGCCCAGGGGCTATCGGAGGGTTCGATAACCCCTAGCTGCAGCATTTCGTCTAGTTCGGCTTTCATATGGGTACGGACTGATTCCGGAACCCTATATGGAGCCTGGCGCATAGGTAGCTGTCCCGGGGTCTCTACTCGGTGGGTGGCTAACGGAGTGTACCCAGGTAAATTGGAGAAGGTAGTCCCTTTGGCTACAATCAGCGCCTGTACCTGGGCACGCTCCTGGGGGCTTAGCCGCTCCCCCAGCTGGACTCCCCGGGAAGGCTCTATCTGTTCCTCGGGTTCTAGTAGGTCAGGTAAGGGTAGGTTCTCCTGATCCTCTAAGGAGGAGGCACAGATTGCCGTCACATCCTCGATCCTCTCATGGTAGGGTTTGAGCATGTTCACGTGGAGCATGCGTCTCTTCCCTACCCCTGAGCAGGGGCCGATCACATAGGTAGTGTCGCATCGCTGCTCCACTACCTGGTATGGGCCTTGCCAGATGGCCTGCAGCTTATCGGTGCGGACGGGCTTTAAGATCAAGACCTTCTGTCCCACCTGAAAGCTGCGGTCCCTGGCTCCTCTATCGTACCAGCGTCGCTGGCGTTGCTGGGCCGCCTGGAGGTTGGTGTGTACAGCCTGAGTTAGCGCCTCCAGACGGTCCCTGAACTCCAGGACGTATGATATGATAGGGGTTTCGTTAGTGGGACTCTCCCCCTCCCAGTGTTCCCTAATCAAATTCAAGGGTCCCCGCACCCTCCTCCCAAATAGTAGCTCAAACGGGGAGAATCCTGTTGACTCCTGGGGAACCTCTCTATAAGCAAAGAGTAAGTGAGGCAGAAACCTCTCCCAGTCTTTGTGGGTCTCCCCGAACGTCCGAAGCATCTGCTTCAGCGTCCCGTTGAACCGCTCACATAGCCCATTGGACTGGGGGTGGTAGGCGGAATTAACTATTGGCTTAATGCCACACACCTTCCACAGATGTTGGGTAACTTCGGCCGTAAATTGGGTACCTCGGTCTGAGATGATCTCTTGGGGAAACCCTACTCGGGAAAATACCTTCATTAAGGCTTCCGCTACGGTCTCAGCGTGGATATTAGAGAGAGCTACAGCTTCGGGGTACCTGGTGGCGTAGTCCACTATAGTTAGGATATATCTTTTGCCAGAGGGACTGGGTTTTGGCAAGGGCCCTACGATATCCACCGCTACTCGGCTGAAGGGTTCTGCAATGATGGGTAGGGGACATAGCCTGGCCTTGTGGCGATCCCCTCGTTTACCTACACGCTGGCAGACGTCGCAGGAGGTGCAATACTGGCGCACATCCTGAGAGATCCCGGGCCAGAAGAAGGCATGGGTCAAACGGTATCGGGTACGGGTCATCCCTAGGTGTCCTGACAAGGGAATGTCATGCGCAATTCTCAGCAGCTCCTGTCTATATTTCTGGGGTACCACTAGCTGTTTATTAGTTAAGGTGACAGACCCCCCCACATCTTTTGCCGTGACACGGTATAGCAACTCTTTCTCCCAGATGAACCGCTCCCCCTCTAGCCCTGCTTGGTCTGTTTGTGCCCGGTCCCTATATACTTGGAGGGTGGGATCGGTCTGGACTTCGGTCGCAAAAGTCGTCGGGGTATCCCAGGACATGGGGGTCAGTTGGGGAACAGGGTCTCTTACCTGAGCCTCAGAGTGTATCGGTGTAGCCGTGGTGCGAGCCTGTTGTCGGGTGGTTACGGGGTGTGCCTCCTGGTACGGAGCCTGGGGAATAAAAGCGGAAGTCATTTGGCCCAAGTCATTCCCCAGCACAACATCTGCAGGTAAATTCTGCATCAGCCCCACTTCCACAGTTCCCTCTCCCACACCCCAATCCAAATGAACCTTGGCAGTGGGTAGCCGGTATACTGCTCCCCCTGCCACCCGTACTGCCACTGAGCCGCCAGTGTGGGTTGCGCCTGGTACCAAATGTGGTGCAACCAAAGTTAGAGTGGCTCCTGAATCCCGGAGCCCTTGTACCTCCTTCCCCTCCAGGGTTACTAGCTGACGGTGATGTTGTCGGTTGTCGGTGGCCCGGACCAACATTAGCTCATGCAGCACCCCTAGAGGCTCCTCAATTTGAGCACTCAGCAATTCTTGGGTGGCGGGGGCTACCTGGTAATGGTGCGCAGCAGCCCTGGGTGCCAAATTTTGTCGCACTTGATTCCAAGCTTGCCGGCTCCTGTTTTGGGTGCACTCTCGAGAAATGTGCCCCCACTGTTTGCAGGTGTGACACTGAATGTTAGCCCGGCCGTTGTATCGGGAGGGGGGTGGTGGAGTATTCAGTGCTGGCCGGTGCAGGGGTACGGTGGGGCTGGTAGGGGTAAAATTATTGGGTGTCCCTGTAATCCGAGGGAGAGTCTTATTTTGGGCACCGTGATGCCTCCTGGCATCAAAATGCTGATCCGCCAATTTAGCGGCTTCGGGTAGGGTGAGTGGTTTACGGTCCCTCACCCATTCTTGTGCTTCCGGGGACAAACCATTAAAAAACTGTTCCAGCAGCATTAACTGCCTCAACTCCTCCATGTTTGTAGCGTTGCTGGCCTGTATCCAGCCTAGTGAGGCTTGGTCCAGCTTGTGCGCCCATTCTGCATGTGAATCTTTCTCAGGCTTGCGCAAGCCCCGGAATTTCCGCCGGTACGCCTCTGGGGTAATAGCATACCTCTCTAAGATCGCCCTCTTTACCTTAGGGTAATCTTTGCTGTCCTCTCGGGGTACAGCACGGTAGGCTTCAGCTGCCCTACCCGATAATTTGCCTGCCAGCAGCGGCACCCATGTGGCGGGTTCCAAATCGTGCAAATCGCACAGCCGCTCAAAGTCCTGCAAATACCCATCGATTTCGTCCTTTTCTTCACAAAACGCTTTAAATGCGTGATGTGGGACTTTGGGCTTTACCTGTCCGTAGGTGGAGGCAGTAACAGACTCTGCCCTAGGCGGTGTTGCTGGTGTGCTGGTTGCCATCAGATAATCCTGTACATCCGATATCATCACGGTCATTATTTCCAGCGGTAGTGGTTGTGGTAGGAACGCCAACCTGGTCCGTAGCTCTTTTTGGAATGGGGTCTCTTCCATGGCTGGTGGGGGTGTAGCGCTGCGGGCTTGGTCTCCCTCCATCAGTTCTGCGATCAGCACAGCCTTAGATTTGTTGCTGGCTATCTTACCCCTGGCTTCCAATAGTTCTTTTAAAGTCTGTCGTTTCAGTATGGTATAATCAATCTCCATACGAATTGCCCTTGCTTTCCTTGTTCGGTAGTTCCAGTTTACACGAACGCTGCTTTTCGGCTGTAAGGTTCGGATCCCGTCGCTTGCCACCAATTGTAACGGAATGCAGTATATTAGTCCACGATATCCGTTGGTATCTTCAGGAAATCCACAGTCAGAGTAGAAAGCAAGGCAATATCCCCAATCCTCCCAATAACCGGACGAAACACAGTTTGGGAGTCAACTAACTCGGTTTATTCACAAGCAGCGTATTTATGCAGTTCCCCATGCAAGGGGTTTCCATACAGATATTCCAGGGGATTTCTCCCAACATGCATTGTGACTTTCCCAACAGGCATCGCTGCACGAGAAGGATACTCCCACTAAAATGGCCGATTAAGTGGATTATCCCCTCGTGCAGCAAAACCGACAATTGACATTAAAATACATAATTCCCGTAATATTCGGTACTTTAGAATAACCGAACGTTCGGTAGATAGCTGGGGTCGGGGCGCACACTTTGTGAGAATACCGCTCCGATCCCAGCTGAATTGACCGAACGCCGCACATAATACATTTAAACATCAAGGTGAGTTTAAAAGTACCGAATAAGTACGGGACACATAATGTACCGAACGCGGTATTCCCGAACGCTCTGGAAGTCCAGCGGTGTTCGGATCACTGAGTAGCCGTTTTCAGTTCCAGGCTCTCGACGACCGAACACCGCTGCAGAGACAAAGGATCCAAGATGGCCGACCGCCGCATGGTCGGTAGTGGATCGACGGCCACCTAGGAGAGCCCTTAATTACCGATTGCAACAATGTTGCAATCGGTTAATTGGTGCCACACGACCTGTGAATGTGTGGTCTACCTGGGGAGTCCACATTCGTACGGCGAATGGCCAGGATAGCCGTGTTTCGTCGTACGAATGCTTTGTATGCTGGCGGCATACGGCTGCCAGCATGCGAACGGTCACAGTACAATACACATACAGTCAACGGGACACGTTATACATTCAGCCTACGGACAACCTGCAATGACTATAGTTCAGAAGTGGCTAGGTTTGCCACACCCCCCGCCGAAGCTGAGGTTTACCAAAACTGGAATCCCCCCCAGCCTCGGTACTCGGGACAGTGGTTACCAAACTTGGAATTCCACTAACCCCAGTACTCGAAACTGTGGGTTACCACGTGCACAATGAGGCTAGCTAAGCTCTCAGAGTGTCACCAGAAGGATCACAGGAAATTATGAGTCTACACAAAATCCACAGTTCCAACAATCCCCTTTTTCCCTACAGCCTCAGCCACGAGGCTCCTAAAAGAGGTAAACAGGCAAAGAAGACCCCCAGGAACGCATCCACAGGTCAACCCCCCTTTTTCCCTACAACCACAGCACCGTGGTTCCTAAAAGGAGTAAAACAGGCAACAGAAGACCCAGGCAAATCCCCTCAGGTCCACCCCCCCTTTATCCCAAAAGGGGCAAAATACAAACAGATAGACAGATATACTGAAGACCCAGGCAAATCCCCTTAGGTCCACCCCCCTTTATCCCAAAAAGGGGAAAACAAGCAAGACAGAACCCCAGGCAAATCCCCTGCAGGTCCACCCCCCCTTTATCTCAAAATGGGGAAACAGGCAAACAATTCAAACACAATTCAAACACACCCAGGCAACAGATAGACTAAAATGCAGGTAAACAAATGAGTAACGAGACACCGGGCAAGATATTACCTGTCTTTGATGTCCTCCCGGGAAGCAGTCACAGACACGTGGACGGGTCAATCAAAGGGGCCGGAACATACCGGTGGCTCTGCAGAAGTCTCTACCGTGTACCTGGAGGTGATCAATCTCCTTTCCTTCCCCCTGGATTCCTCCGTCCAACAGCGTCTTCCTTAGGACGGCTCACCGGCCAGACATAGCCCGGTGCCCCACGTTGGGCGCCAAGTTGTTATGGTACTTTTTAGCAGTAAACCAAAATGTTTAAATGTCTATCTGTTCCTGTCCAAATTAATAAAATAAATTGCGTATATACGCTGAAGTAATTAAGTCTGACACACAAGGTTCAGGTTAAAATAACTTCGAGAAAATTTATTGGCAAGTGATTAAAAAGCGGACGCGCAGGTCCTTTTAAGAGACATTTTACGTCATCATTGATTATTAGAATATCAGCAAATAAACATCATTAATTGGATTAATTGTTAAGTGTCGGGATCAGTGTCCTCCTATCAATATTATTAATTGGTTCGAAAACTTAAGTGGTTAGTCCCGTGTCCACCCACCAAGAGGTGGGATTGTTCTGGACACGGGTGGGGGACAAGGGGTCTTGAGCGTCATTTTACACGGTCGGTGATCTCAGGCCTCGTGGCCAGGTGCAAGGTCTCTTATGAATAGAACATTTCATTACTACTGTGTTCTCATGGCCTTCAAACTATACTATGTTGCAAATCTAAGGAAAAGTCAGCAATTCCTGTGTTAATCATGTCTTTATAGAAAATACAGTCTTTGTTCTATTGTATTGGATGTGCTGAGAAATTCTGTCATGTAAGGTAGTTTTAAAATGAACAAGTTAGGTTATGAGGACAAAATGGAGGATTGAACAAGTTAGGTTAGGAGGACAAAATGGAGGATTGTCACAGTATAAAGTTAAAATGGAGTTAGTGCAATAATTGAATACAAGTACAATAAGGATTTTTAAATAATCCCACATCAGGCACAATAAGGAGATACCATAACTACCTCACACAACCAGGATCACCGTGATGGATTACACAGAGCCGGGCACAATAAGGAGATACCATAACTACCTCACGCAGCCAGGATCACTGTGATGGATTACACAGAGCCGGGCACAATAAGGAGATACCATAACTACCTCACACAGCCAGGATCACTGTGATGGATTACACAGAGCCGGGCACAATAAGGAGATACCATAACTACCTCACACAGCCAGGATCACTGTGATGGATTACACAGAGCTGGGCACAATAAGGAGATACCATAACTACCTCACACAGGCAGGATCACTGTGATGGATTACACTAAGCTACAATACAGAGACACCCACACAGCACGTGTCTCTGTATAATGCTCCAGCTCTCTATTAAATGTTGCTGCTGTTATTAAACGTAAGCTATTCCATTAGCTCTCAGCAACAGTAAACAGTGTACACAGGGTTAAAACATCAAGATACTGATAGACTCCAACCATGTCAGATACTCACTATTAGCTCTTAGCACTCAGTGTACACACAGTTAAAGCGGCAGGATACGGATAGACTCCTTATTACACACAGTATGCACATGGTTAAAGCGGCAGGATACGGATAGACTCCTTATTATACACAGTGTACACAGGGTTAAAGCGGCAGGATACCGAAAGTCTCCTTATTATACACAGTGTGCACAGGGTTAAAGTGGCAGGATACGGATAGACTCCTTATTATACACTGTGTACACAGGGTTAAAGCGGCAGGATACCGATAGACTCCTTATTACACACAGTGTACACAGGGTTAAAGCGGCAGGATACCGATAGACTCCTTATTACACACAGTGTGCACAGGGTTAAAGCGGCAGGATACTGATAGACTCCATATTACCTTTGCAACTGGCGATATAATTAATCTGCAGTGATAATATGGTAGGAAAGAAGTAGCTGACATGGTTAACCGAATCAACAATCATCATGGAATAAAGCAAAACAAGAAGTAGGGATGCACAGCAAGAGAAAAAGCACTTCTAAGGTGTAAATATAAAAATATATGTATACAGCCTTGTAATAACGAAGTGGGCGATATCTATATAAAAATACATAAATCGCACATAGTGTATTACAGAACAATAATATTAAGACACGCAGTGTGATTGTATGGAACTCACAGGATAACAGTGAAAAACAGGCCCATCATCCTCAGTCAGAAAAGATCTTCAGAGTATATGGAACAAGGACTCTTCTTATGGACTTGGAATAGAAGAAACCAAATGATAGTGCAGATCGAAATTGTATTAGAAAGAATTGAATGTATAAATGCACTTACAAAAGGATCCAAGTAAAACAGCATAAAAACCACTCTAAGGTGGTATCAACAGCATCAAATGTAAGTCCCCAAAGTGATGAAATCCATTATACACAGGGTTAAAGCGGCAGGATACCGATAGACTCCTTATTACACACAGTGTGCACAGGGTTAAAGCGGCAGGATACTGATAGACCCCTTATTATACACAGTGTGCAAAGGGTTAAAGCGGCAGGATACAGATAGACTCCTTATTATACACAGTGTACACAGGGTTAAAGCGGCAGGATACCGAAAGTCTCCTTATTATACACAGTGTGCACAGGGTTAAAGCGGCAGGATACGGATAGACTCCTTATTATACACAGTGTACACAGGGTTAAAGCGGCAGGATACCGAAAGTCTCCTTATTATACACAGTGTGCACAGGGTTAAAGCGGCAGGATACGGATAGACTCCTTATTACACACAGTGTGCACATGGTTAAAGCGGCAGGATACGGATAGACTCCTTATTATACACAGTGTACACAGGGTTAAAGCGGCAGGATACCGAAAGTCTCCTTATTATACACAGTGGGCACAGGGTTAAAGCGGCAGGATACGGATAGACTCCTTATTATACATGGTGTGCACATGGTTAAAGCGGCAGGATACCGAAAGTATGGTAATATGGTAGGAAAGAAGTAGCTGACATGGTTAACCGAATCAACAATCAACTGAAATCAGTATCAGACCAGTCTTCAGAGTCACAGCCCCAGTCCTGCAGTTTGAAGCTTCACAAGGTTTTAACTATTCACAGAATGAGAGAGTGTCTCAGCCCTTTAAAGAAGGTGGTGGGTATGTGCAGTAGGAGTTATTAAAACTGTTAGTGACTAGCAGCACAGTGCCCTGTGTCAGAGGTGTCATTGTCCAAATACAATCGTTTGTGTTTCTTGTATCTTCTTCAATAAAGATCTGTTATATTACATGGATGGATACTGTCCAGACAGACCTCCTATCTATATATATATTTAAGTAATTTCCCTTGCTTAATTAGCCTTCAGGCATTTACTAGGGTTATTGGGGGGGTAGGAGGGGATAATATTATACAGCTACATGTGGCAGGAGCCATGAGTTACTGCTGCACTCTCCTGTTGTTACTTCCAAGATGGCTTCTTGCTTGTCTCTCCTGTGGGCACTGTAACCCCACCCCCTGGTACTGTTAGCCAATGGAATGGTGGCTCCTACATAGAGAGGCCAATAGCTTGCCTCCACTCACAGGAAATTGGTAACTCAATGGAAATTACTGAAATTCCTCCTTAAAGGACACAACGCATGTGCAAACCCTGCTTAAACAGGACAGATTTCGAACCTGCCCCACTTTGTGACATGCCTAGATGCTCTCAGGTAAGATTATCCGAACAGCTACCAGTGATGGGGAGGGGCCCTGCACAACTGAAACCTATTACAGAATAGAATAGAATAGAACAGAGACACTACTTTGTTTTTTCGCTTGCCACCTTCCCCTCCAGGAGAAGAATTTTAGTGTTTCTAAACTACTGCAAATAATTCCCCCCTTGTAAAAACTGTCCCAAGTGCCCCTATGAAAGAGCCTTCACAGCAGCCAGTATGGCCTCCTTCTATTAGCTTGGCCCAGAGTTTCATTTCTGGATATCTTTTATTAGGGTCAGCACACCCCAAGTATTGATTTATATGTAATTTACACGTATTCTTGCCCCCGTACGCCTGAACAACTTTAGCTTAATGAAGCAGTTTTAGTGTATAGAACATGCCCCTGCAGCCTCACTGCTCAATCCTCTGCCATTTAGGAGTTAAATCCCTTTGTTTATGAACCCTAGTCACACCTCCCTGCATGTGACTTGCACAGCCTTCCATAAACACTTCCTGTAAAGAGAGCCCTATTTAGGCTTTCTTTATTGCAAGTTCTGTTGAATTAAGATTTTCTTATCCCCTGCTATGTTAATAGCTTGCTAGACCCTGCAAGAGCCTCCTGTATGGGATTAAAGTTCAATTTAGAGATTGAGATACAATTATTTAACCCCTTAAGGACCGAGGACGGTTCAGGACCGTCATCGGCATTTTTGCCTTGCCGACCGCTGACGGTCCTGAACCGTCCTAACGGTCCAATGTACTTACCCGATCGCCGTCATTCCCCCGGCGGCGATCGGCGTTGGTCCCGGTGTGGGGAGACTGCCTGCAGCCCAGACAGTCTCCCCATGGCGGATTAGGACCCCTGTGGCCATGTGATCGCTCAACAGGGCGACCACATGGTCACAATAGGTGTCCATGTGTCTGCCTGCAGGGGGACTGTCTGTGCTGACAGGCAGTCTCCCTGCTAGTGTAAAATCCTAAAAAAAATTAAAGTTAAAGTTAATAAATAAAAATAATAATTATATATGTGTATATATATATGATATATAGACGTATATTATAGATATATAATATACGTCTATATATCATATATATAATGTCATACTAAGTGTATTTTTATATTAATATGTACATATATTAATATAAAAATACACTTATAATTAAATTACACACGTGTATATATATAATATATATAATAACTATATATATTGTATATATATATATATATATATATATATTATAAAATACAAATAATAAGTAATTTAAATTAAATAAAAAAATGTAAAAATAATAATAAAAATTAAAAAAATATATTTTTCTATATGAAATTTTATTCTAACTCTATTTTGATATTAATATATATATATATATATATATATTTATATCAAAATACACTTAGAATGAAATTGTATATATATCTATGTATATATAAATAAATAAAAAGAATACGAAATATACATATGTCCATACACAAAATTACATAAATAATTATATAAATATACACGTAGACTTCAAATATATAAATATGCATATATATTTAAATTCTACATGTGTATTTATGTAATATTTTTACATAATTAAGTAATTTTATTGATTTCAATTTAAGGGACCTGCCTGCCAACCCAGGTCGAAAGTCCAGAGAATTTAATTTGTTAGCACTGTATTTTACCCTGTAACGTTCTACGACACCCTAAAACCTGTACATGGGGGGTACTGTTTTACTCGGGAGACTTCGCTGAACACAAATATTAGTGATTCAAAACAGTAAATCATATCACAGCGATGATGTTGTCAGTGAAAGTGACTTTTTTTAATTTTCACACACAAACAGCACTTTTACTGATGATAGTTGTGTAACGGACCGTTTCAGCATAAAAGGGGAAAAATCCGTTTAGGCGATAATCCCCTTTTCCCAAACAAGGCACAGCTACTATAAAAGCACCAAAACTCACAAACTGGATGTAGATGAATAAGGTAGCACTCCAGCTGGAACCTCACAAATAGCTGCTAGCAGATGAATAGGAAAAGCAGACATCAGCTTACACTCCTTAGCAATCAATCTCCAACAGCATACAGTGAATCCCCCCAAGAACGAGACAAGGCTCCGTGTTGAGGGTCAAGCAGTGGTCTGTTTATTCAGGGCTACCTGCCCCTGTATTTATGCAGGTCTCCCACCTGGTGGACACTCCCCTAGGGGACCAGATGGAAGACTGAAACAGCAGACAGACATGTATCACTTTCGTACACACAGCCACAATACTTTCCCACCATGCATCTTGGTTTCCTCCTCCCTGCCCTGGAGATAATTAATGAAGTAATTCAATTATCTCCTAAGACAAAGGCCAGACTCCATTATGCACATGGTGACACAGAAACAGACTATCACTTTAAAATACATACAGACACATTTTATACATAAAACACAGACATGTAACATATCCCCAGATAGCTCAGGTCTGGGTGCACATTATTAGGTGAATGGCACCCAGACCACCCGAATACATTTTAATTGCCATGGAACTAAAGTCTTTAATTATACGAACAGGCTCCATGGCAGGCTATCTGGGTTACTACAGTTCACATAAAACATAAACTACCGAATTTCCCTGCATTCACCAAATCCATTCGAATTAGAACCAGGGGCTGGAGGTTCAGCGGTGCCTGCACGTAAAAGTGTCCGATTTTGGTGCATGAAAGCCGGGCAGAAAAGTGTTGGCTGCCCGGGGAGCTCCAGAACAGCGCCACCTAGCGGCCGCTAAGTGTAACAGCGGCCACACAGTTAACAGGCAATTAACCGCAGCTTCAGGGAGGTAAATGGAGGGCACACTCCAGCTTCTGGGTGGCCAATTAACAACGCCGGCCGGCTTCCCACGGCTCTGGGGAGGTTGGTGAACGGCTGTTTGTTCGGTAGATGAAATATACCGAACTGCTGTGCAGAAAGGGAGAAATAAATCCTTCTGCACAGTAAAATTAACCCTTTAGCTGCCGGTCCATAGTCCAGAGGTAGCAGGCGGGCAACCAGGCTCCTCCAATACAATGTGGCGAGATTGGTTTCGTCACATCTCTCCCCCTTTCCAAAAAGACTAACAGGGTACCTGACCTCCTGCCGGTCAGTGCCCTTGTTAGTCCAGCAACCCACCCACAAAGCAAAAAAAACAGTACAGCCCACCCACAATAAATAGTTACTACACCTGGGTAGAGGAGAAGTTTGTCCAGGTCCAGGTGCCTCACCACGGCTGTGTAGGGGACTGGTAGGCTGCCTTGGTGGGTTGCTGAGTGGGCAGAGACCAGCGGTACTCTGTCCTGGTGCCAGCACTACCACCGGAGTAGTCTGGTTGGAGCCTGGTTGCTGGAGACGGACTGTCTCCCCCTTAGTTGCATAGCTCTGCTGCTGAGTGGGGAGACCGGTTGTCTCCCCCTTGGATACACAGCTCTGTCGTGGGGGGGTAGGACCGACCATCCCTACCCCCTGTGTGGTAAGTGCAGAGACCACGGTCCCATCTGCACTGGTGGGGGGTTTACAGTCTCCCCCTGGTACATTAAGCTGCCGCTGGGGAGAGGGGGTAACAAGTTCCTCTCCCGATAGAACACTCTGCACATTAATGATCCGCCGCTGGGGAGAGGTGGTAACAAGCTCCTCTCCCATACATATTCCTAGTCTTTGCGGAGGGAGACCGACTGTCTCTCCTCCCAATACAGAGTCCTGCCGCTGGGGAAAGGAGACAGGGCTCTCTATTCCCTGCTGGATACTCTGCCGCTGGAGAATGGAGACTGGGCCCCCAATTCCCGAAAACTCACGCTGCCGCTGGGGAGGGAGGACGCTGCTCTCCTCTCCCTGTATTCCACATTGCCCTCCTGGCATATCACTCTGCTGCTGGGGGGCAGGAACAACTACCTCTGCCCCCTGTAACTCAGCCTGCCGCTGGGGAGGGAGGACGCTGCTCTCCCTGTCCCGTAACTGTAATTTCCGGTGGAGGTCCACCCAACGTGGCAGCTGACCATCATCCTCTGCCCGGTATAGCAGAGTCTTGAACACTAGATCCCTCACGATCTTCACGTATTTCTCAGCTGGATTAGGTCCGTAGAAGTTCAGCCGCAACCACATCATACGGTCAAATTCCATTACAGAATATCTGTACTCCACTGCTGGTTCCATGCTGTTGCTTTTAGGGTCGCTGTACTGGGACATGCGTTGCCCTCAAATTGTACAATCCAGAGTAATGGTGTCTCCTGTAGCTGTCCTTCTGGCTGTAGGAACGATCCCGCCGCTTGCCACCAATTGTAACGGACCGTTTCAGCATAAAAGGGGAAAAATCCGTTTAGGCGATAATCCCCTTTTCCCAAACAAGGCACAGCTACTATAAAAGCACCAAAACTCACAAACTGGATGTAGATGAATAAGGTAGCACTCCAGCTGGAACCTCACAAATAGCTGCTAGCAGATGAATAGGAAAAGCAGACATCAGCTTACACTCCTTAGCA
The DNA here is from genome assembly GCF_036172605.1 of Pelobates fuscus. Lineage (NCBI taxonomy): Eukaryota > Metazoa > Chordata > Amphibia > Anura > Pelobatidae > Pelobates > Pelobates fuscus. The sequence goes on along the minus strand of NC_086320.1, from coordinate 383,891,511 downwards.
ATCAATCTCCAACAGCATACAGTGAATCCCCCCAAGAACGAGACAAGGCTCCGTGTTGAGGGTCAAGCAGTGGTCTGTTTATTCAGGGCTACCTGCCCCTGTATTTATGCAGGTCTCCCACCTGGTGGACACTCCCCTAGGGGACCAGATGGAAGACTGAAACAGCAGACAGACATGTATCACTTTCGTACACACAGCCACAATACTTTCCCACCATGCATCTTGGTTTCCTCCTCCCTGCCCTGGAGATAATTAATGAAGTAATTCAATTATCTCCTAAGACAAAGGCCAGACTCCATTATGCACATGGTGACACAGAAACAGACTATCACTTTAAAATACATACAGACACATTTTATACATAAAACACAGACATGTAACATATCCCCAGATAGCTCAGGTCTGGGTGCACATTATTAGGTGAATGGCACCCAGACCACCCGAATACATTTTAATTGCCATGGAACTAAAGTCTTTAATTATACGAACAGGCTCCATGGCAGGCTATCTGGGTTACTACAGTTCACATAAAACATAAACTACCGAATTTCCCTGCATTCACCAAATCCATTCGAATTAGAACCAGGGGCTGGAGGTTCAGCGGTGCCTGCACGTAAAAGTGTCCGATTTTGGTGCATGAAAGCCGGGCAGAAAAGTGTTGGCTGCCCGGGGAGCTCCAGAACAGCGCCACCTAGCGGCCGCTAAGTGTAACAGCGGCCACACAGTTAACAGGCAATTAACCGCAGCTTCAGGGAGGTAAATGGAGGGCACACTCCAGCTTCTGGGTGGCCAATTAACAACGCCGGCCGGCTTCCCACGGCTCTGGGGAGGTTGGTGAACGGCTGTTTGTTCGGTAGATGAAATATACCGAACTGCTGTGCAGAAAGGGAGAAATAAATCCTTCTGCACAGTAAAATTAACCCTTTAGCTGCCGGTCCATAGTCCAGAGGTAGCAGGCGGGCAACCAGGCTCCTCCAATACAATGTGGCGAGATTGGTTTCGTCACAAGTTGTGATACATGTTCCAGTTTTGAAACACTAATATTTGTGTTCAGCAAAGTCTCCTGAGTATAACAGTACCCCCCATGTACAGGTTTTATAGCGTTTTTGAAATTTACAGGGTCAAATATTTTTACATTGAAAATGGCCAGGATGGTTACATTGCCTTTGAGAGCTTATGGTAGCCGAGGAATGAGAATTCCCCCCTGATGGCATACCATTTGCAAAAGAAGACAACCCAATGTATTGAAAATGGGGTATGTCCAGTCTTTTTTAGTAGCCACTTAGTCACAAACACTGGCCAAAATTAGCGTTCAATTTAGTTTTTTACTTTTTTCACACACAAACAAATATGAATGCTAACTTTGGCCAGTGTTTGCGACTAAGTGGCTACTAAAAAAGTCTGGACATACCCCATATTAAATACCTTGGGTTGTCTCCTTTAAAAAAAATATGTACATGTGGGGTGGTATTCAGAGATTTATGACAGATAATAGTGTTACAATGTCACTATTGATACATTTTAAAAATGTATGTTTTGAAACCGCAATATCCTACTTGTACTTATAGCCCTATAACATGCAAAAAATTAGCAAAAAGAATGTAAACACGGGGTATTTTTAAACTCAGGACAACATTTTGAATCTATTTAGCAGTTTTTTCATTCGCTTTTGTAGATGAGTAAAAGATTTTTCACATAAAAGTCAAAAAACATGTATTTTTTTCAATTTGTCATCATATTTTTTCTTTTTTTTAAATTAAATTACATGAGATTATATAAATAATGGTATGTAAAGAAAGCCCCTTTTGTCCTGAAAAAAACAATATATAATTTGTATGGGAACAGTAAATGAGAGAGCGGAAAACTACAGCTAAACACAAACACCACAAAAGTGTCAAAAAGATGCCTGGTCGCAAATGTACAACATCGCAAAAAAAGTCCGGTCCTTAAGGGGTTAAGGTAAATTACATCTGTTTGAAAGTGAAACTATTTTTTTTCATGCAGGCTCTGTCAATCATAGCCAGGGGAGGTGTGGCTAGGGCTGCATAAACAGAAACAAAGTGATTTAACTCCTAAATGGCAGTGAATTGAGCAGTGAAATTGCAGGGGAATGATCTATACACTAAAACTGCTTTATTTAGCTAAAGTAATTTAGGTGACTATAGTGTTCCTTTAAGTCAGGTCTGTGATATCATTGCTGTTGATATTGGATTAATCCAGATCAGTGGATTGACAGGGACTCAGTTAGAAAATTAGCTTAATGACCCGTTAGTCAATTCTAATACAAGTCTGACGTTAATTCTAAAACATCAGTCGTTATCTTCAGCAAGCGGAACGGCTTCAGGGTTAGAGTGTTCCTTTAACCTCCTAGTGTACGAATTAAATGCATTTAGCAAATTAAGTTTACTGAAGTTGTTGTTTTCTCAAAAGTGATCCTTGAATATTTTGTTCTTCATAAATGGCAATGATTAGATCTCTTTATTTCCTGCACCAATCTAAAATCCTTCTAAACCTTATTGCACTGCACTATTACACACAGCATCTTTTCTGAATGCGATTCTCCTTCTGGCTTATAAACTACCAATTAAAACCCTCTGGGAGATCAAAGCCTTATAAGCAGATGAAGTTGTAGGTTTTAGCAGAGAGAAAACATAGAAAGACTATTAATAATTATTATTGAAAAAATTAAAATGTATTCCATGTATTTTTGTTTGTTCCATAACATGCCTTTAAGCAACTTCACTACAAATACTCTGATCATACCATAGTCTATGTAGTTGATTGTATTACATTTTTGTTGACAAATGTTTTTTTCTTTTTCATGGGGCTGTTTCCACCAGAGCCGAGGACAGTAATGGGGGTAAAGTTTGCACCCTCATATGCAAACCACTATAAGTCTTATGCAATTTGTCTATTTGAAAATCCCTTAAGTTTTGGGGAGAATAGTCCCTATCATGGGTAATACATTGATTATTTACCCATGATTTAAATGGGCTAATTGAAAACTAGGAGGTGCTTTTTACTGAAATTAGTTTCTTACACTGAAAACTACAGTGTGATATTGATATGGGATGTATAGAATGACTACATTTAATTAAAAAGTGGCAGATACAATGCTTTTACATGCAAGGAGTTGCCACTCCAAACACTTTGTGAGGGCAGTTCCATATGGGCAATTCACATGTTCCTTATTCCTTACTGCAACTCTTTGTCATTTCATTTCCTGTTCTATTTTTCTTTCCTTTTAATGGTTCACCAATCTGATTCCAGTGACACATATCTATTACACATTACTGGCATTTATTTGTTACACCCCTCGTTTTTGATTTGCAGATGTAACACGCAAGATTATATATGGCACAAAGGGATGAGGTGCGAGTCCATCATCACGGATTTCCAGGTGATGTGCGTTGCCGTTGGTACAGCTGCGCTGGTTGTACTGCTTCTCTTCATGATGACGGTCTTCTTTGCCAAAAAACTTTACCTGCTCAAAACCGAGAACTACAAACTGCGCAAAAGGAAGTAAGTTATGTTTTGGGCTAAGTGAGTGGGCGGAATGAGGATTGTAACCACGGTTATATTGGCTAAAATCCTGTTTGGAGCAGGGTGGTGATAATTCTTGATGGAAAGGCCACTAAGGCACCTAAAGCAGGCATTTATTTTGTCACCAATGTCACCTCTAGAAAACTGACACAAAATGGAGACAAAAGTGTGAAAAAATTTGAAGAAGGTATAGTTTAAATGTGTATAGTTTAAATCAGGCGTGTCCAACCCTCGAGCTGCATGCGGCCCTGAACCTCTTGTAATGCGGCCAGTTGCCGTCCAGGCTGCAGGCGGTGAGGGAGGCAGGGAGCCCATTACTTACTGTGCTCTTTCTCACCTCTCCCTCGCACGCCCTGACGTGAGCCGGCAGCTGGGATATGACATCATCCTGACATCGGCATCACTAATGGGCACGTGAGGGACCTGTGCAGGAAGAGCACAGTGATCCCATCACAGCAGCAACCACTGGGATCCACTCGCAGAGCAAGGTAGGGAGGATGGGTAGACCTCTTAATTACTAGATGTGTGTAAATGAATGTGATTTGTGAGTGTGTATTGCAGTAATTATGTGTGTATGTGATTGTGTGGGTCTGTGATTATGTATGTGTGTCTATTTGATTATTTGTGTGTATGTGATTGTGTTGTATAGGTCTGTGATTATGTGTGATTGTGTTTGTATGTGTGTATAGGTCTGTGATTGTGTCTGTGTATAGGTATGTGATATTGTGTGTGTGTGTTTATAGTTATGTGATTGTGTGTGTGTATAGGTATGTGATTATATGGGAGTGAGTGTGTGTGTGTATAGATCTGTAATTGTGTGTGTATAGTGATTATATGTGTGTATGGGAGTGTGTATATCTGTGGTTGTGTCTGTGTATAGGTGTGTGTGTGTGTGTGTGTGTGTGTGTGTGTGTAAAGATCTGTAATTGTGTGTGTATAGGTATGGGAGTGTGTATAGTTATGTGATTGTGGCTGTGTATAAATCTGTAATTGTGAGTGTGTGTGTGTGTGTGTATGTGTGTGTATAGTTATGTGATTATATGAGAATGTGTATATCTGTGATTGTGTGTGTGTGTGTGTAGATCTGTAATTGTGTGTGTGTATGTATAGCTATGTGATTGTGTCTGTGTATAGGTATGTGACTGTGTGTGTGTGTATAGATCTGTAATTGTGTGTGTGTGTATGGTTTTGTGATTGATTATATGTCAGTGTGTACATCTGTGATTGTGTGTGTATATGTATATACATGTGTATGTGTTTAGTAGATAGCTCTCTAATTTGGTCTACTTACATATGGCAATCCCACATAAGGATAACAAATAAGGAAATTATGCACTAACAAATTACATATCAAGATTAAGTAAAGGGCGTTTGAAGTTTTATTAGTAAAATTAACGATATTATGTATTTTATGTGCGGTTCAAGACGATTCCTCTTCGCTCAATGTGGCTCGGGGAAGCCAAAAGGTTGGACACCCATGGCTTAAATGGTTTCCTTGTAACAAAAAGCTCAGAATAAGTTAATGCACCCTCTATATAACTTTCTATATATGTGCTCCGAATGAACATATATTTTAGGCAAAAATGATTTTAGTGACAACAAAGGAAATCTCGTTCTAATGTCACCTGGTGACACTTTATTTATTTATTTGCAGTGACATTTCCAGACAAGGTTAAACCCCATGCAGGGAACGGTTTATGTGACCGAATATATTGGGGACTTTTTAAAGTAAATGTTGATAGAAACTTTTCTTGTCTTGACCGGACAAAGCCGCATCTGTCACCAGCAGAATAAGAAGCCCCCTGCTGGGAAGCAGCTGCTTTCTAAGACTTCACTGAGATAAAATGAGAGAGAGGGGGAGGAAAAGGCTCTATTGTGGGTGTGCTGCCAGGCGGAGGTGCGCTTTGTGTGTTGAGAAGAGGGGGAAATGGGAGGGGGGGTATTAACATTTTTACACAAACAAACTGTTGTGTAATGAAAATACAGATAGGTCTATGATCTCAGAGTCTGCAAGGAGTGCAGTCCCATACAGGAGATAACCACCAGCACTGCACGATATCACTGGACGGGTACACCAGCACTGCACGATATCACACCAGCACTGCACGATATCACTGGACGGGAACACCAGCACTGCACGATATCACACCAGCACTGCACGATATCACTGGACGGGAACACCAGCACTGCACGATATCACACCAGCACTGCACGATATCACAGGACGGGTACACCAGCACTGCACGATATCACTGGACGGGTACACCAGCACTGCACGATATCACTGGACGGGTACACCAGCATTGCACGATATCACTGGACGGGAACACGAGCACTGCACGATATCACACCAGCACTGCACGATATCACAGGACGGGTACACCAGCACTGCACAATATCACTGGACGGGTACACCAGCACTGCACGATATCACTGGACGGGTACACCAGCACTGCACGATATCACTGGACGGGTACACCAGCACTGCACGATATCACAGGACAGGTACACCAACACTGCACGATATCACTGGACGGGTACACCAGCACTGCACGATATCACACCAGCACTGCACGATATCACTGGACGGGAACACAAGCACTGCACGATATCACACCAGCACTGCACGATATCACAGGACGGGTACACCAGCACTGCACAATATCACTGGACGGGTACACCAGCACTGCACGATATCACTGGACGGGTACACCAGCACTGCACGATATCACTGGACGGGTACAACAGCACTGCACGATATCACAGGACAGGTACACCAACACTGCACGATATCACTGGACGGGTACACCAGCACTGCACGATATCACTGGACGGGTACACCAGCCCTGCACGAAATCACACCAGCACTGCACGATATCGCAGGACGGGAACACCAGCACCTCACGATATCACTGGACGGGTACACCAGCACTGCACGATATCACTGGACAGGAACACCAGCACTGCACGATATCACTGGACGGGAACACCAGCACTGCACGATATCACAGTATGGGAACACCAGCACTGCACGATATCACTGGACGGGTACACCAGCCCTGCACGATATCACTGGACGGGTACACCAGCACTGCACGATATCACTGGACGGGTACACAAGCACTGCACGATATCACAGTATGGGAACACCAGCACTGCACGATATCACTGGACGGGTACACCAGCACTGCACGATATCACAGGACGGGTACACGAGCACTGCACGATATCACAGGAAGGGTACACCAGCACTGCACGATATCACAGGAAGGGTACACCAGCACTGCACGATATCACAGGAAGGGTACACCAGCACTGCACGATATCACAGGAAGGGTACACCAGCACTGCACGATATCACAGGACGGGTACACCAGCACTGCACAATATCACAGTATGGGAACACCAGCACTGCACAATATCACAGGACGGGAACACCAGCACTGCACGATATCACAGGACGGGTACACCAGAACTGCACGATATCACAGGACGGGTACACCAGCACTGCACAATATCACAGTATGGGAACACCAGCACGGCACAATATAGCAGGATGGGAACACCAGCACTGCCCAATATCACCACACGGGAACACCAGCACTGCACAATATCACAGTATGGGAACACCAGCACTGCACAATATAGCAGGACGGGAACACCAGCACTGCACAATATAGCAGGACGGGAACACCAGCACTGCACAATATCACAGGGCAGGAACACCAGCACTGCACAATATCACAGTATGGGAACACCAGCACTGCACAATATCACCACACGGGAACACCAGCACTGCACAATATCACAGTATGGGAACACCAGCACTGCACAATATCACAGTATGGGAACACCAGCACTGCACAATATCACAGTATGGGAACACCAGCACTGCACAATATCACCACACGGGAACACCAGCACTGCACAATATCACAGGACGGGAACACCAGCACTGCACAATATCACACTATGGGAACACCAGCACTGCACAATATCACCACACAGGAACACCAGCACTGCACAATATCACCACACAGGAACACCAGCACTGCACGATATCACGGGACAGGAACACCAGCACTGCACGATATCACTGAATGGGAACACAATATAACAGGACGTGAAAAAGCTCTGAAAAGTAGCGTGTTTTAAAAGATAATTTTTTTTCTAATGGTTGTTCCCCTTTACGAAAGCCCTCTCTTAACGTGATCAACAAAGGTTTTTAGTGAAAGCTTTAGTAGAAATGATTGCAAGCTTATGGGGTTCTAACTCTTCACTTGTTAGTGAATGTTATACAAGTAACATATTCTGCATTTTAAAGCTATATATCATTGGTGGCGACCCTCTGGCACTGCATTTATTGTGGGTTACTATGCACATCTGGCCCAGCCAGCCATTTCGTGTGATATGAAGTAACCACTCCTGATATTTATTGTAATTTTGGGGTGACTGTCCATGTTTGGGATCTGACTCTTTGCTCTCTCCATCCAGCAGGTACAGGACTCCCTCAGAGCTCCACAATGATAATTTTTCTCTCTCTACGATCGCCGAAGGCTCCCACCCAAATGTAAGGAAACTTTGCGACACTCCATGTCATGTGTCCCCCCATGCTCGTGCATTGGCTTACTATGATAACGTAATCTGTCAGGTAACTCGCCTGTTTCATGTCTCCCCTTCTGCATGCTTCAAGCTATCCCCCCCACTGAGCAGGGCGGGTTCAATGCCAATGGGCAGACTGTGACTGCTGGGAGCTGCTCCATGTAACCACCACTCCTTAACCACTGCCAAAACTGCTCATGCCTCTCTCACAATACTCCTATTACTAATAATGACATTAACTGCTTTAATTGCCCCATTGGGTAAGAGATGGGATGAGTTACCTGCCCCTATAAACGCCCTTCTAAATTCTAGTATAACCCCACCTTCAACTATATAAGTTCTCCTCTAGAGCCTCACCATTACTAGCTCTCTACCTCCTCCCCAATACCAATTCCCAACTCCTCCCCTTCATCAGCTATCAATCACCCAGCTCCTTCATCAGTTTTGAATCCCTTCCCTATAACAGCTCTTCACACCTTTCCTAGCCCCACCCTTAACTGTTATCAATCCTCAGCCCCTCCCCTATATTGGCTATCAATCCCCAGCCCCTCCCTTACATTGGCTTTCAATCCCCAGCCCCTCCCCTATATTGGCTATCAACCCCCAGCCCCTCCCTTATATCGGTTATCAATGCCCAGCCCCTCCCTTATATCAATTATCAATCCCCAGCCCCTCCCTTATATCAGTTGTCAATCCCCAGCCCCTCCCCTATATTGGCTATCAATCCCCAGCTCCTCCCTTATATCGGTTATCCATCCCCAGCCCCTCCCCTATATCGGTTATCCATCCCCAGCCCCTCCCTTATATCAGTTATCCATCCCCAGCCCCTCCCCTATATTGGCTATCAATCTCCAGCCCCTTCCTTATATCGGTTATCCATCCCAACCCCTCCCCTATATCAGTTATCCATCCCAGCCCCTCCCTTATCAATCCCCAGCCCCTCCCTTATATCGGTTATCCACCCATTAATACTGTATAATGACGTACTGACTATACAGACTATGTGATGCCCTAATTCAGTGGTTATGGTGCTCAGTATCCCATTAATACTGTATAATGACGTGCTGACTATACAGACTATGTGATGCCCTAATTCAGTGGTTATGGTGCTCAGTGTCCCATTAATACTGTATAATGACGCGCTGACTGTACAGACTACGTGATGCCTTAATTCAGTGGTTATGGTGCTCAGTGTCCCATTAATACTGTATAATGACGCGCTGACTGTACAGACTACGTGATGCCCTAATTCAGTGGTTATGGTGCTAAGTATCCCATTAATACTGTATAATGACGTGCTGACTGTACAGACTACGTGATGCCCTAATTCAGTGGTTATGGTGCTCAGTGTGTCCCATTAATACTGTATAATGACGTGCTGACTATACAGACTATGTGATGCTGTAATTCAGTGGTTATGGTGCTCAGTGTCCCATTAATACTGTATAATGACGTGCTGACTGTACAGACTACGTGATGCCCTAATTCAGTGGTTATGGTGCTCAGTATCCCATTAATACTGTATAATGACGTGCTGACTATACAGACTATGTGATGCCCTAATTCAGTGGTTATGATGCTCAGTGTCCCATTAATACTGTATAATGACGTGCTGACTGTACAGACTACGTGATGCCCTAATTCAGTGGTTATGGTGCTCAGTATCCCATGAATACTGTATAATGACGTACTGACTATACAGACTATGTGATGCCCTAATTCAGTGGTTATGGTGCTCAGTATCCCATTAATACTGTATAATGACGTGCTGACTGTACAGACTACGTGATGCCCTAATTCAGTGGTTATGGTGCTCAGTGTGTCCCATTAATACTGTATAATGACGTGCTGACTGTACAGACTACGTGATGCTGTAATTCAGTGGTTATGGTGCTCAGTGTCCCATTAATACTGTATAATGACGTGCTGACTGTACAGACTACGTGATGCCCTAATTCAGTGGTTATGGTGCTCAGTATCCCATTAATACTGTATAATGACGTGCTGACTGTACAGACTACGTGATGCCCTAATTCAGTGGTTATGGTGCTCAGTGTGTCCCATTAATACTGTATAATGACGTGCTGACTGTACAGACTACGTGATGCCTTAATTCAGTGGTTATGGTGCTCAGTGTCCCATTAATACTGTATAATGACGCGCTGACTGTACAGACTACGTGATGCCCTAATTCAGTGGTTATGGTGCTCAGTGTGTCCCATTAATACTGTATAATGACGTGCTTACTGTACAGACTACGTGATGCCCTAATTCAGTGGTTATGGTGCTCAGTGTGTCCCATTAATACTGTATAATGACGTGCTGACTGTACAGACTACGTGATGCCCTAATTCAGTGGTTATGGTGCTCAGTGTGTCCCATTAATACTGTATAATGACGTGCTGACTGTACAGACTACGTGATGCCCTAATTCAGTGGTTATGGTGCTCAGTATCCCATTAATACTGTATAATGACGTACTGACTATACAGACTACGTGATGCCCTAATTCATTGGTTATGGTGCTCAGTATCCCATTAATACTGTATAATGACGTGCTGACTGTACAGACTACGTGATGCCCTAATTCAGTGGTTATGGTGCTCAGTGTGTCCCATTAATACTGTATAATGACGTGCTAACTGTACAGACTACGTGATGCTGTAATTCAGTGGTTATGGTGCTCAGTATCCCATTAATACTGTATAATGACGTGCTGACTGTACAGACTACGTGATGCCCTAATTCAGTGGTTATGGTGCTCAGTATCCCATTAATACTGTATAATGACGTGCTGACTGTACAGACTACGTGATGCCCTAATTCAGTGGTTATGGTGCTCAGTATCCCATTAATACTGTATAATGACATGCTGACTGTACAGACTACGTGATGCCTTAATTCAGTGGTTATGGTGCTCAGTGTCCCATTAATACTGTATAATGACGCGCTGACTGTACAGACTACGTGATGCCCTAATTCAGTGGTTATGGTGCTCAGTATCCCATTAATACTGTATAATGACGTGCTGACTGTACAGACTACGTGATGCCCTAATTCAGTGGTTATGGTGCTCAGTGTGTCCCATTAATACTGTATAATGACGTGCTGACTGTACAGACTACGTGATGCCCTAATTCAGTGGTTATGGTGCTCAGTGTGTCCCATTAATACTGTATAATGACGTGCTGACTGTACAGACTACGTGATGCCCTAATTCAGTGGTTATGGTGCTCAGTATCCCATTAATACTGTATAATGACGTACTGACTATACAGACTACGTGATGCCCTAATTCATTGGTTATGGTGCTCAGTATCCCATTAATACTGTATAATGACGTGCTGACTGTACAGACTACGTGATGCCCTAATTCAGTGGTTATGGTGCTCAGTATCCCATTAATACTGTATAATGACGTGCTGACTGTACAGACTACGTGATGCCCTAATTCAGTGGTTATGGTGCTCAGTATCCCATTAATACTGTATAATGACGTGCTGACTGTACAGACTACGTGATGCCTTAATTCAGTGGTTATGGTGCTCAGTGTCCCATTAATACTGTATAATGACGCGCTGACTGTACAGACTACGTGATGCCCTAATTCAGTGGTTATGGTGCTCAGTATCCCATTAATACTGTATAATGACGTGCTGACTGTACAGACTACGTGATGCCCTAATTCAGTGGTTATGGTGCTCAGTGTGTCCCATTAATACTGTATAATGACGTGCTGACTGTACAGACTACGTGATGCCCTAATTCAGTGGTTATGGTGCTCAGTGTGTCCCATTAATACTGTATAATGACGTGCTGACTGTACAGACTACGTGATGCCCTAATTCAGTGGTTATGGTGCTCAGTATCCCATTAATACTGTATAATGACGTACTGACTATACAGACTACGTGATGCCCTAATTCATTGGTTATGGTGCTCAGTATCCCATTAATACTGTATAATGACGTGCTGACTGTACAGACTACGTGATGCCCTAATTCAGTGGTTATGGTGCTCAGTGTGTCCCATTAATACTGTATAATGACGTGCTAACTGTACAGACTACGTGATGCTGTAATTCAGTGGTTATGGTGCTCAGTATCCCATTAATACTGTATAATGACGTGCTGACTGTACAGACTACGTGATGCCCTAATTCAGTGGTTATGGTGCTCAGTATCCCATTAATACTGTATAATGACGTGCTGACTGTACAGACTACGTGATGCCCTAATTCAGTGGTTATGGTGCTCAGTATCCCATTAATACTGTATAATGACGTGCTGACTGTACAGACTACGTGATGCCTTAATTCAGTGGTTATGGTGCTCAGTGTCCCATTAATACTGTATAATGACGCGCTGACTGTACAGACTACGTGATGCCCTAATTCAGTGGTTATGGTGCTCAGTATCCCATTAATACTGTATAATGACGTGCTGACTGTACAGACTACGTGATGCCCTAATTCAGTGGTTATGGTGCTCAGTGTGTCCCATTAATACTGTATAATGACGTGCTGACTGTACAGACTACGTGATGCCCTAATTCAGTGGTTATGGTGCTCAGTATCCCATTAATACTGTATAATGACGTACTGACTATACAGACTACGTGATGCCCTAATTCATTGGTTATGGTGCTCAGTATCCCATTAATACTGTATAATGACGTGCTGACTGTACAGACTACGTGATGCCCTAATTCAGTGGTTATGGTGCTCAGTGTGTCCCATTAATACTGTATAATGACGTGCTAACTGTACAGACTACGTGATGCTGTAATTCAGTGGTTATGGTGCTCAGTATCCCATTAATACTGTATAATGGCGTGCTGACTGTACAGACTACGTGATGCCCTAATTCAGTGGTTATGGTGCTCAGTATCCCATTAATACTGTATAATGACGTGCTGACTGTACAGACTACGTGATGCCCTAATTCAGTGGTTATGGTGCTCAGTATCCCATTAATACTGTATAATGACGTGCTGACTGTACAGACTACGTGATGCCCTAATTCAGTGGTTATGGTGCTCAGTATCCCATTAATACTGTATAATGACGTGCTGACTGTACAGACTATGTGATGCCCTAATTCAGTGGTTATGGTTCTCAGTGTCCCATTAATACTGTATAATGACGTACTGACTGTACAGACTATGTGATGCCCTAATTCAGTGGTTATGGTGCTCAGTATCCCATTAATACTGTATAATGACGTGCTGACTGTACAGACTATGTGATGCCCTAATTCAGTGGTTATGGTGCTCAGTATCCCATTAATACTGTATAATGACGTGCTGACTGTACAGACTATGTGATGCCCTAATTCAGTGGTTATGGTGCTCAGTGTCCCATTAATACTGTATAATGACGTACTGACTGTACAGACTATGTGATGCCCTAATTCAGTGGTTATGGTGCTCAGTATCCCAATAATACTGTATAATGACGTGCTGACTGTACAGACTATGTGATGCCCTAATTCAGTGGTTATGGTGCTCAGTGTCCCATTAATACTGTATAATGACGTACTGACTGTACAGACTATGTGATGCCCTAATTCAGTGGTTATGGTGCTCAGTATCCCATTAATACTGTATAATGACGTGCTGACTGTACAGACTACGTGATGCCCTAATTCAGTGGTTATGGTGCTCAGTGTGTCCCATTAATACTGTATAATGACGTGCTGACTGTACAGACTACGTGATGCCCTAATTCAGTGGTTATGGTGCTCAGTGTGTCCCATTAATACTGTATAATGACGTGCTGACTGTACAGACTACGTGATGCCCTAATTCAGTGGTTATGGTGCTCAGTATCCCATTAATACTGTATAATGACGTGCTGACTATACAGACTACGTGATGCCCTAATTCAGTGGTTATGGTGCTCAGTATCCCATTAATACTGTATAATGACGTGCTGACTGTACAGACTATGTGATGCCCTAATTCAGTGGTTATGGTGCTCAGTATCCCATTAATACTGTATAATGACGTGCTGACTGTACAGACTACGTGATGCCCTAATTCAGTGGTTATGGTGCTCAGTATCCCATTAATACTGTATAATGACGTACTGACTGTACAGACTACGTGATGCCCTAATTCAGTGGTTATGATGCTCAGTTTCTTATTAATACTGTATAATGACGTACTGACTATACAGACTACGTGATGCCCTAATTCAGTGGTTATGGTGCTCAGTATCCCATTAATACTGTATAATGACGTGCTGACTGTACAGACTATGTGATGCCCTAATTCAGTGGTTATGGTGCTCAGTGTCCCATTAATACTGTATAATGACGTACTGACTGTACAGACTATGTGATGCCCTAATTCAGTGGTTATGGTGCTCAGTATCCCATTAATACTGTATAATGACGTGCTGACTGTACAGACTATGTGATGCCCTAATTCAGTGGTTATGGTGCTCAGTATCCCATTAATACTGTATAATGACGTGCTGACTGTACAGACTATGTGATGCCCTAATTCAGTGTTTGCATGTATTTTGTGCCCATGCTATCATGCTCTGCACCCGCCCTCCTGCAGTCTAGCAGCAGCTATTGGCTTTGTTGCTGCCGTTGATTTGGATGCTCTATATGTGCCCCTCTGTCTCCCTACTGTTACCATGTTCTGGTTGTCTCATGGGCAGTGCCAGCTGCCCCCATCACTGTGTGTGCCAATCATTGTACAGTGCGCTGGTGATTGTGGATGGAGAGTTTGAGGATCCCCGTCTGGATGTCAATGGAAAAGAAACATTAATTAAGATATGTTCTACACAAGGAATTGGGTAAATTTATAGCCGCCTCCTGACCAGAACCCACACAGCAATTAAAGCAGATTGGCCACGGTTTGAACATGAGTTCTAGGAAAATCTTTCTGGTTTCATTTCTTTTTGGGTCAAAGTTTGTCCCATTTGAAAAGGATTGCTAGTTGTACTTTTCCTGCACGATAAAATAAAGAATTATAAAAAATAAAATGATTGCTAGGATCAAAGCGGAGGCTCCTTTATCTTATGGCCCAGTTACAATATTAATTTATTACTCTCCACTTATATTCTGATCGAGTTATATAATCAGTCCTGGTCTATGCAGAGCAGTAACATTAAAACCGAAATAAAACGTAAAACCAAAGTTTGATAATTTATGCATAAATACTGTATCCCATTACAGACACTGTGCGGTTAGTACTAATTCATTGTATTGCAGTGACGGTCACTGCAGCTATTGCCTGCCAACTATGGTACCAGCAGCAACAGAACCCAATCACATGTCAAGTGCCCGTAGGCACAGAAATCTTTTTCATTTGTTCAATCTTTGTTTGGACCGCAGGTTATACAAAAAGACTAGGAGGTGATGCCCTAATTCAGTGGTTGCATGTTTCTAGTGGTGTACAGTAGCAAATGCAACAGTTTGACAGTATGCCATCAGCATACAGTAAATTAAAGTCACTTATCATACCGCACTCCAATATTTAAAGGGGTAGTAGAGTGTCAGGAACACAAATGTGCATTCCTGACACCATAGTACTAAAACCACCATTTAGGTTGTGCCCCCCTCACGCACCCCCTCCGCTTTTTTCCCAGTTAGAAAGGTGATTTACTTAAATTGTTTACAGCGTATCAAGCTGAATCATAAGAATTGATTATCTCAGCCAATCACAATGCTTTCTACAGGAGTGTAATGTATTTAATAACTGGGCAGTGAGGGCATGAAAAAAATATGTATTTAAATTTGATAACAGCATATGTATACAGGATGACCCAAAAGAAGGTATACAGTTACATCAATTACATTACAACACATTATATGGATGCACTTACACACTGACACACAACAAAGTGTCCGTTAAATTGCAGACATTAAAATATCAGTGTGGCAATTGGAAAGAGGGCAGATAAAATATGTATTTAATAATAATTATCCTGGAAGACTGACATTAACTATTCTGTATACCTACTTTTGGGCCACCCTATATATGTGCATATTTATAATTGCAATGTATTGTATGTACTGTGGTTGGACGGCATTTCCTGAGTGGAGGCTGTTAGTGGGCAGATGGGAAGTGATCCCTTCCACTTCCTGTCCAGCCTCACACACAGACACTGGAGGATAGGGGACAGCACTGAGTGTTACACCCTCTATAACTGTTACTGAGTGTTACTCCCTCTATAACTGTTACTGAGTGTTACTCCCTCTATAACTGTTACTGAGTGTTACTCCCTCTATAACTGTTACTGAGTGTTACTCCCTCTATAACTGTTACTGAGTGTTACTCCCTCTATAACTGTTACTGAGTGTTACTCCCTCTATAACTGTTACTGAGTGTTATGCCCTCTATAACTGTTACTGAGTGTTACTCCCTCTATAACTGTTACTGAGTGTTACACCCTCTATAACTGTTACTGAGTGTTACTCCCTCTATAACTGTTACTCAGTGTTACTCCCTCTATAACTGTTACTGAGTGTTACTCCCTCTATAACTGTTACTGAGTGTTACACCCTCTATAACTGTTACTGAGTGTTACTCCCTCTATAACTGTTACTCAGTGTTACTCCCTCTATAACTGTTACTGGGTGTTACGCCCTCTATAACTGTTACTGAGTGTTACTCCCTCTATAACTGTTACTGAGTGTTACTCCCTCTATAACTGTTACTGAGTGTTACTCCCTCTATAACTGTTACTGAGTGTTACTCCCTCTATAACTGTTACTGAGTGTTACTCCCTCTATAACTGTTACTGAGTGTTACGCCCTCTATAACTGTTACTGAGTGTTACTCCCTCTATAACTGTTACTGAGTGTTACTCCCTCTATAACTGTTACTCAGTGTTACTCCCTCTATAACTGTTACTGAGTGTTACTCCCTCTATAACTGTTACTGAGTGTTACTCCCTCTATAACTGTTACTGGGTGTTACGCCCTCTATAACTGTTACTGAGTGTTACTCCCTCTATAACTGTTACTGAGTGTTACTCCCTCTATAACTGTTACTGAGTGTTACTCCCTCTATAACTGTTACTCAGTGTTACTCCCTCTATAACTGTTACTGGGTGTTACGCCCTCTATAACTGTTACTGAGTGTTACTCCCTCTATAACTGTTACTGAGTGTTACTCCCTCTATAACTGTTACTGAGTGTTACTCCCTCTATAACTGTTACTGAGTGTTACTCCCTCTATAACTGTTACTGAGTGTTACTCCCTCTATAACTGTTACTGAGTGTTACTCCCTCTATAACTGTTACTGAGTGTTACGCCCTCTATAACTGTTACTGAGTGTTACTCCCTCTATAACTGTTACTGAGTGTTACTCCCTCTATAACTGTTACTCAGTGTTACTCCCTCTATAACTGTTACTGAGTGTTACTCCCTCTATAACTGTTACTGAGTGTTACTCCCTCTATAACTGTTACTGGGTGTTACGCCCTCTATAACTGTTACTGAGTGTTACTCCCTCTATAACTGTTACTGAGTGTTACTCCCTCTATAACTGTTACTGAGTGTTACTCCCTCTATAACTGTTACTGAGTGTTACTCCCTCTATAACTGTTACTGAGTGTTACTCCCTCTATAACTGTTACTGAGTGTTACTCCCTCTATAACTGTTACTGAGTGTTACTCCCTCTATAACTGTTACTGAGTGTTACTCCCTCTATAACTGTTACTGAGTGTTACGCCCTCTATAACTGTTACTGAGTGTTACTCCCTCTATAACTGTTACTGAGTGTTACTCCCTCTATAACTGTTACTCAGTGTTACTCCCTCTATAACTGTTACTGAGTGTTACTCCCTCTATAACTGTTACTGAGTGTTACTCCCTCTATAACTGTTACTGGGTGTTACGCCCTCTATAACTGTTACTGAGTGTTACTCCCTCTATAACTGTTACCGAGTGTTACACCCTCTATAACTGTTACTCAGTGTTACTCCCTCTATAACTGTTACTGAGTGTTACTCCCTCTATAACTGTTACTGAGTGTTACTCCCTCTATAACTGTTACTGAGTGTTACACCCTCTATAACTGTTACTGAGTGTTACACCCTCTATAACTGTTACTGAGTGTTACTCCCTCTATAACTGTTACTGAGTGTTACTCCCTCTATAACTGTTACTGAGTGTTACACCCTCTATAACTGTTACTGAGTGTTACTCCCTCTATAACTGTTACTCAGTGTTACTCCCTCTATAACTGTTACTGGGTGTTACGCCCTCTATAACTGTTACTGAGTGTTACTCCCTCTATAACTGTTACTGAGTGTTACTCCCTCTATAACTGTTACTGAGTGTTACTCCCTCTATAACTGTTACTGAGTGTTACTCCCTCTATAACTGTTACTGAGTGTTACTCCCTCTATAACTGTTACTGAGTGTTACTCCCTCTATAACTGTTACTGAGTGTTACGCCCTCTATAACTGTTACTGAGTGTTACTCCCTCTATAACTGTTACTGAGTGTTACTCCCTCTATAACTGTTACTCAGTGTTACTCCCTCTATAACTGTTACTGAGTGTTACTCCCTCTATAACTGTTACTGAGTGTTACTCCCTCTATAACTGTTACTGGGTGTTACGCCCTCTATAACTGTTACTGAGTGTTACTCCCTCTATAACTGTTACTGAGTGTTACTCCCTCTATAACTGTTACTGAGTGTTACTCCCTCTATAACTGTTACTGAGTGTTACTCCCTCTATAACTGTTACTGAGTGTTACTCCCTCTATAACTGTTACTGAGTGTTACTCCCTCTATAACTGTTACTGAGTGTTACTCCCTCTATAACTGTTACTGAGTGTTACGCCCTCTATAACTGTTACTGAGTGTTACTCCCTCTATAACTGTTACTGAGTGTTACTCCCTCTCTAACTGTTACTGAGTGTTACTCCCTCTATAACTGTTACTCAGTGTTACTCCCTCTATAACTGTTACTGAGTGTTACGCCCTCTATAACTGTTACTGAGTGTTACTCCCTCTATAACTGTTACTGAGTGTTACGCCCTCTATAACTGTTACTGAGTGTTACTCCCTCTATAACTGTTACTGAGTGTTACTCCCTCTATAACTGTTACTGAGTGTTACTCCCTCTATAACTGTTACTGAGTGTTACTCCCTCTATAACTGTTACTGAGTGTTACTCCCTCTATAACTGTTACTGAGTGTTACTCCCTCTATAACTGTTACTGAGTGTTACGCCCTCTATAACTGTTACTGAGTGTTACTCCCTCTATAACTGTTACTGAGTGTTACTCCCTCTATAACTGTTACTCAGTGTTACTCCCTCTATAACTGTTACTGAGTGTTACTCCCTCTATAACTGTTACTGAGTGTTACTCCCTCTATAACTGTTACTGGGTGTTACGCCCTCTATAACTGTTACTGAGTGTTACTCCCTCTATAACTGTTACTGAGTGTTACTCCCTCTATAACTGTTACTGAGTGTTACTCCCTCTATAACTGTTACTGAGTGTTACTCCCTCTATAACTGTTACTGAGTGTTACTCCCTCTATAACTGTTACTGAGTGTTACTCCCTCTATAACTGTTACTGAGTGTTACGCCCTCTATAACTGTTACTGAGTGTTACTCCCTCTATAACTGTTACTGAGTGTTACTCCCTCTATAACTGTTACTGAGTGTTACTCCCTCTATAACTGTTACTGAGTGTTACTCCCTCTATAACTGTTACTGAGTGTTACTCCCTCTATAACTGTTACTGAGTGTTACGCCCTCTATAACTGTTACTGAGTGTTACTCCCTCTATAACTGTTACTGAGTGTTACTCCCTCTATAACTGTTACTGAGTGTTACGCCCTCTATAACTGTTACTGAGTGTTACGCCCTCTATAACTGTTACTGAGTGTTACTCCCTCTATAACTGTTACTGAGTGTTACTCCCTCTATAACTGTTACTGAGTGTTACTCCCTCTATAACTGTTACTCAGTGTTACTCCCTCTATAACTGTTACTGAGTGTTACGCCCTCTATAACTGTTACTG
The DNA here is from genome assembly GCF_036172605.1 of Pelobates fuscus. Lineage (NCBI taxonomy): Eukaryota > Metazoa > Chordata > Amphibia > Anura > Pelobatidae > Pelobates > Pelobates fuscus. The sequence goes on along the minus strand of NC_086320.1, from coordinate 383,871,357 downwards.
AGTGTTACTCCCTCTATAACTGTTACTGAGTGTTACTCCCTCTATAACTGTTACTGAGTGTTACGCCCTCTATAACTGTTCCTGGGTGTTACTCCCTCTATAACTGTTACTGAGTGTTACTCCCTCTATACGCGTTACTGAGTATTACACCGTCTATAAATGTTACTGAGTGTTACTCCCTCTATAACTGTTACTGAGTGTTACTCCCTCTATAACTGTTACTGAGTGTTACTCCCTCTATACGTGTTACTGAGTATTACACCCTCTATAACTTTTACTGAGTGTTACACCCTCTATAACTGTTACTCAGTGTTACTCCCTCTATAACTGTTACTGAGTGTTACTCCCTCTATAACTGTTACTGAGTGTTACTCCCTCTATAACTGTTACTGAGTGTTACTCCCTCTATAACTGTTACCGAGTGTTACACCCTCTATAACTGTTACTCAGTGTTACTCCCTCTATAACTGTTACTGAGTGTTACTCCCTCTATAACTGTTACTGAGTGTTACTCCCTCTATAACTGTTACTGAGTGTTACACCCTCTATAACTGTTACTGAGTGTTACACCCTCTATAACTGTTACTGAGTGTTACTCCCTCTATAACTGTTACTGAGTGTTACTCCCTCTATAACTGTTACTGAGTGTTACACCCTCTATAACTGTTACTGAGTGTTACTCCCTCTATAACTGTTACTCAGTGTTACTCCCTCTATAACTGTTACTGGGTGTTACGCCCTCTATAACTGTTACTGAGTGTTACTCCCTCTATAACTGTTACTGAGTGTTACTCCCTCTATAACTGTTACTGAGTGTTACTCCCTCTATAACTGTTACTGAGTGTTACTCCCTCTATAACTGTTACTGAGTGTTACTCCCTCTATAACTGTTACTGAGTGTTACTCCCTCTATAACTGTTACTGAGTGTTACGCCCTCTATAACTGTTACTGAGTGTTACTCCCTCTATAACTGTTACTGAGTGTTACTCCCTCTATAACTGTTACTCAGTGTTACTCCCTCTATAACTGTTACTGAGTGTTACTCCCTCTATAACTGTTACTGGGTGTTACGCCCTCTATAACTGTTACTGAGTGTTACGCCCTCTATAACTGTTACTGAGTGTTACTCCCTCTATAACTGTTACTGAGTGTTACTCCCTCTATAACTGTTACTGAGTGTTACTCCCTCTATAACTGTTACTGAGTGTTACTCCCTCTATAACTGTTACTGAGTGTTACTCCCTCTATAACTGTTACTGAGTGTTACTCCCTCTATAACTGTTACTGAGTGTTACTCCCTCTATAACTGTTACTGAGTGTTACTCCCTCTATAAATGTTACTGAGTGTTACTCCCTCTATAACTGTTACTGAGTGTTACTCCCTCTATAACTGTTACTGAGTGTTACTCCCTCTATAACTGTTACTCAGTGTTACTCCCTCTATAACTGTTACTGAGTGTTACGCCCTCTATAACTGTTACTGAGTGTTACTCCCTCTATAACTGTTACTGGGTGTTACGCCCTCTATAACTGTTACTGAGTGTTACTCCCTCTATAACTGTTACTGAGTGTTACTCCCTCTATAACTGTTACTGAGTGTTACTCCCTCTATAACTGTTACTGAGTGTTACTCCCTCTATAACTGTTACTGAGTGTTACTCCCTCTATAACTGTTACTGAGTGTTACTCCCTCTATAACTGTTACTGAGTGTTACGCCCTCTATAACTGTTACTGAGTGTTACTCCCTCTATAACTGTTACTGAGTGTTACTCCCTCTATAACTGTTACTCAGTGTTACTCCCTCTATAACTGTTACTGAGTGTTACTCCCTCTATAACTGTTACTGAGTGTTACTCCCTCTATAACTGTTACTGGGTGTTACGCCCTCTATAACTGTTACTGAGTGTTACTCCCTCTATAACTGTTACTGAGTGTTACTCCCTCTATAACTGTTACTGAGTGTTACTCCCTCTATAACTGTTACTGAGTGTTACTCCCTCTATAACTGTTACTGAGTGTTACTCCCTCTATAACTGTTACTGAGTGTTACGCCCTCTATAACTGTTACTGAGTGTTACGCCCTCTATAACTGTTACTGAGTGTTACGCCCTCTATAACTGTTACTGAGTGTTACTCCCTCTATAACTGTTACTGAGTGTTACTCCCTCTATAACTGTTACTCAGTGTTACTCCCTCTATAACTGTTACTGAGTGTTACTCCCTCTATAACTGTTACTGAGTGTTACTCCCTCTATAACTGTTACTGGGTGTTACGCCCTCTATAACTGTTACTGAGTGTTACTCCCTCTATAACTGTTACTGAGTGTTACTCCCTCTATAACTGTTACTGAGTGTTACTCCCTCTATAACTGTTACTGAGTGTTACTCCCTCTATAACTGTTACTGAGTGTTACTCCCTCTATAACTGTTACTGAGTGTTACTCCCTCTATAACTGTTACTGAGTGTTACTCCCTCTATAACTGTTACTGAGTGTTACTCCCTCTATAACTGTTACTCAGTGTTACTCCCTCTATAACTGTTACTGAGTGTTACGCCCTCTATAACTGTTACTGAGTGTTACTCCCTCTATAACTGTTACTGGGTGTTACGCCCTCTATAACTGTTACTGAGTGTTACTCCCTCTATAACTGTTACTGAGTGTTACGCCCTCTATAACTGTTACTGAGTGTTACTCCCTCTATAACTGTTACTGAGTGTTACTCCCTCTATAACTGTTACTCAGTGTTACTCCCTCTATAACTGTTACTGAGTGTTACTCCCTCTATAACTGTTACTGAGTGTTACTCCCTCTATAACTGTTACTGGGTGTTACGCCCTCTATAACTGTTACTGAGTGTTACTCCCTCTATAACTGTTACTGAGTGTTACTCCCTCTATAACTGTTACTGAGTGTTACTCCCTCTATAACTGTTACTGAGTGTTACTCCCTCTATAACTGTTACTGAGTGTTACTCCCTCTATAACTGTTACTGAGTGTTACTCCCTCTATAACTGTTACTGAGTGTTACGCCCTCTATAACTGTTACTGAGTGTTACTCCCTCTATAACTGTTACTGAGTGTTACTCCCTCTATAACTGTTACTGAGTGTTACTCCCTCTATAACTGTTACTGAGTGTTACTCCCTCTATAACTGTTACTGAGTGTTACTCCCTCTATAACTGTTACTGAGTGTTACGCCCTCTATAACTGTTACTGAGTGTTACTCCCTCTATAACTGTTACTGAGTGTTACTCCCTCTATAACTGTTACTGAGTGTTACGCCCTCTATAACTGTTACTGAGTGTTACGCCCTCTATAACTGTTACTGAGTGTTACGCCCTCTATAACTGTTACTGAGTGTTACTCCCTCTATAACTGTTACTGAGTGTTACTCCCTCTATAACTGTTACTGAGTGTTACTCCCTCTATAACTGTTACTCAGTGTTACTCCCTCTATAACTGTTACTCAGTGTTACTCCCTCTATAACTGTTACTGAGTGTTACGCCCTCTATAACTGTTACTGAGTGTTACTCCCTCTATAACTGTTACTGAGTGTTACTCCCTCTATAACTGTTACTGAGTGTTACGCCCTCTATAACTGTTCCTGGGTGTTACTCCCTCTATAACTGTTACTGAGTGTTACTCCCTCTATACGCGTTACTGAGTATTACACCGTCTATAAATGTTACTGAGTGTTACTCCCTCTATAACTGTTACTGAGTGTTACTCCCTCTATAACTGTTACTGAGTGTTACTCCCTCTATACGTGTTACTGAGTATTACACCCTCTATAACTGTTACTGAGTGTTACGCCCTCTATAACTGTTACTGAGTGTTACACCCTCTATAACTGTTACTGAGTGTTACTCCCTCTATAACTGTTACTGAGTGTTACGCCCTCTATAACTGTTACTGAGTGTTACTCCCTCTATAACTGTTACTGAGTGTTACGCCCTCTATAACTGTTACTGAGTGTTACCCCCTCTATAACTGTTACTGAGTGTTACGCCCTCTATAACTGTTACTGAGTGTTACTCCCTCTATAACTGTTACTGAGTGTTACTCCCTCTATAACTGTTACTGAGTGTTACGCCCTCTATAACTGTTACTGAGTGTTACGCCCTCTATAACTGTTACTGAGTGTTACGGCCTCTATAACTGTTACTGAGTGTTACTCCCTCTATAACTGTTACTGAGTGTTACACCCTCTATAACTGTTACTGAGTGTTACTCCCTCTATAACTGTTACTGAGTGTTACTCCCTCTATAACTGTTACTGAGTGTTACTCCCTCTATAACTGTTACTGAGTGTTACGCCCTCTATAACTGTTACTGAGTGTTACTCCCTCTATAACTGTTACTGAGTGTTACTCCCTCTATAACTGTTACTGAGTGTTACGCCCTCTATAACTGTTACTGATTGTTACTCCCTCTATAACTGTTACTGAGTGTTACGCCCTCTATAACTGTTACTGAGTGTTACACCCTCTATAACTGTTACTGAGTGTTACTCCCTCTATAACTGTTACTGAGTGTTACACCCTCTATAACTGTTACTGAGTGTTACTCCCTCTATAACTGTTACTGAGTGTTACTCCCTCTATAACTGTTACTGAGTGTTACGCCCTCTATAACTGTTACTGAGTGTTACGCCCTCTATAACTGTTACTGAGTGTTACGCCCTCTATAACTGTTACTGAGTTACAGTTACTGTAACAGTTATAGAGGGAGTAACACTCAGTAACAGTTATAGAGGGAGTAACACTCAGTAACAGTTATAGAGGGAGTAACACTCAGTAACAGTTATAGAGGGAGTAACACTCAGTAACAGTTATAGAGGGAGTAACACTCAGTAACAGTTATAGAGGGAGTAACACTCAGTAACAGTTATAGAGGGCGTAACACTCAGTAACAGTTATAGAGGGAGTAACACTCAGTAACAGTTATAGAGGGAGTAACACTCAGTAACAGTTATAGAGGGAGTAACACTCAGTAACAGTTATAGAGGGAGTAACACTCAGTAATAGTTATAGAGGGAGTAACACTCAGTAACAGTTATAGAGGGTGTAACACTCAGTAACAGTTATAGAGGGCGTAACACTCAGTAACAGTTATAGAGGGAGTAACACTCAGTAACAGTTATAGAGGGAGTAACACTCAGTAACAGTTATAGAGGGAGTAACACTCAGTAACAGTTATAGAGGGAGTAACACTCAGTAACAGTTATAGAGGGTGTAACACTCAGTAACAGTTATAGAGGGAGTAACACTCAGTAACAGTTATAGAGGGAGTAACACTCAGTAACAGTTATAGGTAACAGGGAGTGTTACTCCCTCTATAACTGTTACTGAGTGTTACTCCCTCTATAACTGTTACTGAGTGTTACTCCCTCTATAACTGTTACTGAGTGTTACGCCCTCTATAACTGTTACTGAGTGTTACTCCCTCTATAACTGTTACTGAGTGTTACTCCCTCTATAACTGTTACTGAGTGTTACACCCTCTATAACTGTTACTGAGTGTTACTCCCTCTATAACTATTACTGAGTGTTACTCCCTCTATAACTGTTACTGAGTGTTACTCCCTCTATAACTGTTACTGAGTGTTACTCCCTCTATAACTGTTACTGAGTGTTACTCCCTCTATAACTGTTACTGAGTGTTACTCCCTCTATAACTGTTACTGAGTGTTACTCCCTCTATAACTGTTACTGAGTGTTACTCCCTCTATAACTGTTACTGAGTGTTACGCCCTCTATAACTGTTACTGAGTGTTACTCCCTCTATAACTGTTACTGAGTGTTACGCCCTCTATAACTGTTACTGAGTGTTACACCCTCTATAACTGTTACTGAGTGTTACTCCCTCTATAACTGTTACTGAGTGTTACTCCCTCTATAACTGTTACTGAGTGTTACTCCCTCTATAACTGTTACTGAGTGTTACTCCCTCTATAACTGTTACTGAGTGTTACTCCCTCTATAACTGTTACTGAGTGTTACTCCCTCTATAACTGTTACTGAGTGTTACACCCTCTATAACTGTTACTGAGTGTTACTCCCTCTATAACTGTTACTGAGTGTTACTCCCTCTATAACTGTTACTGAGTGTTACGCCCTCTATAACTGTTACTGAGTGTAACACTCAGTAACAGTTATAGAGGGAGTAACACTCAGTAACAGTTATAGAGGGCGTAACACTCAGTAACAGTTATAGAGGGCGTAACACTCAGTAATAGTTATAGAGGGAGTAACACTCAGTAACAGTTATAGAGGGAGTAACACTCAGTAACAGTTATAGAGGGCGTAACACTCAGTAACAGTTATAGAGGGTGTAACACTCAGTAACAGTTATAGAGGGAGTAACACTCAGTAACAGTTATAGAGGGAGTAACACTCAGTAACAGTTATAGAGGGCGTAACACTCAGTAACAGTTATAGAGGGAGTAACACTCAGTAACAGTTATAGAGGGAGTAACACTCAGTAACAGTTATAGAGGGCGTAACACTCAGTAACAGTTATAGAGGGAGTAACACTCAGTAACAGTTATAGAGGGAGTAACACTCAGTAACAGTTATAGAGGGAGTAACACTCCCTGTTACCTATAACTGTTACTGAGTGTTACGCCCTCTATAACTGTTACTGAGTGTTACTCCCTCTATAACTGTTACTGAGTGTTACACCCTCTATAACTGTTACTGAGTGTTACTCCCTCTATAACTGTTACTGAGTGTTACTCCCTCTATAACTGTTACTGAGTGTTACTCCCTCTATAACTGTTACTGAGTGTTACTCCCTCTATAACTGTTACTGAGTGTTACGCCCTCTATAACTGTTACTGAGTGTTACTCCCTCTATAACTGTTACTGAGTGTTACTCCCTCTATAACTGTTACTGAGTGTTACACCCTCTATAACTGTTACTGAGTGTTACTCCCTCTATAACTGTTACTGAGTGTTACTCCCTCTATAACTGTTACTGAGTGTTACTCCCTCTATAACTGTTACTGAGTGTTACGCCCTCTATAACTGTTACTGAGTGTTACTCCCTCTATAACTGTTACTGAGTGTTACACCCTCTATAACTGTTACTGAGTGTTACTCCCTCTATAACTGTTACTGAGTGTTACACCCTCTATAACTGTTACTGAGTGTTACTCCCTCTATAACTGTTACTGAGTGTTACTCCCTCTATAACTGTTACTGAGTGTTACACCCTCTATAACTGTTACTGAGTGTTACACCCTCTATAACTGTTACTGAGTGTTACTCCCTCTATAACTGTTACTGAGTGTTACTCCCTATATAACTGTTACTGAGTGTTACTCCCTCTATAACTGTTACTGAGTGTTACTCCCACTATAACTGTTACTGAGTGTTACTCCCTCTATAACTGTTACTGAGTGTTACTCCCTCTATAACTGTTACTGAGTGTTACTCCCTCTATAACTGTTACTGAGTGTTACTCCCTCTATAACTGTTACTGAGTGTTACGCCCTCTATAACTGTTACTGAGTGTTACGCCCTCTATAACTGTTACTGAGTGTTACTCCCTCTATAACTGTTACTGAGTGTTACTCCCTCTATAACTGTTACTGAGTGTTACTCCCTCTATAACTGTTACTGAGTGTTACTCCCTCTATAACTGTTACTCAGTGTTACTCCCTCTATAACTGTTACTGAGTGTTACTCCCTCTATAACTGTTACTGAGTGTTACTCCCTCTATAACTGTTACTGAGTGTTACTCCCTCTATAACTGTTACTGAGTGTTACTCCCTCTATAACTGTTACTGAGTGTTACTCCCTCTATAACTGTTACTGAGTGTTACTCCCTCTATAACTGTTACTGAGTGTTACTCCCTCTATAACTGTTACTGAGTGTTACTCCCTCTATAACTGTTACTGAGTGTTACTCCCTCTATAACTGTTACTGAGTGTTACTCCCTCTATAACTGTTACTGAGTGTTACTCCCTCTATAACTGTTACTGAGTGTTACGCCCTCTATAACTGTTACTGAGTGTTACGCCCTCTATAACTGTTACTGAGTGTTACTCCCTCTATAACTGTTACTGAGTGTTACTCCCTCTATAACTGTTCCTGGGTGTTACTCCCTCTATAACTGTTACTGAGTGTTACACCCTCTATAACTGTTACTGAGTGTTACTCCCTCTATAACTGTTACTGAGTGTTACTCCCTCTATAACTGTTACTGAGTGTTACTCCCTCTATAACTGTTACTGAGTGTTACTCCCTCTATAACTGTTACTGAGTGTTACGCCCTCTATAACTGTTACTGGGTGTTACGCCCTCTATAACTGTTACTGAGTGTTACGCCCTCTATAACTGTTCCTGGGTGTTACACAGAAATCTATGGCACTGGCTCCCGTTGTACACATCGGCTGTGTTTGAAAGGAATACATTTTACTTTTGGTTCCTTTTAGTTGTTAATATCTGCCGAGTAACAATCAGGTCAATGGCTGCAGCAATAGGCACTTCAAATGGCAAGCTCTGTAAACAGAAGGATGGGGGACTATTTCTCTGCTCCATTTCCCCTGATTTCCCTCATTTCGGCGCGACTCTGGGGAGAGGCCTAGCGGTGTCTATGCTGCTGTGTGATGCTCAGTGGACCGTTTCGATGGGTTGCTAGGTAACAGAAGCCAGGCTCCGGGTGGGAATCAGGCCTCGAGTTATTATTAACTCCTCTATGAACTGACTGGACATAATATGCAGACTTTATTTAATCCTATAGTATTCGTAAACAATTTATATTATTTTAATAAGCTGGATTAACCCATTGCGCTCCATGGAAACCATTTCTAGGACTTCTTTCTCCCCTGTTCAAACAGAAAATGTTCTAAATTAACTGATGGGAATGTGTGTATACAGAGAGGATACAGGGAATCATATGTTATTGGGTAATAATGCTATCTGGGCACTTGGAACATAATAATAATAATAAAAAAAAACAAGACTGAGAGCATTATTCCCTGTAATACACATTTCATTATTATTTTTTACCTTACAGGATATGCTTGGGTTATTGTTAGGGTTAATGCTAGGCAGGCAGAAAAAACAAATATATAATACCACAATATTCGTGAGAAGTAGTGTAAATTACTTAACTGCAATTAGTCTGCAGCCTCCTGAGATCCACAAAAAAACGATCATTATAAAATACAAAAACCACAACCAAGTCGGGATACGGCTGTAAAATCTATAAAGAGAACATACGAAAACAAAATAGTGTAATACAGTATATGCAATAAAATCTTGCGCTGATAATGAATGCACTCACAAGATGGTGTAGAAAAAATCGCCCATAAGGTGCCTCCCCTGATGATGTGGGGGGCTATTAATCCCCTTGCCAATGCGAGATAGCCAAAAGGTACACGGGACTCCAAGTAGGATCAAAACTCCAGATATTTTTATTATTTAAAAGGTGAGAAAACACCATTTAAGATAAAAGTTAAAAATGCGGCAATAGGTCCAACGCGTTTCGTTCAAACGAGAACTTCTTCAGGGACCGCAGTAGTAGTAAAACCACATACAATATAACAGATTGTAAAATCATGCATCCTACTCCCCCCTTAGTACAATCCCTTTAAATAGGGCTAGTCCCTATGTCCAATTGGCCAGTGTTGTGGGTGTTTCCAGCCCATTTGAATCTTCATTGGTCCTGGGACAGCTCCTCTCAGCTGATAGTATTTTCGGCATCCAGTTCAATCAAATTGAGCGCGTTCCAGTGAAAACGAAACCGGAAGTGAGTACGCTCTCCCACTTCCGCGTTCCAGATGCATTCAAAATGCGATCTATCTGTAAATCACATTAATCGCAGCAAGAAACAATACGTGCCTATGTATTTCGATGCAATATATCAAAATAACAAAGTGCTTATCTATAAAAAAGAAAATATATTAGTATCCAAGATGAAGAATTATAATATCATTTTTTGTGCTGTGTATTTATAACCCACAAACATTATATTACCATGCTTTAGTAATTTCCCGCATGGATTACTGTAACCCTCTCCTGATTGGTCTTCCCAAAAGCCGTACTGCACCCCTACAGTCCGTAATGAACGCTGCTGCTAGACTGATTTTCCTCTCTAGTCGTTTCTCTCACACCTCTGTGTGGATACACAGACTTAAGACCCTGAAACCCAGGGGTCTTAATATAGGGATTGATTTGGTGTGTTTTTTGGATTGATCCTTTGGACTTCTGTGTGTTTTTATGTAAATTTGTTTTTATTGTAGTTTTAACAGCAACGGTTTGTTATATAGTTTCATATCATGAACCGTGTGGGACTCGCAGGTCCTGTAATAAACATGCATACAATATTATTAGGTAATTGTGTGAAGTAATTGTTTTGGCACGCAGGCCAGGAACAACTGAGGACTCGCAGGTCCCATCTCTTATACACGTATTCTCCAGTTGTCTGAATTCTTTACTTTATGTGTTTGGTTCAACGAGAAATAACATAAATAAACAATTCTATTAACGTGTTGGTCTAGCTGTCGGGTGTGGTTGGAACGGGTGGTGTTAGGTCCTAGCGTGTGTTGGATTGTCAGGTCCGTCCCGGTTGTGCGGGTCTTTCTTCCGCCCCTCCTGTGTCTCGTGTTATAGTCTCATGCGATTTGTGCGGCTAAGTAGGATTTATCATTCATCCTTTCCGGTGGGTTGCCATCTGTGTTGTATCCAGAGGTAGTATGGTCACAGTGTCGGCTACCATTAGGGTGCGCTTTGCTTAGTGCAGTGCTATTGTGTGTGGAGTGTCCTTATTCCCTGGCTCTCGTATATGTCTATCTTTCTATGTTCCCCATGTTCCCTACTACGGTTAGGTAAGAGTTGTAAGCAGTCGTCAGTTCGGGGAGATCTACTGGTAGTCGGCTAGTGGCTGTTGTCCGGGTATCCTAGTGAGCTTAGGGTTAGTTAGCTGCTTGGTCTGAGGAGTGGGTAATCGGGGCTGATGGTCTAAAGTGTGTGTTCGCTTACCAGGAGTGGTTAGTTACTTGTTGGTGTTGTGTTGGCAGTTATGTCGCTATTACATTGCTAGTTGTTAGGGTGGTCGGGAGTTTACCAGTTATAGGAATGTTGGTGTGGTTGTGTTCCTGGATTGTGGTTGGTATTTTGGGGTTATTTGTCGTTTGTTCATTTCCGTTTGGGGGATTGCTTATAGTGTTAGTTCGTGTTGTTAGGATTCTGAGCAGTATTGACTGAGGATCATTGTACTCTTGTTGAGTAGTGAGGTTGAACAGTCTTTGGGAGGTTGCTAATTTAGGTAAGATTTTGTGGTATGTGTAATTGGTGTGTGTGTGTTTCGTTAATGTTCTAGGCGTGGTGTCGTCGCATTGTGTTTTCGTTGTATATCGGGTTTCCGGGTTTAGGTGTTGGTCTGGTTGAGTGGTGTGAGGTCCTACATGGGAGTTGTGCGTGTCTATGTGGTATGTCATCGACAAGTGACTATTAGATCAATTTTGTTAGGTGTGTCGTATGGTGTGATGGGTCAGGTGGGTAGTTTTGTTTGAGAGTTTTCTTTATGTGCGTCAGTTGTGTTATTGGTCTAGGTGATGGTATGGGTGAGGTTCCCGTATGACCATGTTGGTCTTGGTTGTGGGGTCTGTGTAGGATCCATGTGCAAGGCGGTCGTGATGGGTGCGTGTTTGGGTGTTCCGTTGGTAGTTCTCCATTGCGTCGTGTTGTGTTCCAATCATTTTATGAGTCTTAGCATGTGGTGGTGGTACCTCTCATGTGGATGTTGATTTGCGAGTTTGTGTGGTCGTAGTGCGGTGGTGCACTTGTGGGGTTTGTGTGGTGAGGCTGGTCGCGTGTGGTGGGTGTCGGTTGTCGTGTTTGTGTTTGTGCGTGGTGTGATGTGTGAGGGGGCTGTATGGGTGCGGGACTTGTTTGAGGTTGTGGGTGTTGTGTCGGTCTCTCAGCTCCCCCCTCCGTCGGCCCCGCCCCCGCGGTCCCTCCTCGCTGTGTATACGATCCATGGTTGCCATTTGTCTACGTGTTTGGTGAGAGTATCCGTCAGAGTTGCGTGTATCTCTTCAGCAGCTCTAATTTCTTCCACTTTGGCGAGCCATTGTTCCGTCGTGGGGATTTGAGTCTGTTTCCAGAGAGTGGGTATGAGTGCTTTGGCGGCGTCTAGTAGATGTCGGAGGATCGATCTTTTATATCTTGAAATTGGTTCGTGTGTGTGGTGTAGGAGTATGTTTTCGATGGATAGTTGTGTCGTGGGTCCCAGGATGTCTTGGATACGGGTCGTGATTTGGATCCAGTACGGTTCGATTTTGATGCACTCCCACCAGATGTGTTTGACTGTTCCCTCCTCCAGGCCACATCTCCAGCAAGTCGCCGGGGTGGCGGGGAATATTTTGTGTAGGAGGTCAGGTGTTCTGTACCAGAACGTCAGTAGTTTGTAGTTCATTTCTTGGTAGGACGTGCTGGTGGAGGATTTGTGGTGGAGTATGAGGATTTTGTCCCATTGTGCGTCTGTGAACGTCCTGTCCAGAAGACGCTCCCATCGTCTTTTGTATGGTATGACCGTGGTCCGTGATCCCGTGATTAGTTGTTGGTAGATAGTGGAGGTAGGTTTCGGTATGGTCGATTTTCGGTCGCAGAGTTCTTCGAACCACGTGAGGGTTCTATGTGCCGCGGTTTTATCTGGTTGTGTATGGTAGTAGTGTGCCAACTGTGTGTATCTATATTTGTGCATGGGGGTTGGTGTGTCTTCCATCAGTTGTTCCAGAGGCTTCAGTCCGGTGTTGGTGAGGGTCCTGTGAAGGGGAATGAAATCTCCTTCCCCTAGGAAGGTCCAGGCACTGGTTGGTAGTCCCCCCCCTAATTGTTGGTTATATGTCAGGGTGGTCATTGGGCTTGGTGTGGGAGAGGTCGTTGTTGTTCTCCGTATTACTGACCATGTCTGCAGAGTTTGGTTCGTGGGGGAGAGTATGTCCGGTTCCCCCTGCGTTATTCTTTTCATATTCCAGACTGAGGCGAAGATGGAAGGATTGTCAGGCGTGGTTCTATCTAGGGCTACCCATTGTTTGTGTTGGGGGTTGGTGTGCCATTCCAGGATTCTCTGTAGGGCTGTCGCTTGCTGGTATTTCCGTACGTCTGGGAGTGCTAATCCTCCGTTTCGTCTGGGTTGGCAGAGAAGGTCATATCGTAGGCGCGGGCTTCGTCCTTTCCATATGTATGTTAAGAATGCAGTCTTCAAGGTAGCGAAGAATGTTGTCGGTATCGATATGGGGATTGTGTGGAAGAGGTATAACATTCTGGGCAATGCGTTCATTTTAAGAACCGCTATGCGGCCTAGCCATGAGATGTGCGGGAAATTCCAAGTCCGCAGGTCCTGTTGAATGCGGGCGAGGAGAGGGGCGAAGTTGGTTTGGTATAGGGAATTCGGTTCCGTCGTCACCCATATTCCCAGGTATTTCATTTTGGATTGACACCATCGAAATGGAAAGCTCGAGGCAATGGTTCTATGGTTTCCCGTTGGGTCGGTTATATTCAGGAGTTCGCATTTGCTTAGGTTGAGCTTGAGGCCCGAGAGGCAGCCATAGTCTTCGAGTTCTTTCATTAGGCAGGGCAGGGTTATCCTAGGTTGTGTTATGAAGAACAACAAGTCGTCCGCGTATGCGGCAACCTTGTGTGTGGTGTTTTTCCATTTATATCCCTGGATGTTGTTATTCCGTCTTATTGCTTCCAGTAGGGGTTCGAGCGTGAGCGCGAACAGAAGTGGGGATAGGGGACATCCCTGCCTAGTGCCATTACGGATCGGGAAGGGTTCTGTAAGGGCTCCGTTTACTCGCACCGCTGCAGTTGGTTCGCTGTATATTGCCTCGATCCACTTTAGTATGGCATCAGTGAATCCTAGCAGGCGTAGTACTGTTGTCATAAAAGTCCAGTTCACGCGATCGAACGCCTTTTCGGCGTCCGTGGACAGCAGGAGGAGTGGCGTGTTGTTTCTCCTGGCGAGGTGTTGGATGGCGAAGACTCTAAGGGTGCTGTTTCGGGCCTCCCGTCCCGGTATGAATCCTGTTTGGTCAGGGTGTATCAGTGCTGGCATTAGCATGCCTATCCTGGTAGCCAGAATTTTGGTGAATAATTTTGTGTCAATGTTTAATAGGGAGATTGGTCTGTAGCTGCTGCAGATCTCCGGGTCTTTTCCTGGTTTGGGGATTACGGTTATCGTAGCTGTCAGTGATTCGGTGTGGAACCCGTGTCCGTCCGTGATGGCGTTGAGGGCTTTAGTGAGCTTGGGGAGTAGGATGTCCTGGAGGCGTTTGTAGTAGTCTAGGGTTAGTCCGTCTGGGCCTGGTGCGCGGCCAGTTTTGGTCTTTTTGATGGCTGCTCTTAATTCGCCCTCGGTTATCGGTAAGTTGAGTGTTTCAGCGTCTGCTGTGGAAATTGTCGCGGGGAGGTGTTCCTGTATGAAGTGTGACATGCGGTCTCTTTTGGTGCGTTCTTGTGCTTCCGTGCCCAGTTCGTGTGTGTTGTATAGAGACGTGTAGTATGTGAGGAATTCCTTTGCGATCTTCTCTGGGTGTTGAGTGGTCGTGTCTCCTTGCGTTTTCAGTCTGTGTACTTGTGCGGGTTGTTGTTGCCCTCTGAGCATGTGTGCAAGTAGTCTCCCTCCCTTGTTTGCATGTAGGTAGAAGAATCCCTTCGATCGTCGTAGTTGGCGGGTGTGTCTCTGGAGTAATAGGGTGTGTAGTTGTCTTCTGTTGTCCAGAAGTTCTTTGTACGTGTCTTCTATTTGGCTGCGTTTGTGTTGTGTTTCTAGTGTGTTGATTCGGTCTATGAGCTCGGACATGAGTCTGCCTGCTTCTTTTTTACGTTGCGAAGCAAGTTGTATAAGTGTGCCGCGTATCACGCTCTTATGTGCTTCCCAGACAGTCATGTCCGAGACATCACCCGTCTCATTTTCAGTGAAGTAATTTGTCAGAGTCTGGGTGATTTGCATCTTCAGTGGTAAGTCAGTCAGTAGTGTGTCGTTAAGTCTCCAGGTCCGTTTTGAGGGTCTTGTGAACGGGGAGTCGATCTCTATGGAGACTTTGCTGTGGTCCGACCATGTCGCTGCATGTATGGTAGCGTTCTGGAGTCTCATTAGTGCTTCCTGTTGTAGAAACAAGAAGTCTATCCTGGAGTACCTCTTGTGTACGATCGAATAATGGGTGTAGTCCTTATCTGATGGGTGCGACTTCTGTGTGTTTTTTCTCTTTTTTCTTTCTTTTTTCTTTCTTTCTTCTTTTTCCTTTTATCAGACAAGATGGGTCTCATTTGCATCTATTTTGATTTATCTGTTCCTATTTGAGGTGACAGACACAGTGGATGTAGGAAGGAATATCATTGTTGGATTGTCTCTAATGTAAATTATTCTATTTTTTTGTATAAAGTGTCTATATATGTGGATAATATATCCTCCTTCCCTTTATTGATGTGTGTACTAATTAAATCACAGGTATAAAATAAGATGTGTTTATTGCTATTGAGGGAACACTTTTATATACTTTTATACTTTTGTAGCAGAGTGTAAGGTGGCTGCAGTATGGGTGGTTTAGGGGTTGTAGCAGAGTGTAAGGTGGCTGTAGTATGGGTGGGTTATGGGCTGTAGCAGAGTGCAAGGTGGCTGTAGTATGGGTGGGTTATGGGCTGTAGCAGAGCGCAAGGTGGTTGTAGTATGGGTGGGTTATGGGCTGTAGCAGAATGTAAGGTGGCTGCAGTATGGGTGGGTTAGGGGTTGTAGCAGAGTGCAAGGTGGCTGTAGTATGGGTGGGTTAGGGGCTGTAGCAGAGTGCAAGGGGCTGTAGTATGTGTTGGTTAGGGGCTGTAGCAGAGTGCAAGGGGCTGTAGTATGGGTGGGTTAGGGGCTGTAGTATGGGTGGTTTAGGGGTTGTAGCAGAGCGCAAGGTGGCTGGAGTATGGGTGGGTTACGGGCTGTAGTATGGGCGGGTTAGGGGCTGTAGCAGAGCACAAGGTGGTTGTAGTACGGGTGGGTTATGGGCTGTAGCAGAGTGTAAGGTGGCTGTAGTATGGGTGGGTTAGGGGTTGTAGCAGAGCGCAAGGTGGTTGTAGTATGGGTGGGTTAGGGGCTGTAGCAGAGTCCAAGGGGCTGTAGTAAGGGTGGGTTAGGTGCTGTAGCAGAGTGCAAGGTGGCTGCAGTATGGGTGGGTTAGGGGCTGTAGCAGAGTGCAAGGGGCTGTAGTATGGGTTGGTTAGGGGCTGTAGCAGAGTGCAAGGGGCTGTAGTATGGGTGGGTTAGGGGCTGTAGTATGGGTGGTTTAGGGGTTGTAGCAGAGCGCAAAGTGGCTGTAGTTTGGGTGGGTTATGGGCTGTAGCAGAGTGTAAGGTGGCTGTAGTATGGGCGGGTTAGGGGATGTAGCAGAGCGCAAGGTGGTTGTAGTATGGGTGGGTTATGGGCTGTAGCAGAGTGTAAGGTGGCTGTAGTATGGGCGGGTTAGGGGCTG
The DNA here is from genome assembly GCF_036172605.1 of Pelobates fuscus. Taxonomy (NCBI): domain Eukaryota; kingdom Metazoa; phylum Chordata; class Amphibia; order Anura; family Pelobatidae; genus Pelobates; species Pelobates fuscus. The sequence continues at coordinate 383,854,876 of NC_086320.1, read as the reverse complement.
TAGCAGAGCGCAAGGTGGTTGTAGTATGGGTGGGTTAGGGGCTGTAGCAGAGTGCAAGGTGGCTGTAGTATTGGTGGGTTAGGGACTATAGCAGAGTGCAAGGTGGCTGTAGTATGGGTGGGTTAGGGGTTGTAGCAGAGCGCAAGGTGGTTGTAGTATGGGTGGGTTAGGGGCTGTAGCAGAGTTCAAGGTGGCTGTAGTATTGGTGGGTTAGGGACTATAGCAGAGTGCAAGGTGGCTGTAGTATGGGCGGGTTAGGGGTTGTAGCAGAACGCAAGGTGGCTGTAGTATTGGTGGGTGTGGCGAAACCAACCTCGCCATTGGGCCCTGGAGAAGCCTGTTTGCTAGCCTCCTACCTGCTGACTATGGCCCCTGGGTTATTTGGGGCATATTGTACTTTATATTGCTGCAACTGGTCCTTTTAAAATCATCGATGGACATATTGGGACTTTTTGGGATTGTGGCGAAACCGACCTCGCCACGTGTCCTTGGAGGGGGCCGATTGCCCGCCTCTTGCCTTTGGACTATGGACCAGACTTTATGAGAATGTGATACCCCAGATAGCTATACCATGGAGCCTATTCATAATGAAAGACTATGGGAAAGACTTTAGCTCCATGGCAATTGTACTGTGTGAGTAGGATCTGCGCGCTATTCTGTAGTTTTGTGCGCGCAGATCCCAGCTATCTGGGGATAGGTGAAATGTCTGTGTGTTATGTGTAAAAGGTGAATTTATGTATTTTAAAGTGTTTTACTGTCTTTGTGTCCCCATGTGCTTAATGGAGTCTGTCTCTGTGCTGGGAGATAATTGGATTACTTCTCCAGCACAGAGAAGGCCCTGGAAAGCTAGGGGTTTTAAAAGATACTTTTAGTAACTTTTGAACCCCTGGTCTGATCCATGCCATTTTTTTAATATGTTGTTCCCCTGAATGGATTGATTGTGGATATGTAATTTTGTGTGAATGTGATGTATGGTTTTGAAGTTATAAATATTGTGTAAAAAGTATATTTTAAACTGTATGAATAATGGGATTATGTGTCACACTAAGGGAAGGGGATGTGTGGGAGGTAACATCTATGTCATTGGTTCTTTTATGCCTCCCCCTGGGTGTGGCCTGTATGTGTGAGTTGGAAATAAAAGCCAGGCTGGATGAGCCAGTCCAGAGTTCCTGTTTTACCCTCAAAGTGATGTGTCGTCTCATTATTGGGGGGAAGGATTTATTGCATGCTGTTCCAGTTGACTGCTAGGAGTACAAGCCTATTCGTATGGTTCCTATTCAATGGTCTACAGCATTCATATGCTTGGGAGAATTTAAAAGGTTTCTCGGATTCGGTGATTGTGGTGTCTGCCAGAGTGCTTGGAGTCCTCAGGAAGCACTAGGAGCATCCATTAACGGAGGTACCAAGTCAGGGTGCCAGGCGATCCGTTACAGTGGGTTAGGGACTATAGCAGAGTGCAAGGTGGCTGTAGTATGGGCGGGTTAGGGGTTGTAGCAGAACGCAAGGTGGCTGTAGTATTGGTGGGTGTGGCGAAACCAACCTCGCCACTGGGCCCTGGAGAAGCCTGTTTGCTAGCCTCCTACCTGCTGACTATGGCCCCTGGGTTATTTGGGGCATATTGTACTTTATATTGCTGCAACTGGTCCTTTTAAAATCATCGATGGACATATTGGGACTTTTTGGGATTGTGGCGAAACCGACCTCGCCACGTGTCCTTGGAGGGGGCCGATTGCCCGCCTCTTGCCTTTGGACTATGGACCAGACTTTATGAGAATGTGATACCCCAGATAGCTATACCATGGAGCCTATTCATAATGAAAGACTATGGGAAAGACTTTAGCTCCATGGCAATTGTACTGTGTGAGTAGGATCTGCGCGCTATTCTGTAGTTTTGTGCGCGCAGATCCCAGCTATCTGGGGATAGGTGAAATGTCTGTGTGTTATGTGTAAAAGGTGAATTTATGTATTTTAAAGTGTTTTACTGTCTTTGTGTCCCCATGTGCTTAATGGAGTCTGTCTCTGTGCTGGGAGATAATTGGATTACTTCTCCAGCACAGAGAAGGCCCTGGAAAGCTAGGGGTTTTAAAAGATACTTTTAGTAACTTTTGAACCCCTGGTCTGATCCATGCCATTTTTTTAATATGTTGTTCCCCTGAATGGATTGATTGTGGATATGTAATTTTGTGTGAATGTGATGTATGGTTTTGAAGTTATAAATATTGTGTAAAAAGTATATTTTAAACTGTATGAATAATGGGATTATGTGTCACACTAAGGGAAGGGGATGTGTGGGAGGTAACATCTATGTCATTGGTTCTTTTATGCCTCCCCCTGGGTGTGGCCTGTATGTGTGAGTTGGAAATAAAAGCCAGGCTGGATGAGCCAGTCCAGAGTTCCTGTTTTACCCTCAAAGTGATGTGTCGTCTCATTATTGGGGGGAAGGATTTATTGCATGCTGTTCCAGTTGACTGCTAGGAGTACAAGCCTATTCGTATGGTTCCTATTCAATGGTCTACAGCATTCATATGCTTGGGAGAATTTAAAAGGTTTCTCGGATTCGGTGATTGTGGTGTCTGCCAGAGTGCTTGGAGTCCTCAGGAAGCACTAGGAGCATCCATTAACGGAGGTACCAAGTCAGGGTGCCAGGCGATCCGTTACAGTGGGTTAGGGACTATAGCAGAGTGCAAGGTGGCTGTAGTATGGGCGGGTTAGGGGTTGTAGCAGAACGCAAGGTGGCTGTAGTATAGATGGGTTAGGGGCTGTAGAAAAGAAATAGTTACCTGCTGTAAAGGATTTCCTTATGTTTACCTGTACCCATTCGGGTTAATTCCTCTTCCTGCTAGTTAAGTGACTGTAAAGTATTCGTTGTTATTCCTGTGTTCGGGACATTTATTCGTTCTACCGAACAGAGACCACCCTGGATAGCAATCAGAACTTAGAACACAAAGTAACCACGAAAACCGCAAGGTAATTGAGTGCTTCCAGGTGGCCGCCATTCGGTATACGAACACGTGGCGAGAACAAAGGATGGCGGCCATCTTAGATCTCCCGAACGCGGTCAGCGGGACTTACTCGTGGATTGCCTGGAACCATTTTTGGCATGACAAACACACGAACACCCGGTCTCTATGGAAGTCCCGTCTGACCGATTTCCACTTACAGTATCAAACTGGCGTTCGGGAGTTTCAATCAACCGAATGAGGGGAGCATTCATATGGAAACAGATGCTGTATAACTGTGTTATTACGCACGAACGGAGACCGGCTCTTGCTACCAATTTCATGGAACTCTAACTCAGATACAACCACATGGCAAGCCGGTCAAACTTCCACACGATGCTACACAAAAACTACCGAACGGATTTCCGTGCAATTTGGATATGTTACTCCTAGTATCCTCAGCTACCCAGGGATGTGATTGTTATATTTCTGTGACATGTAGAAAGTATATTTTTAAAAATTTGGAAAATTGTTAGTGTTTCTGGCCAGCAGATAATTGAGTTTAGTATGTTGCTGAAACTCAATTATCTAGCCTGGCCCAGAGAAGGAGTCTGCTATTGTATAAATTGAATGCCTGTTGCTTTCAGTAAATCAGTCTTGTTCCAGCATTAAAGGACCACTCTAGTGCCAGGAAAACATACTCGTTTTCCTGGCACTAGAGTGCCCTGAGGGTGCCCCCACCCTCAGGGACCCCCTCCCGCCCAGCTCTGGAAAGGGGAAAGTGTTTAAAACTTACCTTTTTCCAGCGGTGTGCGGAGAGCTCTCCTCCTCCGATCCTCCTCTTCTCCTCCCCGTCGGCTGAATGTGCACGCGCGGCAAGAGCTGCGCGCGCATTCAGCCGGTCACATAGGAAAGCATTCATAATGCTTTCCTAGGATGCTTGCGTGCTCTCACTGTGATTTTCGCAGTGAGAATCACGCAAGCGCCTCTAGCGGCTGTCAATGAGACAGCCACTAGAGGAAATAGGGGAAGGCTTAACCCATTCACAAACATAGCAGTTTCTCTGAAACTGCTATGTTTATGAAAAAATGGGTTAACCCTAGAAGGACCTGGCACCCAGACCACTTCAATAAGCTGAAGTGGTCTGGGTGCCTAGAGTGGTCCTTTAAGCTTTGGCTCATGTGTGGATTATTTGGCGATACCAGCGTTATTTTACCCTGTGGATTATTGTTGTTATTCTGCTATTGGGAAAAAGGGAATACTGGATGGTGATACAGATTACTACAGTCACACCTGCGCTCTCTCCTGAATCCCTATGTATATTTAGACAAATGGAGGTCATTTAGTTGCTCCAATGGCCATTGGAGGGAATGCCCGCCTGCCAACGTCAAGGCAGACCCTCCTAAGCGGGTCCTAACACTGACCCTTCAGCCTGCTTCCTTGAGCTTCTGGCAAATATATCTCTAATGAGACAGAGAGGGGTATTTTTTATATACACCCCTATATACTTATTGTGACAGACCCCTTTTGGGAGTACCAGATACCATCTCGGAGAATTGCCTGTTTTTACCTGGATTATTGTGGACTGCTCTGGATCTGTTCGGTATACGCAGCCACGTGGGGAGAACAATGGGTCGCGGCCATTTTGACCGCACGAACTAATGACCGAACCCTCACGAACTTTCCACACGATGAATCCCCACCTTACCGGTAACTTACGCTCATGCTGTTCGACAGATCCAGAGTACCGAACTAGAGACACTATATCCACGAGAGAGTTTTCGTTTATGTTATGTGGTTCCAGAGTAAATGGTGCAAACGTGTATCTAGTGAACGGCCCAACCGATTTAGGGGTTTTTCACGTATATTGTTCCCCTAGAGCTCCGTTCTCTGATACACGTAGTACATTGTATTTCCGTTGCATTTCGTGTGTGTTATTAAACTTATAAATAACTGTTAAATATTCTGCCCGGTACAGTGGGAGGGATTCCCACTGTAAATGTATTATCTCCTCCGGATACGGGGAGGAGTTGTTGTACGGCATAAAAGCCCGAGTTGCAGAATAAAGATTATTCCTACTTTTGACCCTCAACACAGAGTCTCGTCTCGTGCTTGGAGGGGATATTTATAATGCTGATTCGTATTCTCTCGGAACGTGTTTCGTTATAACTGACTTCATCCTGGGGGAAAGGACACCTTCTCAGCGGCGTAAACCCCTACTACACCGGGGTGCCGCTACACTTATTAACCCGTAATAGGGAACAGATGGGATGGGCGGCAGCATTGTAATAAAGCTGTGTGATACAAAGTAAATACAAATACAAAAAAGAGAAGTCCTGCGCTTAGTCCCATCACAACTGGGCCGGCAGCAATGACTACAGTACACATCAGCCCCAATATATAGTAAAAACCAAAGAAAAGAAAAGGTTACCTGCGCTCTCTCCTTAATCCCTATGTATATTTAGACAAACGGAGGTCATTTAGTTGCTCCAATGGCTGTAGCAGAGTGCAAGGGGCTGTAGTATGGGTTGGTTAGGGGCTGTAGCAGAGTGCAAGGGGCTGTAGTATGGGTTGGTTAGGGGCTGTAGTATGGGTTGGTTAGGGGCTGTAGTATGGGTTGGTTAGGGGCTGTAGTATGGGTTGGTTAGGGGCTGTAGTATGGGTTGGTTAGGGGCCGTAGTATGGGTTGGTTAGGGGCTGTAGTATGGGTTGGTTAGGGGCTGTAGTATGGGTTGGTTAGGGGCCGTAGTATGGGTTGGTTAGGGGCTGTAGTATGGGTTGGTTAGGGGCTGTAGTATGGGTTGGTTAGGGGCTGTAGTATGGGTTGGTTAGGGGCTGTAGTATGGGTTGGTTAGGGGCTGTAGTATGGGTTGGTTAAGGGCTGTAGTATGGGTTGGTTAAGGGCTGTAGTATGGGTTGGTTAAGGGCTGTAGTATGGGTTGGTTAGGGGCTGTAGTGTGGGTTGGTTAGGGGCTGTAGTATGGGTTGGTTAGGGGCTGTAGTATGGGTTGGTTAGGGGCTGTAGTATGGGTTGGTTAGGGGCTGTAGTATGGGTTGGTTAGGGGCTGTAGCAGAGTGCCGGTTTAGTTATCATTAACGTCCCTCTTCACATGTATGTGGCTTTAGGTAGGTATGTGCTGCAAACCATGAGTATCGAGTTGGTTGCGATGCTGTGGAGAGCTTCCTTTACCTGTCACCGACCTTAAAAGATTGAATTCAAATATTAACATAAAACGCATCTAAATGGCTGCTGTGCAAAGCTTCTTGCACTCCTGCTTATTGGGCTTACACCAGTTTAGAGACCTTAGTTTCGGCTGACCCCTCCCCTTGCGCACTTTGCCAGTGATAAACTACGCCTTCTATTTACCAATTATTTTTTTTATTGACTTCAGAAATTACTCGTCTCCAGCAGGATACAAAAATAAAATCTCAGTATCGAGTAAGTATAATGTTCCAAAACCCACATACATAGTAAATCGCAAATAACGAGAACCAATCCGTAAACCCATTCACTAACAGCCTCCGGTTTAACAAACATGGAAAAGCTATCACACAAACAAAGCACGAAACAGCAACTTTCTGTATGCAGTGCTAGAACTCCAATTAATCCTGATTTCTGCGGGACAGTCCTGATTTTTCAGGTTCTGTCCTGCCTTATGTGTACGCCAAAGAACCAACAACAGTGCTTGGTGAAATAGTAGTTAAAAAACTCAACTTATAAATCAGCTTCCCTGCCTTAATCTCCTGGTGTCCGGCTTTTGTGGACACAAGGGAATTGTCTTTAACAATCATAGCGCGAGAATATCATAAGACGCTAACACTATGTTCATGGCACTGAAACAGCGCTCCCTGCAGGGTCAGCCCTCAGTGGGCCGGCTAACATGATTGACAGGTAGCCTGGCGTGAATTCACCCCTTTCAGCTAGGCTCGCCCCTTTTGGTCGAAGCCAGTGACAAGATGACGTCACTAGCCCACCCAATCACCCTCTCCCACTGGGGTCCCAATGCTGGCAGAGATGCAGTGCTGGTCAAGGATTCCTATAAATAAATAAAATGTATTATTCTGTAAATTGACATCCCTTATATTTCAGGCAGGGTTTTACAGATTTGCGTCAGAGCACAAACACCATTTTGTCACATACAGTGGGTGGGTACCCGCAATCAGTACTAGCAATCAGAATATTCTGGCCATGAGCCTCCTTAAAGGAGCACCTCACATAAAGCACCTCAGCTTGCTGTGTCTGGAGTCTGTCACACTAATAACCCTTTATATCTAGGGGCAGAAACACCTCCTTGGCTGTCACGCAAACACTAACACTGCTCGTATTGTATTATTTACTATTGTATTTGCCCTTGTTACTGCTATTTTTTTTATTGTTTTTGTATTATTCTTTTGTGGTACTGTTTTTGTACTTAATAAATTATATATTTCTACTTGCAGTGATTATAGTGTGCATTCTGTAATTTGTGATTATTTGGATATTTTCAACACGTTAGGGAGTGTGTATATGGTTTGCACCTAGCCGTTTTGTGTATTTTGTCTCTCCATGTGCTTCTCTTTCTTATAGATCACTCAATCAGACACTAACAGTAACTCCCACTAACAGACACTCAGACACTAACACTAAACCAGACACTAGCACTCACTCACACTAACAGACACTCCGACACTAACAGTAACTCCCACTAACAGACACTCAGACACTAACACTAAATCAGACACTATCACTCACTCACACTAACAGACACTCCAACACTAACAGTAACTCCCACTAACAGACACTCAGACACTAACACTAAACCAGACACTAGCACTCACTCACACTAACAGACACTCCGACACTAACAGTAACTCACACTCACACACTAACTAACAGTAACTCACATTAACAGACACTCAGACACTGACAGTAACTCACACTAACAGACACTAACACTCACACACTAACTAACAGTAACTCACACTAACAGACACTCTGACACTAACAGTAACTCACACTAACAGGCACTTACACTCACTCACACACTAACTAAAAGTAACTCACATTAACAGACACTCGGACACTGACAGTAACTCATACTAACAAACACTCGGGCACTAACAGTAACTCACACTAACAGACACTAGCACAAAGTCAGACACTTACAGTAACTCACAGTAACTCACACACTAACAGAAAGTCACAGACTTACACTAACACTCACTCACACACTAACAATAACTCACACTAACAGACACTCAGACACTAACAGAAAGTCAGACACTAACAGGAACTCACACACTAACAGAAAGTCAGACACTAACACTCACGCAAACACTAACATACACTCAAACATTAACAGACACTAACGGACACTCAGACACTAACACTCACTCAAACATTAACAGACACTAACGGACACTCAGACACTAACAATCACTCAAACATCACACTGCACATTACTGAGAGTTTTATTGCTGTAGAGCTCTGTGATACCCTCATACACACTGCACATTACTGTGAGTTTTATTGCCGTGGAGCTCTGTGATACCCTCATACACACTGCATATTACTGTGTTTTATTACTGTGGAGCTCTGTGATACCCTCATACACATGATGGAATCACAGAGCTCCATAGCAATAAAACTCACAGTAATGTGCAGTGTGTGTGAGTTTTATTGCTGTGGAGCTCTGTGATACCCTCACACACACTGCACATTACTGTGAGTTGTATTGCTATGGAGCTCTGTGATTCCATCATACACACTGACATTACTGTGAGTTTTATTGCTGTGGAGCTCTGTGATACATTCATACACACTGCACATTACTGTGAGTTTTATTGCTGTGGAGCTCTGTGATTCTATCATACACACTGCACATTACTGTGAGTTTTATTGCTGTGGAGCTCTGTGATACCCTCATACACACTGCACATTACTGTGAGTTTTATTGCTGTGGAGCTCTGTGATTCTATCATACACACTGCACATTACTGAGAGTTTTATTGCTGTAGAGCTCTGTGATACCCTCATACACACTGCACATTACTGTGAGTTTTATTGCTGTGGAGCTCTGTGATACCCTCATACACACTGCATATTACTGTGTTTTATTACTGTGGAGCTCTGTGATACCCTCATACACATGATGGAATCACAGAGCTCCATAGCAATAAAACTCACAGTAATGTGCAGTGTGTGTGAGTTTTATTGCTCTGGAGCTCTGTGATACCCTCACACACACTGCACATTACTGTGAGTTGTATTGCTATGGAGCTCTGTGATTCCATCATACACACTGACATTACTGTGAGTTTTATTGCTGTGGAGCTCTGTGATAACCCCATACACAATGTATATTACTGTGAGTTTTATTACTGTGGAGCTCTGTGTAACATTCATACAGACTGCACATTACTGTGAGTTTTATTACTGTGGAGCTATGTGATACATTCATACACACTGCACATTACTGTGAGTTTTATTGATGTGGAGCTCTGTGATACACTCATACACACTGACATTACTGTGAGTTTTATTGCTGTGGAGCTCTGTGATACATTCATACACATTACTGTGAGTTTTATTACTGTGGAGCTCTGTGATACATTCATACACACTGCACATTACTGTGAGTTTTATTACTGTGGAGCTCTGTGATACATTCATACACACTGCACATTACTGTGAGTTTTATTGCTGTGGAGCTCTGTGATTCCATCATACACACTGCACATTACTGTGAGTTTTATTGATGTGGAGCCATGTGATTCCATCATACACACTGCACATTACTGTGAGTTTAATTGCTGGAATCTCAGTGTCTTAACCCCTTAAGGACCAAACTTCTGGAATAAAAGGGAATCATGACATGTCACACATGTCATGTGTCCTTAAGGGGTTAAAGTAGATCTGTCACTTTCAGGTGGTCTCTGCATATTTCACAAAAAATGGAAAGTGACAGATTGGGTGGGTCTGGTGGCTGTGAGGTGCAGGGGAGACATGATTTACTTACATCAAACAGGCTTTGCTAACTTTTTAGTATTTTATTCCCGAAAATGTATTCAGAACCTTCAACTCCTAAGATGTTTAGGACGAATGACCTCCGTATCAGCTGTTATCTGTACACGAGATCTTGCTGTTGCGAATACATATCTAGCCCTTGACGAAAACAACGTGCATGTACTAAATGTATATAAGCAAGACAAAAGCAACACACAGAATTTGTTCACGCTGTTAAAGCGCCGCAGCGCTGACCGGACCCCCTGGAAATGTTGTTAGAGCCACCCGATGGGCCCCTTAACGTGCGTCAGGCTTCTCAGTCGCAGGGGTCCACAGGGCTGGCCCCCTGGAGTGACGAACCCGACCACAGCTGCGACCGCGGTAGTTCCTCCACTGGGCAGGGCTGCAGTGCACTGCTTTGACTAGGGGCCTAAAATACGTCCCTGGTAAGCACTGTACTGCATGCGCATCTTTGAAGGATCCCGTGAGAGCTCCATAGGTCAATGTTAATTGTAGCACCTGCTGGGATTGGACAAACGTTGTCGGATCTGCCATTTGTCAACCTCATATTATTAGCAGACAAAGTAGCCCTTACATGGGGGCATGGTAAGACCATCTTTTAATGTCTGTCTCTTTAGCTTGTCATACAGACTTTCCATCCATTCAGCACTTCCTCTGGGGATAAAGGACCATCCCACTGCTGCCACCAAATATGGCAGTCACCCCGAGAGAGGAGGGGTATCCACCACCATAGATGTCCTTTTCCCGTAGTGTGGGTAGTGTGAGTAGCGCTGCAGTATTCCCAAGTCGATCTCCTAGCACACCATGGATCCAGTATAGCTGTATAGCTCTTATATAGCGGTTCGCTACAATCAAGATATGAGGTTGCGTGTTAAGGGTGAAGTGAACTGACTTTAATTTACATATTTTTTTATGACAATCCCCATGCAAGGGGTACTCCCACCTGGACCTGATGGAAAGTCACAGACCATTGACAACAGGGTTACAATACATGACACTCACAAATATATCATACAATCCCTCCCCTCTGCCTCAAGTACTGTATTAACTCAATTATCTTCAGGCGGAAAAGAACACAATTTACAGGCAACCCGAAAGTACCCCAAAAACTCAGATAAACCTCCTGCCTAAAATAGTTCCATAGATTCAGGTTGTGCGGTCGGTCTCTTTTGGGAGCTGCAAAGAGAACAAAATACCAAAAGTAGCAGTTTGTGGGAAAACTAGTCGTGTGCCCCTCGTTTGGGAGTTTGGTTTTACCAAACGCCACTTTCTTCAGATATATAGGAACGAACATAGGTGAGAGTAGAAGTCTCAGCGGTGTTCGGGCCGTTGAGTGTTCGATAATAGCTCCATACACTCGACGCCCAAACACCGCTGGAACCGTTCGTCAAAACAAGATGTTCTGGGTGGTCCATGTGTTCGGTACTTTGTTCGGTATACGAACCAAATGGGTCAATCTGTTCGGTTAGATTCGTATACCGATCTAGTCAAAGCAAAATTATTCTCTAGGAACAGGGGGCTCTGTTACAAGCTTCATTGCTGGTTTTAATTAATGTAGCTTTCCGTAGCCACCCATGCATACATTCACTAATGCAGATTCTCTCATAGAAAGATATAGGAGATCCTGCGCCCGTAAGGTGAACAATTGGCAAGCAACGCTACCAGCTCCACCAATGAGTGCAATTAGGGTGAGAGGACAGCAGATAGTTATGGTGTTTGGAGTGTCTTTAACCCCTTAAGGACACATGACATGTGTGACATGTCATGATTCCGTTTTATTCCAGACGTTTTGTCCTTAAGGGGTTAAACGTTGCTTCTTCTCAGTGGATTGTAGGAAAATGAATCAAAATACTAAATTGCAAATTGGACCACATAAAAATCCAGATTGCAGATTTAAGGCTAAAATAGTCTAGCCCCGACTATATTGGAATTGGAGAATTTGACCAGATCTGTTATTTTTGCCTCAATTTTCACTGTGAATTTGAATCTGACTGTAAATGTCAGTATTATTCTCTGACCAAACAAATTCGGGTTGAGGATTGTATTAAAAGGATTACAGCAAAACACGCCTGACAAACGTAGGTCACTAGTGACCCCTGCTGGGAGCTTGGGCAGTCAATGCGTTTCGCTATTAACCCTGTCATTACCTGGTTATTTCACAATAAATACTGAGCATAGCATTTTTTTTTAAGCAAAAGATTCACAGCTAGCACATGGATATAGGAAATAACAGCGGTATTATGCACTCTAATGTTCATTTACAGAATTTATAAAAGAAAAATGTTTACAGTCCATTGTTTTGAAGAAATACTGTAGGACATATAACTACCAACATGAAGTCTGTATAAGGTATAGGAGATTATATACACTGATCAGCCACAACATTAAAAGCACCTGCCTAATATCGTGTAGGCCCCCATTGTGTTGCCGAATTAAGGCCTGGCTGGTAGAAGAGGATTTGAAAATGTAATGCCTTCCTCACTGTACATGAGTGTTCTTTTAGCATAATTGTTATAAATGATTACTGTATTTAGCATCCTAAGTCTATCAATATTATTGTATTTTATCTATTTATTTAACGTTATTGACCATGTTCTGTCTGCGTATTGTCATGGCTGCTTTAATGGATTGCCGGATCAGAATGCTAATTGGGGATTTTAATGTTTAGGGTTTTTTTGCCAGAAAGTGGGAATAGTTTTCCAATTCTGATATTTTGCCCTAACATTTACCTTTTTTTTTTTTTAATTTGAGAGAATAATCTAATCATTAAGAATACTTTAAGTAAAAAGTTCTGCACGGCTAGTTGACTCTCGGATTAATCTTGGAAAAGAAGAGCAGTAAGATTAAGTACTCTGTTTTTTACATTTGTGTACGTTTTAAAATAAGACTCATTTGGGAGAAAAAAAACCAAAAACATTTTGAACTTCAATAAAAATAAAATGTGACTGCGTAGCTTTAACTCTGCATGAAGCAAACAATGGATATATCTGCCACAGTCCTAGAGTCACGATTTGCCATTCTGCCCCATGAAATGAAAACTGCAATGTTTAACTGGTAGAACCCCCTATTCCAGATATACATTGTGCCCGGCGTTATGGCTAGAACTCATTCACTGCCAGGGTGACATTCTATCAATAGCCCAATAACTGTCCTCTTCTAGTTATTATATATCTGTAATATATTGATATTCTAAATGGTATTCGTATATATACATAAATATAGATTATTATTTTGGTGTCCTCAGGATCAGGAGAAATGGGTTTTGTCCAACCTTTCCTTTATTAGAGATTTATTTACTAAGCAGTGATTTGAGGGAAGTTGACAGGAATCAGGATTGTTTGGGGAAAGTCCTGGTTTTACAAGTCACTGCTTGTACGGTATCAGAGCCAATGAAGTGTTATTCTGGAGAAACTGCTAATTGCCAAGATTCCGCAGCGATTTGCCCCCAAATAGCAGCTGTTTTCACTGATAAATCTCCCCCCAATCAGCATTCCATGCATGCCAGGGTCACAGCAGAGGATACTATGTTATTACATTTATATACCAAGTACCGTGTTTAAATGGTTAGTCTGTGAAATGCGATGGGGTGACATCATGGCGGTTGTGGCATTCTCAGGTCTGACTGGCTTCTATTGGATCACTGTCAGTTTAATTGAGTCGCTCAGCGTGTGGCATTAACCTTTAGCTGTATTCTGCAACAGTTATGTTATCTCAAATGGTTTTGATCATAGCTCACTGATTCTCCCTAATTTTACAGGAGGACCCAAATGCGCCTCAGAAGGTGCAGGATCTCCCGAAGGCCTGCCTGAAGGATGAGGAGCCCTTCAACATCCAGAATTCGCTCTCGCCCAAGCACGAGAGTGGGAAAGGGGACCCAGACATTGTGGATGTCAATTGCGTCCTGAACAACTTAACATGAAAAGTCACCAGCCATGCTTGCTCTATTTTCAACTGACTTCTTCAATGCTGGAGGAGCCTGTGACAGACACGTCACAGTCACCTCCAGCACTGAGGGGGCATTAATGTCTCATACCCATACAGCTCCTCTAATGTGACCCCACTCCCCGGCATGCTTTGCTGTGTTTTGAACAGAGATCGACAGGTATCGTGTCTGAAGAAGGTGACTGACCAGCTCCAGAGGACACACGACATGGGCAATTCCACACTGCAGTTCATTTTTCATCTCTCACTAAGCCATCACACCAAGAGGAAACTTCATCTAAGTAGGCAATGTCCAGATAAGGCCAGCCCCAACCCAGAGACCTACAACATTCGGGCATGTATTGTTGGCTGCCATTCCCATACCTGTCCTCTAATCACACTGAAAATGAATTGAAGAGGGTTTCAAACTGTGTTTCAGTGGGGTGGAAGCATGTTCCTGCTTTGGCACAGGTGATGACATTGTTTTCTCTGATAGTTGGATTGTGACTTCTCTGAATATGCTATGAAATGGATAAGCTCCAAAATGGTTTCAGTGTCAAATATGCCCATATTCTGTAACACTTAAATGGTCACTGGCGGTTTGCTGTGCTGGATATTTCATGGTGATTTTTGGGGTGTAGGTAGACTTAGCCTCAGATTACCTCATTTATACAGTGATCGTCTGTTTGTGAAACAGATTTTAATGTTAGCTTTCCATTTTGGCCACAAGCTGAAATGTCACATGCCCAACACATCTCGATAAGCCCACAGATAATCATGACACTGGGAACACCGCGAGAGCTTGGAAAGATCAGTCACTTCAGATCCTGCCAGTCAATACGCTTAAAAATAGGACTAAACTACTTGTGTCAGGTGGCAAAGTTACCGTAAGGTGGTGTAACGTCAGACACAGACTAGACTAATCTTGTGTTTTAATCCTCTTTACTCAATAGGAAAAGTAGGGTAAAAAAACATCTCTCCAAGGCCTGTTCGGTTTGTTCTAGATGCCGGAACAGATTAATGGTGTTTTTATATTTAGAACTCCACTGGATTTAAAGTAACTAGCGTGTAATCAGTGTTCTGGGTACAAAGACCCCCAATGTAAGAACATAACGTACGTAAGTATCAGCAAACCATAGTAAATAACTCTTAGCTAAGGACATGGATTCCCAACCTTTTTTGAGCCTCAACCCACTTCAGGAAGAGTTGCATTTCCAAGGGCGCCTGTATTTTAGCTCTACATTCATTAGCAGGTAATAACTGGATAGGAATCCTTACTACAGAGAGACATACAATTCTAGCTTAAATATCTATCTGATAGGAATCCTAACTGTAATGCTGATACATAATAGCACATTTTAAGGACTGCCTTCAGCCTGTTACAGTACTGAATTCAATATTCACGGCATGCTTCGAGGTGGCTTGAGGAACGCTGGTGGAAATCCCTGGCATAGAGTACTGTAAGAAAAACAAAGGATTTGGAAATCCTACACCGCTCCCTACCCTTAAAACCTAGCATTTACCCAATACGCCCCAAGACAGTGATAGTAAAATTTGGTACAAACAAAGCTGAACAATTAATTTTAGTGTGAGCAGTAATGGATCCTTCCTTTCATTGTGTTTTATTCCATTTCTATTAAGCGCACGGTCTGATGGTGAATGCCATGATTCAGTCTGAGTGTGCCCGCAATACCTGCATGTAGATCACGCCTGGAACTGATGCACTAACCGGTACTCTGGTGAATACTGTTTTAGGAACACTTTATAGCGTGAGGGAGAAGACACTATATTTAGGTATTCCAGTGATAAATTTGTAACACTGTCACCTCAGTGGGAGCTGATAATGTTTAAAGATGGAGGGGTGCTTGACTCCCAGAATTTAACTCTGGATCCTGACTTGTTGGGATTTCCGCATTCCACGTCATGTACTCAACCCCTGATTCAATGAGATGTCATAATCTGTTCATAGTTAATAGTGAACAGTGAATAATTTAGAGTTACAACTCTACTCCCTGATCCATTACCTAATTACAGAGAGGACAGTGCACAGGTCTGTCCCTTAGGGCACTCAGTATCTCATGGCTCAGTGCAAAATCAGTGGGATGTCAGAAATTCTGTTACAGCAGACTCGGCATGGCTGAGGGCTCTATACCCATTAAATGGGTCACTTCACATGATTGGTTGCTTAGCCACTCAGCACCATCTGCAGCCTTCAATTAGCAAGAAGAATAAATCAGCACACACCAACATCCATCACTAACCCTCACCACAACAACAAATTAGATTTTATTAAAGTAACAAAAACAGTGAGGCACTTCCTTACCTGTCCCTATAGGCCAGTGTCCACTGTGTAGACATATATATGTTATGTATGTAGAGTGCCAAGGGCAGGAGATTGCCCAGAGAGGTTAGGATTATGTGAAGATGTTGGGATGGAGATCGGTAATAAAAGAGCAAACATTGGTCTAGACAGGACAGTGAGTTGTGTGCCAAAATGCTCATCTGTAAATGACCCTGGTCCAACGCATGGTTATTTTGCCTCTGATGTTATGCAGCTCTAAAACCATAATGACCAGTTAAGAGGAAGGCTGGTAAGCTCATAGTAGGGTGAGCTACATCCATCTTGATTGTTGGTCAGCTCATGGGAAGGTGAGCTAGATCCATCTTTATGGTTGGTCAGCTTATAGGTAGATGAGCTAGATTCATCTTTATGGTTGATTAGCTCATAAGCAGGTGAGCTAGATCCATCTCTTTGGTTGGTCAGCTCAAAGGTAGGAGAGCTAGATCGATGATGGTTGTCAGCTCACAGGAAGGTCCATCTTGACTTTTGATACAAAGTTCCTTTATGATAAATATGACACTACCTGGGGTTCGGTTGTGACATTTTTATAATAAACTGCAGTAGATTTTGTTCTGAAAGAAACAGGACTTTTGAGAATGACTGAGCTGCCAAATGCTGGGTAGAATGAGTAACCCCAAAATACGAGATGTATAAAAAGGGACACTATTAGGGTTGCAGTTGTACAGTGACTCTATAATCTTCTGTCAGCCATTAAGGTAAATCATGTAGAATTAATAGAAACAATTTATTTTAGAATTTAATTTCTAAAAAAATTTTTATTGATTTATATGGTCACACCAGGGTCAGGCCTTGGGTAGAGCTTCACGCTGTCGTTTTTGCATGATGGCACGAGTGGTAACGACTGAGTCTACCGTTTCATCAACCCCAATCTCTAGCTAGCTGTACACTTCCCAGAAACCAGTGACGTGTCACTGCAGGTCCTGGTTATTTATAGGATATTAAAGAATTTCAGTTGTGGACATTGTTGTTATTTTTCATTATGACCATAATATATTATATTTCCCTGCTTTCTCCTCAGGATAAAATGTTCCACAGCCTATTTACCATTCACAAATCTGGCAATTTGTCCAGAATGTGGCCGGAGAGTGTGAAAGTACGCAGAGTTTGCAATCTGTTTTCAATCTTGCTTTTAGGAATAAACAAGAGGGAAGACATCAGATCTTACGGGGTGACGGATGATACGAAGTTTGCCTTCTGTTTATTGGCGGTTTCCTTGTGTACGATTGGCAGAGATTATTCCATTTTGTAGGGATCACACTCATCACACTGCAAACTAAACAAATAAACTGCAGGGTTACTAAAACCCTAAAGAGAGAGAGAACGGTTAGTTTGACCTGTTTTGTTGCCGCTTTTCATTGCAGACCCTGAGATATAGACATGACATTGATATGTAATGTGTGTTTGGCGTGTGCGTGTATGCCCTGCGTTCTCCTTTTTCTGCTTGAGTCGGCCCCAGGCCCGTGTTCTACTGCCATGTGTGATTTCTAAAAAGAAAAACAAAAGGAAAAAAAAAAATTGCTGTGCAACAAATTTTTTTGTACTTACACCCAACCTTTTTTTGGAAATACTGTAAAATAAAGATAATGACGCGTCGTAATAAAATGTTTTTAAAGTTAAGGAGTTGCCTCTTTATTTTTACCTGTATGTGTTTCTAACAATCTTGTGCACAAATTCCTGTTTTTACAAATAAACCTTTAAATTGTGTTGAATTGATAAGAAAGATGTTAGTGCTAATTTGTAACCCTCCAATCCTTCTCCAACGATTTGTCCCCTTAGCCCTAATTCACCAATTTGTGAGGTAAAACTCAGAATCCCTAACCTTCCATGTGCTAACCCAGCAATACTATCCCAAACTCCTCGCTGTTATTTAGATAGCGCTGAATCCGCAGCACTGATATAGAGGAGCAATTAATAAACATAGCTCAGGCCAGCAGCAATAGTCATATTGATCCATCTGATGACACCTCTCCCTGGGCGCACATTAGTGGCTGGTTAAACATTACATAGTTACATGGTTACATGGTTACATAGTTACATGGTTACATGGTTACATAGTTACATGGTTACATGGTTACATAGTTACATGGTTACATGGTTACATGGTTACATGGTTGCATGGTTACATAGTTACATGGTTACATGGTTACATGGTTACATGGTTGCATGGTTGCATGGTTACATGGTTACATGGTTACATGGTTACATGGTTACATGGTTACATGGTTACATAGCTGAAAAGAGACTTGCGCCCATCAAGTTCAGCCTTCCTCACATATGTTTTTGCTGTTGATCCAAAAAAATTTGCAACAAACTAGAAAAAAATTCCTTCTTGCCCCAAAATAGCAGTCAGATGTCTCCTTGGATCAAGAAGCTATTACCCCACTAATTAGAAATGATATCCATGTATGACATGCAGCATGTCATAGCGACAGAAGGTGTGCCTCGCAGCATGGGTTACATACCTGTCCTTTATGTTTTGGGGTATTGTACTATATCCCTTAATGCAAACCTCCCAGGTATCACTATTTAGGAGGGACAGACCCTATTTTCAGCCAAAATCCCTCTGTCCCTCTTTTCTATCCTAATGTCCCTCTTTTCTAGGATCTTGTTAACATTAAAATAGTTAAATGTTTAATGGAAGGATGGTGCCAGGAGACTCCAAACACTATAATCACTTCAATCAGATAATGTAGTTAATGCGCCTATTTGCCTGTACTTTATGCAGAGCTCCCTCGTGTAAGCAAAATCCTCGTCCCTTGCTAGCCACATCATGGACCAAGAACTGCCTCACTTCATCCGACGCCTCCTGTCTGCTATTTTACACCCCATACAAGCAAAGAATACACCAGTGGACAGCACAACCTGGCTCCACGATGTTCTCCTCTTCCAAACTCTCCGGGACAAATTGGCGGTGATGGAGGCGCATAAAAACCAGAGCCCCTATAAATTTGAAGATATGCAAGTCACCTTTCTGCCCGACCTCTGCAGGGCTACACTGGTCTGATGACGATCAGTTCGCTGGGTCACCATGGTCCTATCAGAGACTGGCATTAAGTACAGATGGGGCACATCCCACTCACTTCTGGCCGCCAAAAGAGACACTACCTTTCGTCTCATGTCATCAAATGTGGCTGACTCTTTTCCTGATAGCTTGGGTCTGGGTACCTATTCCAGCGACCACTCTCCTGGATGCTCCTGGGGCATCCCCAACATTGTCCCCTTTGTTCCTCGCTCCACGACAGATACAGGCTGAGGCAGAAGCCACATTCCTGGACTAAGCCATACATCTACTCAACTATCCACCCCTCTACCCCCCAATAGCACTCAGGGGTTAATCAGTGCTTTAAACGCTTACACTCCTGACCTGGAAGTTTAATGTACACCTTTATTTGAGTGAATCAGTATTACCGAACATACTATCCTTTCTTCACGTGTCCACAGTTAGTTTTTAAGGGTACCTAGAGCTGTCACGACCATGGTATGATTAACACACTGTCACACCAATGGCCCGTTACCTAGCTCATCAGGACCGCCTGAAATACCTTCCACATATCTCATATATATATAAAACCCTTGCTCCAACCATTCCTATCGTTTATAACGCATTATTACCAGATGTTTGCTGTGCTATGAGGGGGATGTTTTCCAATGCTTAATATTGTCTTTATTATGGTATATAATATGTTGGAGAGAGCCTTGATTTCTCCACCTCACCGTGTGTGGCTCCGGCTTATTCCAGCGCTGGCAGATAACGCAGGGGTAAGGTAAGGAGCTGCGCTTTGGGTATATTTTGTGTCAAACCATTCAAAACATTTTTGACGGAAACACAGGCTTTTACCCAAAGCCTCAAACCATTATAAAAAGCTGCATTGGGGTTGGTGTCCTTTTAAGGGCAGTACATCTATGTATATAGGTCAGATTTAAATGGTAGTGAAGATGTAACTAACTCAGCTGGATCCCGCATTATTACCACGCTGCCAAGGTCACTGAGAGAGAGCGAGATGCTGTGTTTCCATAGCAACTAGTAGCTTGGTTGGGGGGACAAAAATCAATGCACAGCTGGAGTCACGGAGAGCTCGCATGGTGCCCTATGTCACATGCGACATGCGTGTGTCAGGATCAGAGCGAGGAAATGATAGGAGATACCCCCAAACTGCGTGCTCTGTATCACAGGCTGACATTGTTCATTTATTACAAAATACGCGGTGCGTGTGCCTCCTGCCCCCAGGAGATCAGATTCATACAGACTATTCCAACTAACCAGAATTAACCTTCTCATTGTGCTAATGAGGTCCTACTTCACTTATATTAGTTATTATTTTCCTCCGTTCAAACGGTTCAATAAATGCAAAGCTGGCTATGTGATCTAAAAGCTGGGATTCTGGTTATTATGTAGAATCCTGCTGCTTATCTGTCACAGAATTCTGTGTGTTTCCGAACAAAGAATAGGAATGGTTGTTTTTATGTTCTGGATAAAGTAGAAATCATCAGTTTTAAACAGAGATTGGCCTGTGAGTAAAAAGGGAACAATCATGAAAACGTATTTCAGTGTAAAATATATTGTGGTTTTTGGTTATTTCATATCCTCCAGTTTTGCTGTGTTCCCCCAGTGTGAGCTGCTGTGTTCCCCCAGTGTGAGCTGCTGTGTTCCCTCCAGTGTGAGCTGCTGTGCTCCCTCCAGTGTGAGCTGTCCTGCTCCCTCCAGTGTGAGCTGCTGTGTTCCCCCCAGTGTGAACTGCTGTGTTCCCTCCAGTGTGAGCTGTCCTGCTCCCTCCAGTGTGAGCTGTCCTGCTCCCTCCAGTGTGATATGCTGGGTTACCCCCAGCGTGAGCTGATGGGTTCCCCCCAGTGTAAGCTGCTGTGTTCCCTCCAGTATGAGCTGCTGTGTCCTCCCCAGTGTGAGCTGCCGTGTTCCCCCGCGTGTGAGCTGCTGTGTTCCCCCCCAGTGTGAGTTGCTGTGTTCCCTCCAGTGTGAGCTGCTGTGTTCCCCCCAGTGTGAGCTGCTGTGTCCTTCCCAGTGTGAGCTGCTGTGTTCCCTCCAGTGTGTTTTCTGTGTCCCTCCAGTGTGAGCTGCTGTGTTCCCCCCAGTGTGAGATGCTGTGTTCCCCCCAGTGTGAGCTGCTGTGTTCCCTCCAGTGTGAACTGTTGTGTTCCCTCCAGTGTGAGCTGCTGGGTTTCCCCCAGTGTGAGCTGCTGTGTTCCCCCCCCCCATTGTGAGCTGCTGTGTTCCCCCCAGTGTGAGCTGCTGTGTTCCCCTCGGTGTGAGATGCTGTATTCCCCCCAGTATGAGCTGCTGTGTTCCCCCCAGTGTGAGCTGCTGTGTTCCCTCCAGTGTAAGCTGCTGTGTCCCCCCACCAGTGTGAGCTGCTGTGTCCCCCCACCAGTGTGAGCTGCTGTGTTCCCCCCAATATGAGCTGCTGTGCTCCCTCCAGTGTGAGCTGCTGTGCTCCCTCCAGTGTGAGCTGCTGTGTTCCCTCCAGTGTGAGCTGCTGTGTTCTAACCAGTGTGAGCTGTTCTGTAAAGAGGAATGGTCAAGAATTACTCCTTCCCAAACTAAATACCACGGCTTAGCATGTCTACCTCACTATATTTGTATTTTTATGTCACCTTAATATTTCTGTCTATGTGCAAAACTCTGAATAAGCTAACGATACTTCCTCCCACACGCATGCAAACATGCACTCATCACTCTCTTATGTTATCTTGTTTTAACCACTTTTTACTTAAAAATGTGCAAGTCTTCCTCATGCCATACTCATGTTATATTGTTTTTATGTATTCACGCTCGAGACTGCTGTTATGGCACTACGAGCTCTGTTGTACTCACCTGCACGACAAAAATAAAGAATTAAAAAAAAAAAAAAAAAAAAGAATTACTCCTGACCGTTGTGCACGTCTGATCTGCAACTACAGGAAACGTTTGGTTGAAGTTATTGCTGCCAAAGGAGGTTCAACCAGTTATTAAATCCAAGGGTTCACATACTTTTTCCACCTGCACTGTGAATGTTTACATGGTGTGTTCAATAAAAACATGGCAACATTTCATTCTTTGTGTGTTATTAGTTTAAGCAGACTGTGATTGTCTATTGTTGTGACTTAGATGATGATCAGATCACATTTTATGACCAATTTGTGCAGAAATCCATATCATTCCAAAGGGTTCACATACTTTTTCTTGCAACTGTATAAAGGGTTTTCAATCCCAGGATCCTTTGTACCTGAGAGATAATTGTGAGACAAAAAACTATAATCCAATTATTTCTCAGGTACAGAAAATCCATTCAAAATATACAGTTCCCCAAAAGTGTCCTTACCATACTCAGGAACCCCACAAAACGTCATACTCCCTGGTTAGCCCCGATCTGAGTGTATACCATATCCAAAGATCACTCAAATCGGTATGGTGAAACGGGAATGCTGTCGAGGTAAAGTTTTGACCGGTCAGACACGAGGTGCTAGCCCAAAACAGTTCCAGGGAAATAGGTGTCCTGGGCGGTTCGGGGGGTTCCGGTGCAAACACCATGCAAGGTAATCTCTTCATTTCAGATACGAATGTTCCGCCTGTTCGGTAGTTTATATCTCCCGAACGTCATTGGTATAGGTAGACGGGAAATAGAATGGGCAGGGGTCTAATCTTTACCGGGGTTCGTACAAGTGTCTCGCCGAAAAGAGTTCCAGGCACTTGACAACCAAGTATCGCTGCCCACGTTCAGAAGACAAGATGGCCGCTATTCTTTTGTTGACCACGTGTGTTCAGTTATAGGAAATGGCGGCCCCCCAGGGGTAGCATTCATTAATTACTTCCCTTGCGGTTTTGCACTTAAGCTGCTGGTGTGAACGTTCTAATGGGGTACAAGGGTGGTCCTCGTTAGGGAGACAATGAGGTACTCCCGAACTGAAAAAGGGTAAAGCAGATGAAATTAGGGGAAAACACATGAAATAGG
This sequence comes from Pelobates fuscus, assembly GCF_036172605.1. Lineage (NCBI taxonomy): Eukaryota > Metazoa > Chordata > Amphibia > Anura > Pelobatidae > Pelobates > Pelobates fuscus. The sequence goes on along the minus strand of NC_086320.1, from coordinate 383,831,704 downwards.
TGATCAGCTTCGCCACACTGTCTGTCCCTCCTAAATAGTAACAGTTTGGAGGGATGTACCAATAGCTGATTTGGGGAAACGTGGCTATTGTGGCCAGTGGCTATCTTACTCTATAGTCCTTCAGTAATACCCTGGGAGGTGGGCATTGAGGCATTGCCATCTCACACCCATGGTCCATGGAGACAGATGAAGTTCGGGTAAAGCGGATCATTACAGGGAAAACAAGACTGTGGGACAAGTGAAATCACTGTAGGGTAGCCATAAAGTGACTGAGATGGATTAAATAAAGGTTAATGAAGATTAATGACAGATCCACTTTAATATTGGGAATGTCGCCCTAATTAACGTGATTAAAGCAGCCATAAATAAATATTAACACAGAAAATAGCACACATTTAGAAATTCCAATTTGCCAATCACAAAATGGCAGCACTCACACTCCGGAAATTACGGCATCACGCTTAGCCAGTCAAAAGATGGCAGCACTCACACTCCGGAAATGACGGTATCACGCTTAGCCAGTCACAAGATGGCAGCACTCACACTCCGGAAATGACGAAATCGCGCTTAGCCAGTCACAAGATGGCAGCACTCACACTCCGGAAATGATGAAATCGCGCTTAGCCAGTCACAAGATGGCAGCACTCACACTCCGGAAATGACGGCATCACGCTTACTTAGCCAGTCACAAGATGGCGACACCTGGCCCTCCAGCCGCAGGATGACGAAATGTCCCCTATCTAGCCACAAGATGGCGGCATTTCCACATCCAAGCTCCAACCAGCGGCGTTGTGATTGGCCGGTGGTGGGGTCCGTAGATTCCGTCTCTCCATGGTAACCACGTGTGACCAGACTTCCGCCCTCAGCAGCGGCTGCCGGGAGAATGTTTACCGAACTGAACAGCCTGCTGGGAGCCAGCACCGAGAGCCTGGAGCGGGTCAGCTAACCCCATATTATAATAATAAATATATATAATAAATAATAATATAATACATCCCCCATATAATAATAATATATAATACCTCCCCCCATATAATAATATATAATACCTCCCCCATATAATAATAATATATAATACCTCCCCATATAATAATAATATATAATACCTCCCCCCATATAATAATAATAATAATATATAATACATCCCCCCCATATAATATATAATACCTCCCCCCATATAATAATAATAATATAATATATAATACCTCCCCATATAATTATAATATATAATACATCCCCATATAATAATATATAATACCTCCCCCCATATAATAATAATAATATAATATATAATACATCCCCATATAATAATATATAATACCTCCCCCCATATAATAATAATAATATAATATATAATACATCCCCATATAATATATAATACCTCCCCCCATATAATAATATAATATATAATACCTCCCCATATAATTATAATATATAATACCTCCCCATATAATAATATATAATACCTCCTCCATATAATAATAATATAATACCTCCCCCCCATATAATAATAATATATAATACCTCCCCCCCATATAATAATATATAATACCTCCCCATATAATAATAATATATAATACCTCCCCCCCATATAATAATATATAATACCTCCCCCCCATATAATAATATATAATACCTCCCCATATAATAATAATATATAATACCTCCCCATATAATAATAATATATAATACCTCCCCATATAATAATAATATATAATACCTCCCCATATAATAATTATATATAATACCTCCCCATATAATAATAATATATAATACCTCCCCCCATATAATAATATAATACCTCCCCCCATATAATAATATAATACCTCCCCATATAATAATAATATATAATACCTCCCCCATATAATAATATATAATACCTCCCCCCATATAATAATATATAATACCTCCCCCATATAATAATATATAATACCTCCCCCCATATAATAATATATAATACCTCCCCCCATATAATAATATATAATACCTACCCCCATATAATAATATATAATACCTACCCCCATATAATAATTATAATATATAATACCTCCCCCCATATAATAATAATATAATACCTCCTCCATATAATAATAATAATATATAATACCTCCCCCCATATAATAATATATAATATCTCCCCATAAAATAATAATATATAATACCTCCCCATATAATAATAATATATAATACCTCCCCATATAATAATATATAATACCTCCCCATATAATACCTCCTCCATATAATAATATAATACCTCCCCCATATAATATATAATACCTCCCCCCATATAATAATAATATATAATACCCCCATATAATAATAATATATAATACCTCCCCATATAATAATATATAATACCTCCTCCATATAATAATAATATATAATACCTCCCCCATATAATAATAATAATAATACCTCCCCCATATAATAATAATATATAATACCTCCCCCATATAATAATATAATATATAATAATAATATATAATACCTCCCCCATATAATAATATATAATACCTCCCCCATATAATAATATATAATACCTCCCCCATATAATAATATATAATACCTCCCCCATATAATAATAATATATAATACCTCCCCCATATAATAATAACATATATAATAAATAATAATATAATATATAATACCTCCCTCATATAATAATATATAATACCTCCCTCATATAATAATAATATATAATACCTCCCCCATATAATAATAATATATAATACCTCCCCATATAATAATAATATATAATACCTCCCCATATAATAATATATAATACCTCCCCATATAATAATATATAATACCTCCCCATATAATATATAATACCTCCCCCCATATAATAATAATATATAATACCTCCCCATATAATAATAATATAATATATAATACCTCCCCCATATAATAATAATATATAATACCTCCCCCATATAATAATAATATATAATACCTCCCCCATATAATAATAATATAATATATAATACCTCCCCATATAATAATAATATATAATACCTCCCCCATATAATAATATATAATACCTCCCCCATATAATAATATATAATACCTCCCCCATATAATAATAATATATAATACCTCCCCATATAATAATAATATAATATATAATACCTCCCCCATATAATAATATATAATACCTCCCCCATATAATAATATATAATACCTCCCCCATATAATAATATATAATACCTCCCCATATAATAATATATAATACCTCCCCCATATAATAATAATCTAATACCCCCCATATAATGAATAATAATATAATACCTCCCCATATAATATATAATACCTCCCCATATAATATATAATACCTCCCCCATATAATAATAATATAATACCTCCCCATATAATAATAATAATATATAATACCTCCCCCATATAATAATATATAATATATAATACCTCCCCCATTTAATAATAATATATAATACCTCCCCCCATATAATAATAATATATAATACCTCCCCCATATAATAAATAATAATATAATATATAATACCTCCCCCATATAATAATATATAATACCTCCCCATATAATAATAATATATAATACCTCCCCCATATAATAATAATATATAATACCTCCCCCATATAATAATAATATATAATACCTCCCCCATATAATAATAATATATAATACCTCCCCCATATAATAATAATATATAATACCTCCCCATATAATAATAATATATAATACCACCCCATATAATAATAATATATAATACCTCCCCCGTATAATAATAATATATAATACCTCCCCCCATATAATAATAATATATAATACTTCCCCCCATATAATAATATATATTACCTCCCCATATAATAATATATATTACCTCCCCATATAATAATATATATAAAATACCTCCCCCATATAATAATATATATTATACCTCCCCATATAATAATAATATACCTCCCCAATATAATATATATATAAATAAAAAAATACCTACCTCATATAATATATATTTAATACCATCCACATATAACATCCTCCCCAATATAATATATATAATAAACGTAATGTCCCGCACTCACTGCTCCCGGTCTTGTCTGTTGCCCAGGCGGGTGGCGTACATACCAGGGTCGCAGGGGTCGCGGCTGCGACCGGGCCCGGCCCACCAGGGGGCCCGGCCGCCCCTGCGACCCGGTATGTACCCACAGGGCCAGCCTCTTCTGCTGGGGGGCCCAGGAGCCGGCCACCTCCGGGCCCCCCGAGGCTGGCCCTGCTGTCACCCGGCTGGCGGGCGCGCGAGGGAGCACTGTCCCCTGGGTGCTCCCTCTTCAGCTCCCTCTCGCACCGCACTGAAACCGGAGCCGGAAGATGACGTCATCTTCCGGCTCCGGTATCAGTACGCGGCACGCGAGGGAGCTGAAGAGGGAGCACCCAGGGGACAGTGCTCCCTCGCGCGCCCGCCAGCCGGGTGACAGCAGGGCCAGCAACACCACTGGACCCCAGGGAATCCCCCCAGCTCTCCCACAGGTAAGGAGGCTGGGGGGATTAAAAAAAAAAACGTTTGAGTGTGTGTGTTATTGTTAGTGAGTGTGTGTGTTAGTGAGTGTGTGTGTTAGTGAGTGTGTGTGTTAGTGAGTGTGTGTGTTAGTGAGTGTGTGTGTTAGTGAGTGTGTGTGTTAGTGAGTGTGTGTGTTAGTGAGTGTGTGTGTTAGTGAGTGTGTGTGTTAGTGAGTGTGTGTGTTAGTGAGTGTGTGTGTTAGTGAGTGTGTGTGTTAGTGAGTGTGTTAGTGTTAGTGAGTGTGTTAGTGTTAGTGAGTGTGTTAGTGTTAGTGAGTGTGTTAGTGTGTGTGTTAGTGAGTGAGTGTGTTAGTGAGTGAGTGTGTTAGTGAGTGTGTGTGTTAGTGAGTGTGTGTGTTAGTGAGTGTGTGTGTTAGTGAGTGTGTGTGTTAGTGAGTGTGTGTGTTAGTGAGTGTGTGTGTTAGTGAGTGTGTGTGTTAGTGAGTGTGTGTGTTAGTGAGTGTGTGTGTTAGTGAGTGTGTGTTAGTGTTAGAGAGTGTGTTAGTGTTAGTGAGTGTGTTAGTGTTAGTGAGTGTGTTAGTGTTAGTGAGTGTGTTAGTGTTAGTGAGTGTGTTAGTGTTAGTGAGTGTGTTAGTGAGTGTGTTAGTGTTAGTGAGTGAGTGTGTTAGTGTGAGTGAGTGTGTGAGTGAGTGTGTGAGTGAGTGTGTGAGTGAGTGTGTGAGTGAGTGTGTGAGTGAGTGTGTGAGTGTGTGAGTGTGTGAGTGAGTGTGTGTGTGTGAGTGTGTGAGTGTGTGAGTGAGTGTGTGAGTGAGTGTGTGAGTGAGTGTGTGTGTGTGAGTGAGTGTGTGAGTGAGTGAGTGTGTGAGTGAGTGTGTGAGTGAGTGTGTGAGTGAGTGTGTGAGTGAGTGTGTGAGTGAGTGTGTGAGTGAGTGTGTGAGTGAGTGTGTGAGTGAGTGTGTGAGTGAGTGTGTGAGTGAGTGTGTGAGTGAGTGTGTGAGTGAGTGTGTGAGTGAGTGTGTTAGTGTTAGTGAGTGTGTTAGTGTTAGTGAGTGTGTTAGTGTTAGTGAGTGTGTTAGTGTTAGTGAGTGTGTTAGTGTTAGTGAGTGTGTTAGTGTTAGTGAGTGTGTTAGTGTTAGTGAGTGTGTTAGTGTTAGTGAGTGTGTTAGTGTTAGTGAGTGTGTTAGTGTTAGTGAGTGTGTTAGTGTTAGTGAGTGTGTTAGTGTTAGTGAGTGTGTTAGTGTTAGTGAGTGTGTTAGTTTTAGAGTGTGTTAGTGTGTGTGTCTGAGTATGTTTGTGTGCGTCTGTCACTGAGTGTGTGTCTGTCAGTAAATGTGTGCGTCTGTTCATGAGAGTGTGTGTGTGTGTGTGTCTAAAGCACTTACCTTTCTCCAGCGCCGGGCTCCCTTGGCGCTGGGGATCTCTCCGTCCCGATCCGCCTCTCAGCTCCGAATGCACATGCGTGGCAAGAGCCACGCGCGCATTCAAACCGCCCATATAGGAAAGCATTACTCAATGCTTTCCTATGGACCTTCAGCGTCTTCTCACTGTGATTTTCACAGTGAGAATCGCAGAAAATCCTCTAGCGGCTGTCAATGAGACAGCCACTAGAGATGGATTAACCCTCAGTGAAACATAGCAGTTTCTCTGAAACTGCTGTTTTCAGCTGCAGGGTTAAAACTAGAGAGACCTGGCACCCAGACCACTTCATTGAGCTGATTTGATCTGGGTGTCTGTAGTGGTCCTTTAAGTGTATGTGTTTATGCATGCACTGGCGTACATACCGCGGTCGCACGGGTCGCAGCCCTGCGACCAGGTGCCCGCCCGCCATGTGTTGCGGCCCAAGCCCGCGCAGAGTAAGCGGGGGGGGGGGGGGGGGGGGGGTTGGCCACAGATCAGTTTTCGCACCGGGGCCCCATGGGTTGTGTGTACGCCACTGGCCCAGGCGCAAACTTCGACCTCCAAATATATAAATCCTTGTTTGAAGTGCACTCACTGGACTCAGAATTATTTCAAATTGTGCTGTTTATTCAAAGCATCAAATTTCCAGTAAATGGTGTCAACTTTTCAGTCCTCCAGGGACTTTTCTCAAGATATATATATATATATACCTCCCAAATATAGTACAACATCCTTCCCAATATAATATATATATATATAATACCTCCCCCATATAATAAAACATCCTCCCCAATATATATATATATATATTTATTTTATACCTCCCCATATAATTTTTTATATTTATATTATACCACCCCCATATAATATCTATATTATACCTCCCCATATAATATATAATACCTCCCCCATATAATTATTTTATATATATATATATATATTATACCAACCCCAAATAATATCTATATTATACCAACCCCATATAATAATATCTATATTATACCAACCCTATATAATACCTCCCCCATATAATAATGTATATATAATACCTCCCCCATATAATAATATATATTTTATACCACCCCCATATATTAATATATAATACCTCCCCCATATAATAATATATATATATTATACCTCTCCCATATAATATAACACCCTCCCCATGTAATATATAATACCTCCACCATATATGATGGTCAAGATGGTGACTCACTTAGAATTAGATTCTGGCCCCTCAGGCAAGTACAATGCACAAGAAAAGAAAATGTTACTTGCGCTTTCTCCTTAATCCCTATGTATATTTAGACAAATGGAGGTCATTTAGTTGCTCCAATGGCCATTGGAGGGATGCCTGCCTGCCAACGTCAAGGCAGACCCCCCTAAGCGGGTCCTAACACTGACCCTTCAGCCTGCTTCCTTGAGCTTCTGGCAAAGATATCTCTAATGAGACAGAAAGGGGTATTTTTTATATACACCCCTTAACTTATTAACCCTTAATAGTACATTGCACACTTCAGTCTCATTAGAGATATACCCTGTGGATTACCACACGTTGCTCAGAGGTGGAGTTAAGGCGTATCTATAGAGACAATAAGTAACCACCCCCTTTGTGTTCCAGACCAACATCAATCCAAATTGAAACATTTGGTTCTATCTCCTCTTATGTACTTGCCACAGAAGAAATAATTGCCTCTATGAATTTGTTGCCATTTCTCCATTTCATAGATATGTCACATATCTTACTTGTGACCCAATATAGCGGACATCACAATCCCTTTCCCTATGGTTAAGTTATGCCAATCATATTTGGGCTTGTTTAGAAGATGGCGCTGGTCACATTCCAAATATAACAATAATGAGGCTTAATTATTATTCTGTGGGTAAATGTTTTTTTTCTTTTGGATGTGATACTGGAACACCAGGCTTGTTTTTTTCTCTTTTCTTGAAAGCTAATGTTGATTAACATATCAAAGTAGACTTCCAGGCCACTTATGTGTGACTTCTTACACCTTACAGAGCCTTTGATTAATCAAAGGATCCATCCATATAGTAAGCTATCTGCCCCTTTTCGCATACCCATGCCATTTACATTACCGCTTCTGTCATCTGACCTCTGGAGGGCTCCGAGCTTCAAAGAGGACTTAAGGCTATAAACTTTTTGACCTCCCATGCAATCAAATTAACCCATTTTTACATTGACAATACCACCTCTACCAGGCAGGCAGGTCATCTATGCACTACACAAATTACATTAAAGAACAATATTCCATGGTGCAATAATGAATTATGTACACTTGCCTTGACACTCTCCATATAATATAATATAATATAATATAATATAACCTTCCCCTGCCCACATGTAGTGCTGCCACTAGCACTCTAAACAAATAGAGAAGATGGCTAGAATTCTGAGAATAATTATTGTTAATCTCTGTATACCATTTCTTTCAGGGAAAACTGATATTGATCCGTGACTGTGAGAGTGATGGGAGCTTTCTTGTGCATCATTTCCTGTCTTACTATGTGAAAGGTGAGGTATTATTGTAAGTTCTTAGATCAATGGAGATAAACATTGCTGCAGATTCTGATGGTTCCATAATTTATTCTGCACTACATTTTTCCCACATGCGTGGTGGGTAATGGTTGGTTATTCTAATTATTTTATTCCTCTCCCCAGCTGGCTGTAAGGTGTGTTTTCTGGGCCTCGTGCAATCGTTCAGTCACTACAACGTCATTGCTCAGAAGCTGGTAACTTCCTAACTTTGCTCATTACTCATTGTTTTACAAAAACACAACAAATACCCACAGAGTACACACCTTTACACTTGGCAACGTTACTTTAAACAATATTTCATATTTGGACATTTGACTCCAATGTTTGAAATTCCCTGGTGAATTCCCAACATTTTCCTGGTACGGCGATATCAGGAATACAAAATTCATTCAAAGTGAATTTCAAATTTAAAACCAAAATAGCCAAATTGGAATTCCTGGCAGTTCTTACTTTAATGAATGACCCTGTTAGTGATTAAAGGAACAAAATAAGGTCAGGAACCTAAACATGTATTACTGACCCTATAGTGTTAATACTATTTAGATGGCTGCATTCCTTTAAATAGAAGAAAAACCTGCACAGGCTATGCTCCCGTCCTGTCTCCTTTGCTGAGATCATCAGAATTGACTATCTCAGCCAATCCAATGCTTTCTGTCCATTCTGATGATCTCGGCAAAGGAGGCGGGGGCGGAGCCCATCACCACACTGGCCAATCAGCATCTCCTTATAGAGATGCATTGAATCAATGCATCTCTATTGGGAAAGTACATTGCCTGAATGCAGAGCGTTGAGACGCTGAATGTCACCGAGGAAGCACCTCTAGTGGCCATCTGAGTGACTGTCACTGGAGGTATACCTTGGGAGCAATGTAAACACTGCCTTTTCTCTGAAAAGACTGTTCACTGCAAAAAGTCTTTATAGTTGTCCTGGTGAGTATACTTTGTCTCTAAAAAGCTGTAGTTGTTCTGGTGACTTGTGTCCCTTTAATAGTGTTGCACAGATTACAATAGTGTTGCACAGATTACAACGTGACGTATAGATGAGAAAGGAAGGTTTCAGAGAGGGCTATGAAAGTAAAGACTTGCAGGACTCCATCTTACTGTATAACAAAATTGCGTGTTAAAGGGACATGTATCATTTGACCATTTCAATTTTAAACCAGCAGGTAAACACTTTAAAATAAATATACAAACAAAAATAAAGCAAGGAAAACTGTAATAAGCAGAGAAGCCTGACTCCCTCTTTCAAGATGTTATAAGGTGAAGAGATCTAGTTGCACATGTGTAAATCTGTCAGGCATGCCCAATGCACTTTTCCAGTATTCCTAGGGACAGGGCACTGATTGGTGAGCTCGGTGTCCTCTAGAGTGGGTGTGGAAAACATAAGAAAGAAACAGGTAAATCTAAAAAAAAATCCTTAACCTGCTCTTTACCCGCCTTTGGAGTGAGGCAACGGTCTCATTCTAAGCTAACATTTGGGTCGGGTACCCACTTACACCTGACTGTTCCAGACACCCCATGTCCGGGACCACACTTGTCTTGTATATGATTGCAAGGTTTTTACCTAGAGTTCATTTTGAATGTGTTCCTACCTGGACAGGGGGTGAACCTTGTGTCTGCCAAGGATGATGGGCAGCTGATATTCCTGGAAGGTCTGCGATCCTACACAGACCTACTCTTTGGGAAACAGGAGACTGAACAGGCAAACCCCCTGCGCTTCCTGCGGTAAGTTACATCCCTCAAATCCTGAAACTGACTGTGTACATTAACATATTAACCAGGCTTCATGAGTATTGGTAGGTTCATTAACCCCTTAAGCAGTGGTTTCCAAACCAGTCGAAGGCACGCCTTGATTGAGGGATTACCCAGGTGTGTCAAGGTGTTTTTTCTTTCTTTCTTTCTTTCTTTTTTTCTTCCTTTCCCCTCCTTTCCCTCTCTCTCTCCATTCCTTCCTTCCCCTCCTTCCCTTCCTTCCCCTCCTTCCTTCCTTCCCCTCCTTCCTTCCTTCCCCTCCTTCCTTCCCTTCCTTCCTTTCTTCCCCTCCTTCCCTCCCTTCCCTTCCTTCCCTTCCTTCCCCTCCTTCCCCTCCTTCCCCTCCTTCCCTTCCTTCCTTTCTTCCCCTCCTTCCCTCCCTTCCCTTCCTTCCCTTCCTTCCCCTCCTTCCCCTCCTTCCCCTCCTTCCCTTCCTTCCTTCTTTCCTTCCCCTCCTTTTTTTCCCTTCCCCTCCTTTTTTCCCTTCATTAGACCCAACTGAGTAATCCCTAAATCCTGGCCTGGTAGGCGTGCCTTGGACTGGTTTGGAAACCACTGCCCTAGAGTGTGATTTCTAGAAGCCACTAATAGGGCTGTTTGAGATCCTTATATAAATAACCACAGCTCAGCATTAGGTGTATGTGTTGCAGCCATAGCTGATGTGTACACAAGATGCAGGCTTGGATTCTGAGAATTAAACAGATGGTGTATATGGCTTTTATCGACCATGTGCCTTGGCTTTGTGCTCATTACTGTTAAGTGATGTTGACCGTTCCACTGTATAATATTGGTCTTTTCAAAGTCATCAATGCTCTTTCCAGGGCAGGATCGGACCTCAAGCCACTGTATGACTTTGTTTGTGCTTCATTGGCGCCCTCATCAGATGAATCCTGGAAATGTCCAGTGCTGATTATCGATGATGTTAGTGTGCTGCTCAGTTTGGGGGTGACAGCTGTGCAAGTCTTGGACTTCATGCAATACTGTAGAGCCAGTGTGTGCTCTAAATACAAGGTAATACAAGAAGCCAAGATATATCATGTTGTATTTCAAGTATTTGTGTTCTACTGATAAAGTATTTCACTGTGATCTCAAGATAAAGAGTTTGTGGTTAGGACACAGTTAGTGATAATGGCTGTGGTGTGGTGCTACAGATCAATGTTTATTAATTAAAATGTACCTGTCATGGTGTAAATTAAAGATCATTACATTCCATCTATACAGAAATGCTAGCACATTTTTAGATTTTAATGTAATGCACTTTGGAGTCTTGGCCCTTCCACAACTGTCAATCATTCCACTGCCTTACACCTGTATACTGCGGACATAATCATTTATGCCCACAGCAGAAGTATGAGTGACAGGCAGAGCAGGAGAACCCTCCCCCAGAAGACTCTCTGCTTCTAATGTTCCCAAGAAGGGTCAATTGCATTTGCGAGAGGGTAGCAACGGAGGGTGAGTGTTATAACAGGACCCTTCAGCAATGACAGCATTGGAACAAGGGGCAGCTGTACTAATATTACGGCTTTCACAGTAAAATTCCAATTATATATCTCCAACAGTGTCACAAAATTATCATTTATTTAATGCCAGGATAGACTCTTGCTGCTCTGATTGCCTCCTGTGAAATTATTACAGTTGGCTTGTGTCTAATCAGCTGCTTCTTATGGAGAAGAACTGGGTCAATACAGAGCATTCACATGATTCGCCAACAATTCACCGCATACAGAAATATTTTTTAAAAAAATTTCCCTCTGTGAGACGCACACACTTCCACTGTGAACTACAGTTTATAGCACGTGAGGCGATTTAACAGCCACGAGGTGTAACTAGTGGATTTCTAAATGTAAACTGGAGGAGACGGACTGATTGTGTCCCTTTTAATGTGCATCACTCATTATATGAACTGTAAGGTTCTAGCTGTCATTTAATTTACTCCATCACTATGTAATATCTACATACTCTGTGTTTCAGGGAAATGTGCTGTGTCTGGTCCACAATCACAGCGAGTGTGAGGATGAGGAGAATGAATTGGTGACGAAGTCTTTATGGCATCAGAGCAGCCTTGTCCTACACACAGAGGGTCTCACAACCGGGTTCTGTAAAGATGTGCATGGCCAGGTGAGTCCGGGCTGTCACCGGGTTCTGTAAAAAGTGTCCATGGCCAGGTGAGTCCGGGCTGTCACCGGGTTCTGTAAAAATGTCCATGGTCAGGTGAGTCCGGGCTGTCACTGGGTTCTGTAAAGATGGCCAGGTGAGTCCGGGCTGTAACCGGGTTCTGTAAAGATGGCCAGGTTAGTCTGGGCTGTCACTGGGTTCTGTAAAGATGGCCAGGTGAGTCCGGGCTGTCACTGGGTTCTAAAAATGTGCCTGGCCAGGTGGTTCTGTAAAAATGTCCATGGCCAGGTGAGTCCGGGCTGTCACCGGGTTCTGTAAAGATGGCCAGGTTAGTCCGGGCTGTCACTGGGTTCTGTAAAGATGGCCAGGTTAGTCCGGGCTGTCACTGGGTTCTGTAAAGATGGCCAGGTGAGTCCGGGCTGTCACTGGGTTCTGTAAAGATGTCCATGGCCAGGTGAGTCCGGGCTGTCACTGGGTTCTGTAAAGATGGCCAGGTGAGTCCGGGCTGTAACCAGGTTCTGTAAAGATGGCCATGGCCAGGTGAGTCTGGGCTATGACCGGATTCTGTAAAGATGTCCATGGTCAGGTGAGTCTGGGCTGTCACTGGGTTCGGTAAAGATGGCCAGGTGAGTCCGGGCTGTCACCGGATTCTGTAAAGATGTCCATGGCCAGGTGAGTCCGGGCTGTCACCGGGTTCTGTAAAAATGTCCCTGACCAGGTGAGTCCGGGCTGTCACTGCGTTCTAAAGATGTGCCTTGCCAGGTGGTTCTGTAAAAATGTCCACGGTCAGGTGAGTCCGGGCTGTCACTGGGTTCTGTAAAGATGTCCATGGGCAGGTGAGTCCGGACTGTCACCGGGTTCTGTAAAAATGTCCATGGCCAGGTGAGTCCGGGCTGTAACCGGGTTCTGTAAAGATGGCCAGGGGAGTCCGGGCTGTCACTGGGTTCTAAAGATGTGCCTGGCCAGGTGGTTCTGTAAAAATGTACATGGTCAGGTGAGTCCGGGCTGTCACTGGGCTCTGTAAAGATGTCCGTGGCCAGGTGAGTCCGGGCTGTCACCGGGTTCTGTAAAGATGGCCAGATGAGTCCGGGCTGTCACCGGGTTCTGTAAAGATGGCCAGATGAGTCCGGGCTGTCACCGGGTTCTGTAAAGATGGCCAGATGAGTCCGGGCTGTCACCGGGTTCTGTAAAGATGGCCAGATGAGTCCGGGCTGTCACCGGGTTCTGTAAAGATGGCCAGGTTAGTCCGGGCTGTCACTGGGTTTTGTAAAGATGTCCATGGCCAGGTGAGTCCGGGCTGTCACTGGGTTCTGTAAAGATGTCCATGGCCAGGTGAGTCCGGGCTGTCACCGGATTCTGTAAAGATGTCCGTGGCCAGGTGAGTCCGGGCTGTCACCGGGTTCTGTAAAGATGGCCAGATGAGTCCGGGCTGTCACCGGGTTCTGTAAAGATGGCCAGATGAGTCCGGGCTGTCACCGGGTTCTGTAAAGATGGCCAGGTTAGTCCGGGCTGTCACTGGGTTTTGTAAAGATGTCCATGGCCAGGTGAGTCCGGGCTGTCACTGGGTTCTGTAAAGATGTCCATGGCCAGGTGAGTCCGGGCTGTCACCGGATTCTGTAAAGATGTCCATGGTCAGGTGAGTCCGGGCTGTCACTGGGTTCTGTAAAGATGGCCAGGTGAGTCCGGGCTGTCACCGGGTTCTGTAAAGATGGCCAGGTTAGTCAGGGCTGTCACCGGGTTCTGTAAAGATGGCCAGGTGAGTCCGGGTTCTGTAAAGATGGCCAGGTGAGTCCAGGCTGTCACTAGGTTCAGTAAAGATGGCCAGATGAGTCCAGGCTGTCACTGGATTCTGTAAAGATGTCCATGGCCAGGTGAGTCCGGGCTGTTACCGGATTCTGTAAAGATGTCCATGGTCAGATGAGTCCAGGCTGTCACCGTATTCTGTGAAGATGGCCAGGTGAGTCTGGGCTGTCACTGGATTCTGTAAAGATGGCCAGGTGAGTCCGGGCTGTCACTGGGTTCTGTAAAGATGGCCAGGTGAGTCCGGGCGGTCACTGGGTTCTGTAAAGATGGCCAGGTGAGTCCGGGCTGTCACTGGGTGTGTTAATGTATTATTCATTTATTTCAGATTAGAATCTAGCGTTAGTAGTGTTTGAGTGCTACAAGAAGGTCCCAGATGATTGTTATATGCTGTCCGTGTTCAGCCGAAATGCTTCCTTTGTACAGAATACTATTTGTCTTGCATTACAGCTTACTCTCACTTGGCGAGTGCCCACTGGAAGGAAGGGAGAGAAAGAGAAGTCTGAAGTTTACCAGTACAAAATACACGATAAAAACGTCACCTTTTTTGCACGAGGCTTGTCTGCGGCAGTTCTGTGAGGAGGAGAAACTGCTTTATTCAAGGAAATAGAAATTAGATTTTCAGAAAAAATGGACTTACTGCATATACGGCCAATGCTTTTCTGGAATAACACCAATTAAGTGGATTGCCAAAACTGCACGGGGAGATCTATCCTGGACATATTCCCTGGCCAACGATTCAGGAGCACTTCCAATGCTTAACTCTTGGGAGCCCTTGCAGTAACAATGAGACTTGTATTCCTCACATCGGAAAACTCTGCATATTAGGACTCTCATTCTGTTAGCTCAGTGCATTCTATGTATGGAGATGTCTTGGACTCTGATTGGTGAGATACATGCAGCTGTACTGGAAGGAGATCTAGTAATCAATAGTCATAGCAACCCTTACACTGCCAATGTCATGGGATTAAACATCATGTCTCCTTTTATACTGTGTAGTCTAGATTCACTAAACAACGAATTGAAATCCAGTTTACACAATTCATACTCCATTAGACAAGGTTGGAAAACGTATTTTTCAAATGCCCTATTTTTATGTGAATTTTGCCCTTTGGTTTTTGTTTCAAGAACAGCGGCAGACTGCTGTGTGTAGAAGTGAGGCAGGTAGGGGACAAAGCTAGCATACCAATATCAGATTTGTGAGAAATGACTGGGTTTAGATCAGGATTGTGACATTACATGTTCATAGTCTGTACTAATTAAACACAACTCCTCCCTACTAACATATTTTCAATACATCTCCTAGGTATAGCACCCTGCATTGTACAGAGATCTTTACCATGTAAGTAACTTATCTACAGCGTATGGAACCCTGATTACATAAACCAAGGGGGCAGATCTTAATGTATTAAATACTGTATGGTGTTACCCGACTGGGACAGATCTTCGTATGTATTGTCACCCGATGGGGCAGATCTTAAAGTATATATTGGCCCCATAGTAAGTTACCTGATGGGACAGATCTTACAGTGTACTGAACCCCATATTGTGCCACCCTATGGGGCAGATTCTATGGTATATATTGGCCCCGTAGTAAGTTACCCGATGGGGCAGATCCTATAGTATATATTGGCCCCGTAGTAAGTTACCCGATGGGGCAGATCCTATGGTATATATTGGCCCCGTAGTAAGTTACCCGATGGGGCAGATCCTATGGTATATATTGGCCCCGTAGTAAGTTACCCGATGGGGCAGATCCTATAGTATATATTGGCCCCTTAGTAAGTTACCCGATGGGGCAGATTCTATGGTATATATTGGCCCCGTAGTAAGTTACCCGATGGGGCAGATCCTATGGTATATATTGGCCCCGTAGTAGTTTACCTGATGGGGCAGATCCTATGGTATATATTGGCCCCGTAGTAAGTTACCCGATGGGGCAGATCCTATAGTATATATTAGCCCCATAGTAAGTTACCTGATGGGACAGATCTTACAGTGTACTGAACCCCATATTGTGCCACCCTATGGGGCAGATCCTATGGTATATATTGGCCCCGTAGTAAGTTACCCAATGGGGCAGATCCTATGGTATATATTGGCCCCATAGTAAGTTACCCGATGGGGCAGATACTATGGTATATATTGGCCCAGTAGTAAGTTACCCAATGGGGCAGATCCTATGGTATATATTGGCTCCGTAGTAAGTTACCCGATGGGGCAGATCCTATGGTATATATTGGCCCAGTAGTAAGTTACCCGATGGGGCAGATCCTATAGTATATATTGGCCCCATAGTAAGTTACCTGATGGGACAGATCTTACAGTGTACTGAACCCCATATTGTGCCACCCTATGGGACAGATCCTATAGTATATATTGGCCCCGTAGTAAGTTACCCAATGGGGCAGATCCTATGGTATATATTGGCCCCGTAGTAAGTTACCCAATGGGGCAGATCCTATGGTATATATTGGCCCCGTAGTAAGTTACCCAATGGGGCAGATCCTATGGTATATATTGGCCCCGTAGTAAGTTACCCGATGGGGCAGATCCTATAGTATATATTGGCCCCATAGTAAGTTACCTGATGGGACGGATCTTACAGTGTACTGAACCCCATAGTGTGCCACCCTATGGGGCAGATCCTATGGTATATATTGGCCCCATAGTAAGTTACCTGATGGGACTGATCTTACAGTGTACTGAACCCCATATTGTGCCACCCTATGGGGCAGATCCTATGGTATAAATTGGCCCCGTAGTAAGTTACCCGATGGGGCAGATCCTATGGTATATATTGGCCCAGTAGTAAGTTACCCGATGGGGTAGATCCTATGGTATATATTGACCCAGTAGTAAGTTACCCGATGGGGCAGATCCTATGGTATATATTAGCCCAGTAGTAAGTTACCCGTTGTTGTAGATCCTATAGTATATATTGGCCCAGTAGTAAGTTACCCGATGGACAGATCCTATGGTATATATTGGCCCCGTAGTAAGTTACCCGATGGGGCAGATCCTATGGTATATATTGGCCCAGTAGTAAGTTACCCGATGGGGCAGATCCTATGGTATATATTGGCCCCGTAGTAAGTAACCCAATGGGGCAGATCCTATGGTATATATTGGTCCCGTAGTAAGTTACCCGATGGGGCAGATCCTATAGTATATATTGGCCCCATAGTAAGTTACATGATGGGGCAGATCCTATAGTATATATTGGCCCCGTAGTAAGTTACCCGATGGGGCAGATCCTATGGTGTATATTGGCCCCTTAGTAAGTTACTCGATGGGGCAGATCCTATAGTATATATTAGCCCCATAGTAAGTTACCTGATGGGACAGATCTTACAGTGTACTGAACCCCATATTGTGCCACCCTATGGGGCAGATCCTATGGTATATATTGGCCCCGTAGTAAGTTACCCGATGGGGCAGATCCTATGGTATATATTGGCCCAGTAGTAAGTTACCCGTTGTGGCAGATCCTATAGTATATATTGGCCCAGTAGTAAGTTACCCGATGGGGCAGATCCTATGGTATATATTGGCCCAGTAGTAAGTTACCCGTTGTGGCAGGTCCTATAGTATATATTGGCCCCGTAGTAAGTTACCCGATGGGGCAGATCCTATAGTATATATTGGCCCCGTAGTAAGTTACCCAATGGGGCAGATCCTATGGTATATATTGGCCCCGTGGTAAGTTATCCGATGTGGCAGATCCTATGGTATATATTGGCCCAGTAGTAAGTTACCCGATGGGGCAGATCCTATGGTATATATTGGCCCCGTAGTAAGTTACCCGATGGGGCAGATCCTATGGTATATATTGGCCCCGTAGTAAGTTACCCGATGGGGCAGATCCTATAGTATATATTGGCCCCGTAGTAAGTTACCCAATGGGGCAGATCCTATGGTATATATTGGCCCCGTGGTAAGTTATCCGATGTGGCAGATCCTATGGTATATATTGGCCCAGTAGTAAGTTACCCGATGGGGCAGATCCTATGGTATATATTGGCCCCGTAGTAAGTTACTCGATGGGGCAGATCCTATAGTATATATTGGCCCCATAGTAAGTTACCTGATGGGACAGATCTTACAGTGTACTGAACCCCATATTGTGCCACCCTATGGGGCAGATCCTATGGTATATATTGGCCCCGTAGTAAGTTACCCGATGGGGCAGATCCTATGGTATATATTGGCCCAGTAGTAAGTTACCCGTTGTGGCAGATCCTATAGTATATATTGGCCCAGTAGTAAGTTACCCGATGGGGCAGATCCTATGGTATATATTGGCCCAGTAGTAAGTTACCCGTTGTGGCAGATCCTATAGTATATATTGGCCCCGTAGTAAGTTACCCGATGGGGCAGATCCTATAGTATATATTGGCCCCGTAGTAAGTTACCCGATGGGGCAGATCCTATGGTATATATTGGCCCCGTAGTAAGTTACCCGATGGGGCAGATCCTATGGTATATATTGGCCCCGTAGTAAGTTACCCGATGGGGCAGATCCTATAGTATATATTGGCCCAGTAGTAAGTTACCCGTTGTGGCAGATCCTATAGTATATATTGGCCCCGTAGTAAGTTACCCGATGGGGCAGATCCTATAGTATATATTGGCCCCGTAGTAAGTTACCCAATGGGGCAGATCCTATGGTATATATTGGCCCCGTAGTAAGTTACCCGTTGTGGCAGATCCTATAGTATATATTGGCCCAGTAGTAAGTTACCCGATGGGGCAGATCCTATGGTATATATTGGCCCAGTAGTAAGTTACCCGATGGGGCAGATCCTATGGTATATATTGGCCCAGTAGTAAGTTACCCGATGGGGCAGATCCTATGGTATATATTGGCCCCGTAGTAAGTTACCCGATGGGGCAGATCCTATGGTATATATTGGCCCCGTAGTAAGTTACCCGATGGGGCAGATCCTATAGTATATATTGGCCCAGTAGTAAGTTACCCATTGTGGCAGTCATTATTTAACCTGAAGGGAGAACTGTGCATCCAGGCTTGGGGCTAGTACTATTTACAAGATGTCCGCACCCGGGTTCTCCTGCTCTAAACTGGAACTGTCACTTCCCTGGAAATCCTTCTTTATGCTTGCCGAAACAGAGCCTGAAAGAAAAAAGTAATGATGGTCTAGGCAAGCTCGACAAAGGCCCTGTTGTGGGTCAAAATATTGATTTTCGTCTGCTTCACTATATCTGCCCACTCGATTTCAAGCCAAAAAGAACTTCTAAGTCCTCTGTAGTTACAGATTGGCAGCTTCACCTATTTGCTTTGCTAGAATTTACAGCTTAGTTAATACCCCGAGGGGGGATGGGGAGAAGAAATAGGGGGGGGGGGGGGGGGGAGAGGAGAGAGAGAAGATCTGCAGAATAACAAGTCATACATTCTGCTATGGGATGACGGTATCTGGTCTCAGCAAGTTACAGACCATTTATTTCATCTTTTCAGTGGTTTATTATCAGACCTTTGACATGTTCTAAAATAGCCAGTCCTTAAAGGGATACTATAGTCACCAGAACAGCTACAGCTTATTGAATTTGTTCTGGTGAGTATAATCATTACCTTCAGGTTTTTTGCTGTAAACACTGTCTTTTCAGAGAAAATGCAGTGTTTACATTACAGCCTAGTGATAGCTTCACTGGCCACTCCTCAGATGGCTGTTAGAGATCCTTCCTGGGTCATGGCTGCCTAAAATGCATCCAAACATTCAGTATCTCCTCCCTCTGCATGCAGACACTGAACTTTCCTCATAGAGATTCATTGATTCACTGTATCTCTATGAGGAGATGCTGATTGGCCAGGGCTGTGTTTGAATCATGCTGGCTCTGCCTCTGATCTGCCTCCTTGTCAGTCTCAGCCAATCCTATGGGGAAGCACTGTGATTGGATCAGGCTACCACTTCTGATGATGTCAGCAGGCAGTGGGCAGGTATAAAGGAAACAGGCACAAAATAAGCATCTGCAGACTTGAATACAAGTAAGATTTACTATATTTATGGAGGCATGAGGGGCCCAGGGGGACTAGATGGTGGTTTTAACCCTATAGGGTCAGGAATACATGTTTGTGTTCCTGACCCTATAGTGCTCCTTTAAAGTAGTCATGACGAAACGTCCGTCGTCCGTAGACAGGGGAATGTCAGTCTCATTAAATAAAATTTAAAATGAGTCAATACAAATCTGTGGCTATGATTACAATGATAAATGTTAAAATCTTAAGAATTATTCTGATACATTTAAGCTGTCTGATCCTCAGATGTCAGCATTATGTGGACCTGTCATTAACTGTATGGGTGATCAGGCATGCTTGTAGTATATATAGTTGATGGGATATTTTGGGATATTGCTAGTGTACCTATAATAGAGGACAAAACATAGTGCAAATATTGCTAATAAAATATAGTGAAAGTTGCCAGTGATCAGAATGCACTCACATATTCCAAGATAATAAAGCATATTATAGGTGCCTCCCCTGATGGAAATGGGGGGTATGTTCCTTTTAAAAATTCCCTCCTCAAGTGATAGCCGATAGGGTATCCAGGTCAGTACGAAGTCTCACAGACAGCAGCCAAAGGAATACTTTAAAGGCAATTTATTCACTTGAAAAAGGTTAAATTGAATAAAATATAGTAAAAACAAATAAGAGATGCTGGTCCTACGCGTTTCGTCCTTATACAGCAAGGACTTCCTCAGGGACCTCTTTCAGCAAAACAAATTTAACAGGTACATAAAACAGCATCCTAAAAACGCTAACAATAAAAAGCTATTATATAGGGCTAAGCCCTCCAAGTCATTGGTGGAATAGTGGGTGTCTTCCAGATGCCTGGTTCCAAATCGTCAGAATCTTCCTCTCAGGTGTTGCTGTTTAGCCGCAATGAAAAAGCCGGGTCCGTTCGAAGCTCCAGCCACTTCCGCATTCGTCATGCGCCACGTCATACGTCATGCGTCACGTGTATAATTGCCGATCACGTGATCTTTGTGCGTTCCAAGCTTGGGAAGCAAAATGGCTGTGCGTTCCACAGCTTAAAGAAGCATCTAATGTGTAACTCAGGCACTAGGAATAAAAAACTATTAGAATATATTCTTTGATCACATTAGAAAAATATCTCAAACTAAATAATACGTCCTCTAAATGTAATAATAACATTGACCAAGTTAAAATGAATGAAAAACTTCCCATCCAAGTCAATCATTCATTACATCCATTGTAACTTTACTTAATCGCTAGTAATACTGATAGTGAATTCATACAATAACAATAATGCTAATTTTAATTTTACTTGATTACTAAACATACTTATGGTGAATTCAAACAATATTTTAGTGAATTCGTATATTAGTGACAATATTGTTATCGTTATCCATTAAAGTGACATTATAAAATGAATTCACATTGTCAATCGTGAATTCATTTTAAAAAAAGTGACATACAATGTCCATTTTCCTATATTCAATTGCACGTCCATATTGTATAGGATGATTAAACAAAAAATGAAACACTCAAAATTTACTCAAGACTGAAAAGGCCATATCACCATTAATGTGAAGTGACATGAATATTTATTCATATATTCAGTTACATATCCATATTGTGTAGAATAGCATAAATGGTTGAACACTCAATGTTCATTCCAAAAAAGGTGACATAGAAAATATACATTTACTCCTAAAATAGTGTTATATTTTACTGGGTATTTGAATGATATTATATTATATTTTACTGTGCAATTGATTTAAAGATATATACATTCAATTAATTAAAAAAACAAACGATATCCATGTCCACATTCAAACCCCTAGGGGTGAGAGTGCGTAACCTGTGAATCCAAAAAGATTCTCTTTGTGCCAATCTTTTCTCTTTATTACCCCCTCTCCAGTGGGGTTGGATTTGTTCTATCCCTATACAGCGCAGTCCCTTCAAACAAAAAGATGGGCAACTGTTACAATGGAGGGGGACTGAGTGGGTCTCCAATCGTTTCTTTATATTATTTATGTGTTCTAGAAGTCTTACTTTTAGGCATGCTTGTAGTATGTCTTAATGGGGCAGTCCAAGAACCATAACTACTCCATGCCATTGTAATGTTTATAGTGCTAGCAGGCTGCAGGCAGCATCCTCCAGCTCTAGGTAAAACTGTTAGTGGGTTAGTGGAAGTTTGCATTAGGATTTAGGAATATAAATTTCGACCATAGTTAATCAACAGTGACCCTTACAAATACTATGCTAATGGAATATCATAATAGGATATATCTGCATCTTTAAATAGGGCTATGTAGAACAAGCATCATGTTCCCCTTTTTATGAGAGTCCTGGTGCCTTCCTTATTTATGACAAAATATTTCTTCCTCCACCTCTTGTGTATTTTTTTTAAGATTAAATATCCACCACAATGCAAACGCATCATTTTCCATCTAATGTTACTCATTTGTCTTATTTTGAATGTAATCAATAACACAATCATCAGGAAAAATATGTAAATAGTGTGAAAGAAAGAGTGAATGTTAGAAAATACAAACAATTATACCCAACAACTAGCAACACCAGCGAAAGAATGAAAAATATAGGAATGGGGGGTAAAAATACTTTGTTTACCCTAATTTTTTCCTTAAGTTTTTTCCCAAAAAAGACTCCTATCAGTCTTAAGAATCTATATAATCACACACACACAAATAAAAGGGAATAAGTTAATATTGCCCTCATAGACTGACAGAACTACCATGCCCACATGTGCCCACTCGCTTGCCTGCTTATTGTTCTCATGTCCTCATGCTGGGGATCTCCCTATCTGCTCCTACAGGAACTATAATCACTGTCAGGAGGAGATCCAGGAGCCTCATGCCTGCAGCCGGACTGTCTGTGGCAGAACTACTACATATTCGCAAGATTGTGCTTGTCCTATTCTAACTGATAAAAAAGGAGGCTGGAGTATGAATCTGTGGATATGCTATTCAAACACAAGGCTTGCTCAGATCAAATGACTCCTTGTTTAATAGGGGAGTTATGGCGGCTGTGAAAGTTGGTTTGTACAGAAACCAGACTTCCAGGTCACTTGTGTGATTTCTCACACCTGGCAAAGTAGCTCTGTCAGGGTCCCAGCTTCAAAGAGGAATTTGGGTTGTAAGTTCTGACCTCTCAGACAATCCAATTAACACCTTTGGAAATTGACAATACCACCTCTACGAGGCAGCCAGTTCATATATGTATTACACAAATTACATAAAATGGCAATATTCTATAGTGCAACAATGAAATATTAAAATGTGTTTTTTGGGGGGTTTGGAATTTTTGAAGATTCTTCTGTACCCGAGAGATGATTAAATGAAAGAGTTTGCCTCACAAAATTATCTCTCAGGCACAGGGGATCTTGGGATTGAAACCCCATGTTGTATTGTGTTGGAGACCTGTGCATAAAAGCCATGTGGTATGAATAAAAAAAAAAAAAAAAAAACTGCCATTAAGTGTCTCAAAATCATGATAGATATTGTCACAGTTGAAATGAACGTTAAAACATAACTTTTAATAGATATACTAAAATGGAAATGTGTAAAGGATAAAAACAAACAGCACAAGGCTAAATCTATGTCCTATAATCTGGCTAAGGCAATACGCCCTCCAATAAGAAATCTAGCAAGGAACGTATCAGTACGAAGAAGTAAGATACTTAGTAATAGAAAATGTGACACTTGCTATAGACAGTGTGGCTGAAATAATAGAGGGGAGTGTACACTGCTTCTATCCTCTAGACTCTACCTGCAGAAAAGAGTACTGGATATGGGAGAAATAACACACCAGTGTGGTTGCAAAACTACTGCACTAGTAGTAAAGAGACAGAGAATGCCTGTGAACCAGGAGGTATAAGAGGCAGTGGACCGCTAGGATTTGTAGCAATCAATAGAAATATAGAGAGTGATATAGTCCTAATGCTGGCTTTGGTAAAAAGTCTAAGTGCCTTCGAGGCACTCATCTCTGATGAGTAACCCAGATGAAACGCACGCGTCAGGGGCTCAGGACGCCTAGCCAGTTACACCTCTGCTGCTGTGTTCACACAGCCGCGATCTCACCAGCGAACCTGCTTTTACATCTAGGCATCCGTTCTCTTAGTCCTGTACTCTGTCTACCATTTTTCTATGGGGGGTTAAGAGAAGCAGTATAGGCATTTATTAAGGGGTGCCCTTGAAGGCACCAAAGCCAGCATTAGGACTATATCACTCTCTATATTTCTATTGATTGCTACAAATCCTAGCGGTCCATTGCCTCTTATACCTCCTGGTTCACAGGCATTCTCTGTCTCTTTACTACTAGTGCAGTAGTTTTGCAACCACACTGGTGTGTCGTTTAGCAACTACTGGAGCACAAGAGGCATATCCAGTAGACTCTTTTCTGCAGGTAGAGTCTAGAGCAGTGTTCCCCAACCCCCGGGCCGCGGACCGGTACCGGTCCATGGATCAAACGGTACCGGGCCGCCCGAGGAACTTTAATTTCACTGTGGCGGCCGAGGTGCAGAGCATTGCGCCCCCCCCCGAGCCCGCCCATTGTGTGACAATAGCGAATGAAAATTCGCTATTGTTACACTGATCCTCCTCCTGGCCAATCAGGGAGCGGGTCCTCCCGCTTCCTGATTGGCCGAAAGGCAAACCCCACGCCATTGGCCGAGGAGGAGGCGCCGCGGGAGGACTGAGGACTCGAGGTCGGAGACGCGGGGACTGAAGAGAAGCTGCCGTGAGGTAAGTGCACAGAGGAAGTGGGTGACAGTGGTGGGTGAAGGGAATCACAGTGTGTATTTCATGTCCCCTACCTAGTGGTTCTTGCATCATACAGCCTGCTATACTTAGTACAGGGTTTGCTCAAGCACCCGGCCTGGGGTCACGTTATGCTAGGTCTTGCTAATAAGAAATACGGTGGCTTCCCTGTGTGCTTAGGGGGTAATGTGTCAAGTCACAAAGTATAATACATGCTCAGCATTAAAGGAGAAGTTTGGGGCTCACAAAAGAACAAACATGCATACTCAACCCATGCTGCAGCATCGGTCCAATGCTTCAGCTATCCGCCGCTGGCTCTAAGCCCGAGTGATCACATGACCACAAATCATTCAGTTCTCAGTGAGCTCCCAGCAAGGAGCAGTGACTGTCAGTCACCGCTCTCTTCTCTGCCTCTCCCCCCATCCTCCTCCGCCACACACTGGAGCACCATACCTTGGCTTTCAGCCACACACAGATAGCCGGAGCCAGCTATCAATCAGGCATCTGCGTGGATCCTTACAAAATGGTTGGGATCCTTCCAGACCCTGGAGCAGCTCTATGACGTCAGTTGACGGCGGACTTCAGCCCACTGTGGACTGATTCTGGGTCATGAGAGAGCACTGGGTCATGGGAGAGAAATATGGATGGAAACACTTTGGCAATACTTCTCTTTTAACTACTCAAAAGGCTATGGAGTCTGTGTGTCAGGGCAGATAGGAAAAGATCCAGCCAACAGCTGAAGAAGTGGGATGCGAGTGTGTGGGGCACAGGTGAAGAGGGAGTCCACAAAGTGTAATGCCCACATGACGTAAGGAGTTACTTTAATGGTAAAGGTGGCTCTAGAGTCCACGCCGGCATCTCTGTATTGAAAGGGGGAACGCTGGCATCTCTGTATTGAAAGGGGGAACGCTGGCATCTCTGTATTGAAAGGGGGAACGCTGGCATCTCCGTATTGAAAGGGGGAACGCTGGCATCTCCGTATTGAAAGGGGGAACGCTGGCATCTCCGTATTGAAAGGGGGAACGCTGGCATCTCCGTATTGAAAGGGGAAACGCTGGCATCTCTGTATTGAAAGGGGCACGATGATCTCTGTATTGAAAGGGGGAACGCTGGCATCTCTGTATTGAAAGGGGGAACGCTGGCATCTCTGTATTGAAAGGGGGAACGCTGGCATCTCTGTATTGAAAGGGGGAACGCTGGCATCTCTGTATTGAAAGGGGCACGATGATCTCTGTATTGAAAGGGGGAACGCTGGCATCTCCGTATTGAAAGGGGGAACGCTGGCATCTCTGTATTGAAAGGGGGAACGCCGGCATCTCTGTATTGAAAGGGGGAACGCCGGCATCTCTGTATTGAAAGGGGGAACGCTGGCATCTCTGTATTGAAAGGGGGAACGCCGGCATCTCTGTATTGAAAGGGGCACGATGATCTCTGTATTGAAAGGGGGAACGCCGGCATCTCTGTATTGAAAGGGGCACGATGATCTCTGTATTGAAAGGGGGAACGCTGGCATCTCTGGATTGAAAGGGGGAACGCTGGCATCTCTGTATTGAAAAGGGGAACGCTGGCATCTCTGTATTGAAAGGGGCACGATGATCTCTGTATTGAAAGGGGGAACGCTGGCATCTCCGTATTGAAAGGGGCACGATGATCTCTGTATTCAAAGGGAGAACGCTGGCATCTCTGTATTGAAAGGGGGAACGCTGGCATCTCTGTATTGAAAGGGGCACGATGATCTCTGTATTGAAAGGGGGAACGCTGGCATCTCCGTATTGAAAGGGGGAACGCTGGCATCTCTGTATTGAAAGGGGGAACGCTGGCATCTCTGTATTGAAAGGGGCACGATGATCTCTGTATTGAAAGGGGGAACGCTGGCATCTCCGTATTGAAAGGGGGAACGCTGGCATCTCTGTATTGAAAGGGGGAACGCTGGCCTCTCTGTATTGAAAGGGGGAACGCTGGCATCTCCGTATTGAAAGGGGGAACGCTGGCATCTCTGTATTGAAAGGGGGAACGCTGGCATCTCTGTATTGAAAGGGGGAACGCTGGCATCTCTGTATTGAAAGGGGGAACGCTGGCATCTCTGTATTGAAAGGGGCACGATGATCTCTGTATTGAAAGGGGGAACGCTGGCATCTCCGTATTGAAAGGGGGAACGCTGGCATCTCTGTATTGAAAGGGGGAACGCTGGCATCTCTGTATTAAAGGGGGAACGCTGGCATCTCTGTATTGAAAGGGGGAACGCTGGCATCTCTGTATTGAAAGGGGCACGATGATCTCTGTATTGAAAGGGGGAACGCCGGCATCTCTGTATTGAAAGGGGGAATGCTGGCATCTCTGTATTGAAAGGGGGAAACGCTGGCATCTCCGTATTGAAAGGGGGAACGCTGGCATCTCTGTATTGAAAGGGGGAACGCTGGCATCTCCGTATTGAAAGGGGGAACGCTGGCATCTCTGTATTGAAAGGGGGAATGCTGGCATCTCTGTATTGAAAGGGGGAACGCTGGCATCTCCGTATTGAAAGGGGGAACGCTGGCATCTCCGTATTGAAAGGGGGAACGCTGGCATCTCTGTATTGAAAGGGGGAACGCTGGCATCTCCGTATTGAAAGGGGGAACGCTGGCATCTCCGTATTGAAAGGGGGAACGCTGGCATCTCCGTATTGAAAGGGGGAACGCTGGCATCTCTGTATTGAAAGGGGGAACGCTGGCATCTCTGTATTGAAAGGGGGAACGCTGGCATCTCTGTATTGAAAGGGGGAACGCTGGCATCTCCGTATTGAAAGGGGGAACGCTGGCATCTCTGTATTGAAAGGGGCACGATGATCTCTGTATTGAAAGGGGGAACGTTGGCATCTCTGTATTGAAAGGGGGAACGTTGGCATCTCTGTATTGAAAGGGGGAACGTTGGCATCTCTGTATTGAAAGGGGGAACGTTGGCATCTCTGTATTGAAAGGGGGAACGCTGGCATCTCTGTATTGAAAGGGGCACGATGATCTCTGTATTGAAAGGGGGAACGCTGGCATCTCTGTATTGAAAGGGGGAACGCTAGCATCTCCGTATTGAAAGGGGGAACGCTGGCATCTCTGTATTGAAAGGGGCACGATGATCTCTGTATTGAAAGGGGGAACGCTGGCATCTCTGTATTGAAAGGGGGAACGCTGGCATCTCTGTATTGAAAGGGGCACGATGATCTCTGTATTGAATGGGGGAACGCTGGCATCTCTGTATTGAAAGGGGGAACGCTGGCATCTCTGTATTGAAAGGGGCATGATGATCTCTGTATTGAAAGGGGGAACGCTGGCATCTCTGTATTGAAAGGGGAAATGCTGGCATCTCTGTATTGAAAGGGGGAACGCTGGCATCTCTGTATTGAAAGGGGGAACGCTGGCATCTCTGTATTGAAAGGGAGAACGCTGGCATCTCTGTATTGAATGGGGTAACGCTGGCATCTCCGTATTGAAAGGGGGAACGCTGGCATCTCTGTATTGAAATGGGGAACGCTGGCATCTCCGTATTGAAAGGGGGAACGCTGGCCTCTCTGTATTGAAAGGGGGAACGCCAGCATCTCTGTATTGAAAGGGGGAATGCTGGCATCTCTGTATTGAAAGGGGGAACGCTGGCATCTCTGTATTGAAAGGGGGAATGCTGGCATCTCTGTATTGAAAGGGGGAACGCTGGCATCTCTGTATTGAAAGGGGCACGATGATCTCTGTATTGAAAGGGGGAACGCTGGCATCTCTGTATTGAAAGGGGGAACGCTGGCTTCTCTGTATTGAAAGGGGGAACGCTGGCATCTCTGTATTGAAAGGGGGAACGCTGGCATCTCTGCATTGAAAGGGGGCACAGTCATCTTTTGTGATTTACATTTCTCATTTGAAAACCAGTTATAGAAACAAACAGAGCTATGAACACTAACCCCTTAAGGATGCAGCTTCAAAAACTGGACTTACCCTTAAGGACACAAGCAATTTATGTAACTTTTGGCTGTTTGTGTTCAACCTCAGTTTGCATTTTTCTTATTTATTGCACCAACACATAATATATAAAGTTTTTTTTCACAGTTATTTAATCTGGCGTAACACTATTTTATGTCTTTATTGTTTCCGATTGTGAGGTGTCAGCACAGTTAAGTGTATGCTGCCGGATTTGTGCACTTTATCTGATTTTTTCACTTTATATTAATATTTATGGTTTTTTTTGATACACTGGTCATATATTTATAACACTGATCACATTTTTGCGCTGATAGTTTTTTGATTTACATTCGGAATTAGGTGACGTCTGGAGCTGAGCGGCTGCAAGCAGCAGTGGAGTGAAGAGAAGGTATCACTCTTCTAGCTCTTCTATATGTTCACCGATACGCATGTGTGTACTGACGTGTTATTGTGTCTGCTTTAACCCACAAATTAGCAAAAATGAGTATGAAACAGAACCCGTTAGAAAGTTTCCTTGGGAAGAAAAAAAGGCCCAGTGAACAGACAGAAGAAGAGCCTTCAACATCAAAGAAACATGCAACTTTTAACAGACAATACCATGAGTCCTATTTGAAATATGGATTTATCGGGACAGGTGATTCCCACGCACCAAAACCGCTCTGCATAGATTGCGGCGAGAAGCTCTCTAATGAGGCAATGAAACCTTCAAAACTGCTTCGCCACTTGACCGCTAAGAACCCTGGCATAAAAGACAAGCCCCTGGAGTATTTTGAAAGAAAAAAACGGGAGCACAAAGCACAGAATAAATTTATGAGGGCCACCACATCAATAAGGGAGAATGCACTGAGAGCATCATATTTGGTGGCTTACCGCATTGCTAAGGCTAAAAAGCCATTTACTATCGGTGAAGAATTGATCTTGCCCTCCACTAAAGACATTTGCCGTGAACTTCTAGGAGAGGCTGCTGTGGAAAAGGTAGCACATGTGCCTTTGTCAGCTAGCACTGTGAGTAGGCGCATTGAGGAAATAGCCGAAGACATTGAGGCACAATTGTTGGAGAGGATTAATACATCACCGTGGTATGCACTCCAGGTTGACGAATCTACAGATATCGACAACAAGGCACTACTACTTGTTTATGTGCGATATCTATATCAGGAGGATGTGCATGAGGATTTGTTATGTGCACTATCTTTGCCAACCAACACCACAGGAGCCGAACTGCTCAAGTCACTGGATGGTTATATATCAGGAAAACTGAAATGGTCCTTTTGTGTCAGCATATGCACAGACGGAGCTGCAGCCATGACCGGACGACTCTCTGGTTTAACTGCTCGGATTAAGGAGGTTGCACCTGAGAGTGAATCTACGCATTGTCTCATTCACAGGGAAATGCTGGCAAGCCGAAAAATGTCACCGGAATTTAACAGTGTATTGATGGATGTCGTTAAAGTTATTAACCACATCAAAGCACACGCACTTAACTCGCGCCTGTTTGAGCAGCTTTGTGAGGAGATGGACGCAGAGTACAGATGCCTTCTCTTATACACAGAAATAAGATGGTTATCCAGAGGAAAATCGCTAACTAGAGTATTTGAATTACGAGAGCCATTGCAAAGATTTCTCTCAGAAAAGAAGTCACCGCTGGCAGCACATTTCAGTGACAAGGTATGGGTCGCAAAACTGGCTTACCTGTGTGACATATTCAGCCTGCTCAATGAACTCAATCTGGGCCTTCAGGGGAAAATGACAACTGTTTTCAAGTTGTCAGACAAAGTAGCTGCATTTAAAGCCAAACTGGAGTTGTGGGGACGGCGCGTGAACAGAGGCATTTTGGACATGTTTCAGACATTAGCGGGGATTTTAGGCAAGACTGAGCTTGAACATTCATTCTGCCATTGGTGCACGATCACCTGTCTTTGTTTTTAAAAGAGTTTGAGCGCTACTTCCCAACCACAAAAGACCCACGAACTGGTAAGGAATGGATCCGCGACCCATTTGCCAACAAATCAGACGAATCTAGCATGTCTATGCAAGAAGAAGAACAACTGTTGGAGATTGCAAATGACTGTGTCCTTAAAACTACGTTCGAGGGGACGTGGTCTGACCGTCGATGAGACTAGACGTGTCTCACTAGAGCTCCGTCCTACAGGCGCCTTAAGCACACAAAACCGGCCTTTTTTCGCCTACAAAACACCCCCAAAGACCTCCTAGACATGGAGAAGAGACTCCCCAAGAAGCAGCCCAAGAGGAACACGGAGTCTGGAGGTTCGGTACTCTACCTCCTTACGGCGCAGCGGCACAGCCAGGCCAGGAGCCAAGATGGCGACAGAGGATCCCCACACGCATCTCCAGGCGCCGACAAAGGGGCCTCCTCCACGGACCAACAGGCAGTGCTTGCAAAACTAGCCGAAGACAAGGCTTACCTTGCTGGCGAAATTGCGAAATCAACAGCAGTGTTACAAGCCGACATCAGCGCCTTGGGTGAGCGTACAGCCAAACTTGAGGACCGCATGGAAGCTACCACCCAGGCCCACAACCAGGTGGTAGACAGGGTGAACCGCATGACGACTCATGTCGTGGATACGGATCTGGCCTTGAAAGACCTGGCAAATCGGTCTCGGAGGAATAATATCCGCCTGAGGGGCTTACCTGAAGGGCCCGAAGAAGATCTGCAAGAGCTCTTGCTCTCCATCTTTCCGCCTCTCCTTCCGCACATCCCGGAGGAGCAATGGCACATGGAGAGAGTGCATAGGGCACCCCGAGGGACGTGATCATCAACTTCCTCCATTTCCGCACAAAGGAGGCTCGGATGAAGAGGGGCCGGGAGGGACCAATCCGGCATGATGGAGCAGTGCTCTCCTTTTATCAAGATCTAGCCCCTTCGACATTGCAGCAGCGGAGGGACTGGCGGCCTAGAAACAGCGGC
The DNA here is from genome assembly GCF_036172605.1 of Pelobates fuscus. NCBI lineage: Eukaryota > Metazoa > Chordata > Amphibia > Anura > Pelobatidae > Pelobates > Pelobates fuscus. The sequence goes on along the minus strand of NC_086320.1, from coordinate 383,799,957 downwards.
GCTGAGGGGAGCAGAAGCCCTTAAATATGCCTGGGGCTTTCCTTTTAAATTAATGGTGTTCAGAGATGGGAGAGCACACATACTAACACCTGGCGGAGATCCGAAGCGTCTACTCCAGGGCCTTGGGATCTAGCCGCCTCCGGACCTACCGAGAGTAGCGATGTACCCAGGAGACCTTCCACACCTACGAGCAGATTGGCGCAAAGTGGGTTCACGAAGCCGCCGTTGATGTTCCAGTGGTATCGTATTCTCTCTTCTCCTCACAGGGCCTTGTCTTTGGTGGGGGGTCCCGGCTTTGTGTTTGGGTGGGGGCCTTGGGTTAGTCATTTTACACGCGCATCATGCACGCAGCCATCACCCTTCCCGCTTCCACCCCTTACAGATGGGTAGAGAACTGTGCATGCTTTCTGGATAGCTTTTCTTTTTCCTCATTCCTCGTGCAGGGGGAGACTGGTCCATGGTTCATCATCCCTTCGTGCCCACCCCTACCACGTTTTTCCCTTTTCTCCCTCACATTTCAATTTATTTTTTCGGCAGCCGAAGGTCTTTTGTTGGGGACAGCTCACGACATGAGGAGGCATTGGTTTTTTAACCTGGGACAGCCCTGCTCCCCTGGAGAAGACACTATGGATGCCTTTGGGACATGATAACCTCGGGAATTTATTTCAAATCTTTATATGTGGCTAACCTATTGCTGTGTACATAGAGATTGTTATGTGCCCTCTAGAGGGGAAATCTGCTCCCCCCCCATTTTTTTGGGGGGGGGAGGGGGTGTGGAGCGGGTATAGGGTTCAGGTTCTTCAGAAGTAATCAGCTCAATAGTTTGGTAATTGTTCACGCAAAACAGAGGGAAAAAAGGGAAAAGAAAAAGAAAAAGAATAGGAAAAATAACTAAAAAAAAAGAAAAAGTGTGTCTACACATCTAGTAAAGGGGTAACAAACATACTTAAGGGACGGGATATAGAATACCCCCAAAAAATGTAACTTATAAAACTAAAATTCTGGGGGGCGGGGCCTGACCGGGGAGCAGCACAGACACGCTTTCTGTGGGCTCCTGAGCCTGATCCCGGATTTTTGGCAAAAATCAGCGGGAAATCAAGCAATCCTGTACCCCAACTCACCCCACCTTGTGACATGAAGGCAGGGGTACCGGGGGACACCAAGCACGACTCAATGCCCACTGCGAAGCCAGTCCGGTGGCCTGAGGCCTACATCATGCTGGGCTGCAGAGAGACAGCCGCTCTCCCGGCCCGCCAAACTACGAAGCACCCGAAGCATCGGGCCTCCCCCCCCCCCCTGGACCGGCGGGTGTTGTCCCGGTCCACACTAGCATGCAATACACGACCACGGAGACGACGAACACTGGCGAGAGCCAAAAGCTCATACCAAACCGGCAAACGACCGTACACAAAATGGCGACCATAGTCCTTACAGCTGAGCCAACACCCCCCCAGCCCCTACATGAACGACTGGACGCTCTGTTCCAACGCTTCTGGGAGAAGCTGGAGTGGCGGAGGACCCAACGACCCTTCACTCAGCACGAGGAGGTGAAGCAGGCAGGGGCCAAGAGGCAACGAGAGCAGACCTCGGGCAAAGCCGGCCTACCCTTACAGGTGGAGAGCCCATCCAGGCGGGGGCCCACCAGGAGAATCCCTCCTGTATACCGACCACGCCGCAGGCGGCGGAGAACCACCAGGACCCTTCATAGCGCCCATAACGGGAAAGACCCGGCCCCGAGAGGCTACCGAGTCTGTGGACACGAGGTATTGGCCCCACGGAAGCCTGGAGCTGGGGAGAAGTCTGCCGTCGCGCTCTGGATATCACCATGCAGACCCGCCTGACAATCCCACTACAGCTCACCCCAAGGGGAATAGGGTGATCGAGCAGACGACAATGCTCACTAATGAACACTGTTCCTGGCTACTGGGACTTTATCCAACGGGCATGGGCTGAACAACCGACTCTCTGTAACTTACCAGCCACAATGACTAGACTTCCATGGGCATACCAAGTCATTTTCAACCAGCGGTATTTTTTCACTCTTCACATGTTTTTGATGTGTTATCTAAATTTTATGGGCCCTGCATGCATGTATAACCGGCCCATGGGTTGCCCCACGCTAACACGTACGAGAATATTTACCTACTGTGGCCCACATGAGCAGAGGGCTGACTTCAGGCTAATCCCGACACCAGCTAAATGGACACGGCAGACTCACCAGACCCAGGATCAGAAACAAGTTATTAACATGTTATAAGTTATGCCATACTAACCCTGTCTTACCTGCTTAATTTTTGTACCACACATGACAGCTAATGCCAGCGAACAACTACTCACATCATTTCTATTTTATACATGAGCCAGTTATTTTCCCACGGCATACCATAGTATTCTAATATGGCTACATTAGCATAGCAGAACTAGCATTGCTAAACGGTGCTCACATAATGCTACTCTGACATTATCAACGTATAGTCAAGTTTGTTTTCCTTTTTATATATAGGAACTGTCTTAGCTAGCATATAACTTAACATACGGTTCTAACTGCACTAACACAGCTATTCTAGCATTGTTAAGCGTTATTTGTTTTCGTAGTTTAACGAAACGTTTATCTTGCTCCCTGTGAATATCTTCTTGAGCCTAGATGCAGAGAATTTAGCAAGTGCATGTCACTATGTCTAGCAATTATTGGAGGTACACAATCATACATGCCTGAGACCAGTCAGGCAAGATTGTAGATAAGTCTGTGACCACACCAATTATTTAAGAAATACTGAGCACTATACCGTACAGACAGGGAATCATTACATTACATCAGCTAAGCTAAACTACGACCACACGTTACTTAAAAAAACAATTGTTCTGTCTACACATGTTCAATGTCTTTTTCGTTAAGTTTAATAAGCTGACATTTATATACTATACCATAACAGGCATACTTCTACAGGAATCTCGCTGTGACTAATCAACCCTCGGCTGCCAGTTAGAGCCTAGCATTTGTAGAACTATCGTGTACAGACATAGTTTAAAATATCATCTATTGGTGCTATACCTAAAAATATGCCTAGCTAGACCCAACGGAATAACAGCAACCAATGCGCAGGTTGTAGCGACTCACAGGACTTAGCCTGTAAACCACTTCGAACTGAAACACACTAGTCTGTTTAAACTGCTATTAATATATGTAGGCAACCCTGCGCTGTTCACTGATTGGTTCAAACGATGTTTAAGCATACTCACAGATTGAATTTACTCTCACCAATTGAATATACGTGCAACTAATTTTATATAGAAATGTGCCTGATAATCAATTGTCCCGCGTGTTTAGCGGAGTAAATGCTTGAGGACTGCTTTCGGGGCACCTCACGTCTGCCTGTAACCCTTTATGCGCACTACAAAAATAAAGAATTTAAAAAAAAAAAAAAAAAATTATATGACGCACACAAAGGGGAAAAAAAGGAAAAGAAAAGGGGGGAGAAAAGAAAAAAGAGAAAAGTGAAAAAAATAAAAAAAGGGGAAAAATAAATAATTAGACAATAAAAACAAATAAAAATACATAAACAAAAAACAATTGTTGCTCCAAAAAAAGGAAAGGAAGAAGGAAAAAGGAAAAAATATAGAAAAATGCAATCTAAAAAGGTAGAGGGGAGGGAGGGGAGTCAAGCGGGACGATACAACTAATTAGTTATCACCTACGATACCATTCATACCTGGCTCGGGTCCACAAGGGATGATATGAAGGCATAAATATACCATTAAGCTGCCTGGATCTATTCCCACAATGTACACCCTAACTTGGTGCATCTATAACCCACACTATGTGCATGGTGGGTTCAGATGCACTTGGCTTAAATATATGGGGGATTGGGGGAGTCCCACTGGGGGGCGCTGATCCCAGGGTCTGGGGCAGGGGGGAGATGTGTGCTCAGCTGGTAGACCCCCACCGGTTCCAACATGTCCTGCAGGGGATGGGGCCGTGGGGGATGTCGTGCCATCGCACCAAACGAGAGCTGGTTGGGCTTTTATCTAGTATTGGTGGGTGGGGGCCTTTTAACTATCTTTGTCTATCCAACTAGGTACGGGTGGGTAATTTGAGATTCCAGGTGAGTGTGTCCCTCCCCCAGATCGTTTTACTGGGGTAGTGGTGGGTAGTCTGACTGATGAACGGGGATGGGTTTGCAGGTATTTAAAAACGCTGTTATAAATAGTTTATGATGTTTATTGCCTGGGGTTTATGGTATTTCACAGGGGGATCACTGTTGGTGGGGTATCATGTATGTCTCTCCTGATATGTATCTCAATTTGAGTTTAAAAATAATGTTTAAAGACACAGAGGGGCCAAACTTTATATGTACTATGCTGATATACTGTACAACAATATCGTACAGAGTTTGCTGGGGTGCCAGACACTAATAGATAAATGGTGATCCGCCGCTAGAGGAATTGCACCATATCCAATAGTAAATACTAGCTAGCTTAGATATTTTATCCCCTTTGATTCATTAAGGTTTAGTAATTAGACTCTGTGATACAACATGGGGGGGTGGAAATTGCGCGTTACCTAAAAATGTTAACTTATCGTGGAAGGGTTAGAGTTGTTTAGGCTTTAGATAAATGTGGATTGTGGCCGACTTGGGTGCTCTCCAGCGGGGAGACCTAACCTGTGCCTGACAGTTGAGGCCTCTAATAACCCCTAATAACTCTGTAACGGATCACCTGGCACCCCGACTGGGTACCTCCGTTGAAAGATGCTCCTAGCGCTTCCAGAGGACTCCAAGCACTCCACCAGACACCATAAGCACCGCAGGCTGCAGCTATCTCCCTTCAGAACGAAGCAGGAACAAGCTCTTACAAGAGCTCAGTGATTATAGCAAGGGAATATGCCTAGCATAGCAATCCCTTGTAGCAGATTTCCCCAATAAGAGACAGGACTCAAGTTGAGGGTAAAAATAGAACTCTCTGGCTGCTAGCTTGCAGCCCTTTTTATTAGGTGCTCCCATGAAGGGGAGGGACACACACAGTAACGTACATTAACCAATCACACAATAGTTACATCCCACACATAGCCCTCCCCTCTACCTGTAAACTAATTATCTGTACACACAGGAAAATACAATTATCCTAGGTAGGGAAAATACAGTTTTTACACAACATTCATAACTCCCAAAATATACATCACATTCGCATAAAAATACATATACACAATCAATCCATTCGGGGGAACAACATACTCAAAAATCATACGAATTGGACCAGGGGTTCAAAAGTTAGTACAAATGTGCATTTGACCTTCTGGAAGCATGGTTTTTAGAAGCTCAAACTAGTTCCCCAGAATCCTCTATCCTGGAGACAATGGAGAAGCTGATTTAATTATATCCAGGGACAAACACAGCCTCCATTAAGCACATGTTACCAGCAACCACCAAAAGACATAAAAATACATAACTCCTGTTATACTAAACAGAACCCCCACATTCAACCCATCCCCAGATGGCTTGGATCTGAGCGCTCAACATATCCAAACAGCGTTTAGATGCCACAAACACAGTTCAAACGCCATGGGGTTTAAGTTTCGTATGGGCTGATGAGAGGGCCCATAATCCTGGGGCAGCCCAATAACCCACAGTATGCCCAAATACCGTGCATAAAGGGCCAAATTGCCCAGGGACCGTAGTCACAGGGTAAGAGGCGGGCAAGCAGCCCCCTCCAAACCACAGTGGCGAAGTGGCTTTTGCTACATATCTTCCCATTCGGGGGTAGACTAACCAGGTACCTGACCTTCTGCCGGTCAGTACCTAGATTAGTCGGGCAGCCCACACATAAAACAAAATTAGCAGAGTAGCCCACCCACAAAACAAATTTAGCAGTGTAGCCCCCCCACAATAAAGAATTCACAGAATAGCCCCCCAACAATAAGTCATACTGGCCTTTAGGTCCCAAGTTGTGGGGTGAAACTGTGGCACCCTCGGCCTTGCTGGGCAAATGGCTGGGAGTACTTGGGGGCCAGATGCCCGATGTGCTCTGCTCCGGGGTCAGAGCTGGGGTAGTCTCAGGGTAAGGAAAAAAGGAAGGACAGAGGCCAGCGGCGCTCTGCCCAGTTGCCAGCTCTTCCGCTGAGGCAGCCTGTAGAAAGTCAGGCTCAGGGGAAGGAAACAAGGGAGGACAGAGGCCAGCGGCGCTCTGCCCAGTTGCCAGCTCTTCTGCTGGGGGGTCAGGGAACAAAGGAGTTGACTGGGGAGGAGAAATATCACTTACCTCCCCCTGGTACTCCGGCTGCTGCTGGGGGGGGAGGTCGATGCTCTCCACTTTCTGTAACTCCAGCTCTAGTTGGGGATCTGGCCCGGTTGCCCAGCATCCCTGTAGGGCCGGTGGAGAGATCTCGGTCCCATCTCCACCTGCCTGCAGGGGGTCCTCCCAGGACCAGTCTATGAGGTCCTCTACCTCGGGTACCTCTGGTTGCTGTTGGGGAGGGAGACCGGTTGTCTCTTCCTCCAATAACACATTCTGCCGCTGGGGAGTGAGACCGACTGTCTCCCCTCCCTGTAAAACATACTGCCGCTGGGGATCTGGGCCGGGTGCCCAGCATCCCTGTAGGGCCGGTAGAGAGACCTCGGTCCCATCTCCACCGGCCACCTCGGTTTCTTCCTCGTCCCACTCTACCTGTGGCTGGAGTTTCTCCCAACGTGCCCACTGGCCTTCCCTCAACGCCCTGTGTTGTAGGTTCCGGGTCACCATGTCCCACACGAACCGCACGTATTTCTCCTCTGGATTGGGTCCGTAAAACTTCAGGCGCAACCCTACCATCGTGCCAAACTCTAGTACGGAGTAGCTATACGCCATGCTTGCTGTAGCCACTGCTGGTTCCATTATGTTGCTGAAGATAGGGACGCTGCACAACTCCACACGTTACCGGTGTCTCTGAGCTGCTTCTCCTCGCACTAGGACGCCATCCCACCGCTGCCACCAATGTAACGGATCACCTGGCACCCCGACTGGGTACCTCCGTTGAAAGATGCTCCTAGCGCTTCCAGAGGACTCCAAGCACTCCACCAGACACCATAAGCACCGCAGGCTGCAGCTATCTCCCTTCAGAACGAAGCAGGAACAAGCTCTTACAAGAGCTCAGTGATTATAGCAAGGGAATATGCCTAGCATAGCAATCCCTTGTAGCAGATTTCCCCAATAAGAGACAGGACTCAAGTTGAGGGTAAAAATAGAACTCTCTGGCTGCTAGCTTGCAGCCCTTTTTATTAGGTGCTCCCATGAAGGGGAGGGACACACACAGTAACGTACATTAACCAATCACACAATAGTTACATCCCACACATAGCCCTCCCCTCTACCTGTAAACTAATTATCTGTACACACAGGAAAATACAATTATCCTAGGTAGGGAAAATACAGTTTTTACACAACATTCATAACTCCCAAAATATACATCACATTCGCATAAAAATACATATACACAATCAATCCATTCGGGGGAACAACATACTCAAAAATCATACGAATTGGACCAGGGGTTCAAAAGTTAGTACAAATGTGCATTTGACCTTCTGGAAGCATGGTTTTTAGAAGCTCAAACTAGTTCCCCAGAATCCTCTATCCTGGAGACAATGGAGAAGCTGATTTAATTATATCCAGGGACAAACACAGCCTCCATTAAGCACATGTTACCAGCAACCACCAAAAGACATAAAAATACATAACTCCTGTTATACTAAACAGAACCCCCACATTCAACCCATCCCCAGATGGCTTGGATCTGAGCGCTCAACATATCCAAACAGCGTTTAGATGCCACAAACACAGTTCAAACGCCATGGGGTTTAAGTTTCGTATGGGCTGATGAGAGGGCCCATAATCCTGGGGCAGCCCAATAACCCACAGTATGCCCAAATACCGTGCATAAAGGGCCAAATCGCCCAGGGACCGTAGTCACAGGGTAAGAGGCGGGCAAGCAGCCCCCTCCAAACCACAGTGGCGAAGTGGCTTTTGCTACATATCTTCCCATTCGGGGGTAGACTAACCAGGTACCTGACCTTCTGCCGGTCAGTACCTAGATTAGTCGGGCAGCCCACACATAAAACAAAATTAGCAGAGTAGCCCACCCACAAAACAAATTTAGCAGTGTAGCCCCCCCACAATAAAGAATTCACAGAATAGCCCCCCAACAATAAGTCATACTGGCCTTTAGGTCCCAAGTTGTGGGGTGAAACTGTGGCACCCTCGGCCTTGCTGGGCAAATGGCTGGGAGTACTTGGGGGCCAGATGCCCGATGTGCTCTGCTCCGGGGTCAGAGCTGGGGTAGTCTCAGGGTAAGGAAAAAAGGAAGGACAGAGGCCAGCGGCGCTCTGCCCAGTTGCCAGCTCTTCCGCTGAGGCAGCCTGTAGAAAGTCAGGCTCAGGGGAAGGAAACAAGGGAGGACAGAGGCCAGCGGCGCTCTGCCCAGTTGCCAGCTCTTCTGCTGGGGGGTCAGGGAACAAAGGAGTTGACTGGGGAGGAGAAATATCACTTACCTCCCCCTGGTACTCCGGCTGCTGCTGGGGGGGGAGGTCGATGCTCTCCACTTTCTGTAACTCCAGCTCTAGTTGGGGATCTGGCCCGGTTGCCCAGCATCCCTGTAGGGCCGGTGGAGAGATCTCGGTCCCATCTCCACCTGCCTGCAGGGGGTCCTCCCAGGACCAGTCTATGAGGTCCTCTACCTCGGGTACCTCTGGTTGCTGTTGGGGAGGGAGACCGGTTGTCTCTTCCTCCAATAACACATTCTGCCGCTGGGGAGTGAGACCGACTGTCTCCCCTCCCTGTAAAACATACTGCCGCTGGGGATCTGGGCCGGGTGCCCAGCATCCCTGTAGGGCCGGTAGAGAGACCTCGGTCCCATCTCCACCGGCCACCTCGGTTTCTTCCTCGTCCCACTCTACCTGTGGCTGGAGTTTCTCCCAACGTGCCCACTGGCCTTCCCTCAACGCCCTGTGTTGTAGGTTCCGGGTCACCATGTCCCACACGAACCGCACGTATTTCTCCTCTGGATTGGGTCCGTAAAACTTCAGGCGCAACCCTACCATCGTGCCAAACTCTAGTACGGAGTAGCTATACGCCATGCTTGCTGTAGCCACTGCTGGTTCCATTATGTTGCTGAAGATAGGGACGCTGCACAACTCCACACGTTACCGGTGTCTCTGAGCTGCTTCTCCTCGCACTAGGACGCCATCCCACCGCTGCCACCAATGTAACGGATCACCTGGCACCCCGACTGGGTACCTCCGTTGAAAGATGCTCCTAGCGCTTCCAGAGGACTCCAAGCACTCCACCAGACACCATAAGCACCGCAGGCTGCAGCTATCTCCCTTCAGAACGAAGCAGGAACAAGCTCTTACAAGAGCTCAGTGATTATAGCAAGGGAATATGCCTAGCATAGCAATCCCTTGTAGCAGATTTCCCCAATAAGAGACAGGACTCAAGTTGAGGGTAAAAATAGAACTCTCTGGCTGCTAGCTTGCAGCCCTTTTTATTAGGTGCTCCCATGAAGGGGAGGGACACACACAGTAACGTACATTAACCAATCACACAATAGTTATGTTATGGTACTTTTTGAAAGTAAACCAAAATGTTCAAAGTCTATCTGTTCCTGTCCAAATCAATAAAATTAAATTGCGTATATACGCTGAAGTAATTAAGTCTGACACACGAGGTTCAGGTTAAAATAACTTCGAGAAAGTTTATTGGCAAGTGAAGAAAAAGCGGGCGCGCAGGCCCTTTTAAGAGGCATTTTGCGTCATCATTGATTATTAGAATATCAGCAAATAAACATCATCAATTGGATTAATTGTTAAGTGACGGAGTTAGTGTCTTACCTATTGGTTAGTAAAATTAAGAGGTTAGTCCCGTGCCCACCCATCAGAGGTGGGATTATTCTGGACACGGGTGGGGGACAAGGGGGTCCTAAGCGTCATTTTACACGGTCAGTGATATCAGGCTTTATGTCCAGGTGCAAGGTCTCTTATGAATAGAACATTTCATTACTACTGTGTTCTGTGGCCTTCAAACTGTACTATCTTACAAGCTCTTAAGGAGTAGCCGGCAAGTCTTAAGGAGTAGCCAGCACCTCCTGGTACTTGTCCTTGAAGGAAACACGGTCTTTGTCTACTGTATTAATTGGGTTGAGAAGTTCAGTCACGTAATGTAGTTTTAAAATGAACAAGTTAAGTCATGAGGACAAAATGGAGGATTGAAGAAGTCAGGTTAGGAGGACAAAATGGAGGACGAAGTCACAGTATAAAGTTAAAATGGAGTTAGTACAATAATTCAATACAAGTACAATAAAGGTTTTTAATAATTCCACATCAGTCCCCCCTATGAAATGTTAGATTCTAAGAGATAAAACTTTATTATGTTAGTATCAGAAGACGTGTTAACCCAAAGGCACAGAAACCCCGTAGCTGCTAGCTAGATGTTAATGCAAAGTGCAAGGCTGTCCCTGGATCTGACCCTAATAGGCTAACCATCCGTCAGTATGGCTCTCGAACGCTTCACACCCAAGGGTATCCCATGGCAGCTAACCCACCACTTCTCCACATGGGGCCTTTACCATTCACTGACAGATGCTGTCCCTAATCTAGTCCCTTCCTAGAATTCCTGCACTTTATCAACAAAGGGGATAATTTGCAGCGGCAGACAGGGTGAGTTGATGTCTTGGAATTCTTGGTCATCAACTTCGAGATGGGTCAAAGTGGGTGCTGCTTGGTCAACAGTCTTCATGAGGGATTTTCTCAGACATGGGAGGACACAACAAAAGAGAAGAGCAAAGATAAAAAGAAAAATTAGTATAGCCATACCAATCTGCATTAAAGCCTTTTGCCATCCTGTCATCCAACCAAACCATCTTTCCCAGGGATCTTTTATCCCAGAATTCCTTTTTAACTCTTCTGACAGGTCATTTAATTTTTCTATAGCTAGTGTGACTTTACCGTTAGGGCCTGTGTTTTCTGGGATGTAGGTACAACATGTCATAGTGTCGGGCAAAATCTTACAAACCCCTCCTTTTTCGGCTAAGATCATATCTAGGGCCATTCTATTCTGGAAAGTCATTTGGGATGTGGCCTGCAACTGTTCGGCCAACCCCTGGAGGGCGTCTCTGGTGTAATTGACAAAACGCTGTTGATTATAATAAATGTAATTTATCCAATTTAGATTCTTGTTTGCGGTAACTATGGTAAAAATTGATTCAAATCCTGCAGCAACTTCATCCCTAGCTTTAAACTCGTTGGGCACCCCCCTGGGCACTCCAATGGCATCAATATATACATGAGGATCAAAACTTCCTTTCACTGGGGCGTCACGTTTAACCTTAGTGTGGCTAAACTCATGGGTGTTGAGGTGTGTATCAGAAATAATATGTATAGGCATAATGGCCTTAGTCAAAGTACACTCTCCCCACCATTCTGTGTCCATTCTGGATCTTAGCTGTAAATCCCCACACAACCAATAAATGTCCCCTAGTGACCTAGTGTGATGTTGCAGCAAACGTACAGGGACAGTTCTGTATGTAGCACAATAGCCTTTGGAAAAGTTACCTACAAATTTACCAATACCATCGTACATGGCATAGCAAGTGTAATTACCTTTATATACGGTAATACCATCAGGGGGTTTGACATCGTTGGCTAGGAGAGGATACTCCTTTGTCCATGCAATACATATGGACCTGTTAAAATTATAGTGATAGGCAAAAAGGCTTAAAATACATTCTTCTATATCTACAGGTAGGATTAAAGGTACGGTACCCAGGTGAGGCCGGGCACCTCCACACACGTAACATGCGGTTCTATTATGCTTATTAGCATTATATTTCATCCATTCTAACCATAAATTTACATCATTAAAACCTGTTTCAGCGGCCATGGTATCTTCAAAAGTGGGGTTAGCGATGGCCATCATGTCCTGAAAGGTCTGGATATGGGGTTTTAATGGGTTAGGGACCATGTGGGTGGCCCCTTGCCACTCAGAAGAGTTGCACATATCTTTGAGGTAGAAATGCCCTAATTTCTGGTAGGAACCCTTTTTCCAGTACATTCCCATCACATACTGGTCTGCATCTGTTGGGCTTGGGCGCTCAATGTTAAGGATTAATTTCATTGGTGTGCTCCCCCCAGGCTTTCTCAAAGTCATTCTCTGGAGAAGCGATCTACCATGATCATCTACTTTAGCTACGGCACTTTTTGGTTTGTAACCCCAGGCAGGCCCGGCATTCCATCCCGCCGCCCCCCAATGGTCACAATTGTGCCCCCATTGCTTGTCAACTACACAAACATATGGGTCTTTCGAATGAGGGATATCTCTATAGATGCTCTGGATTTGTGGTGTGGGAAATGGGCATTCTACAATATCACAATAGTCAAAGGTATAAGTAGCCACCTGGGTGCATGATGAATTATACCAGAAGGTGTACCCACTAATGTCTTTGGTAATGGCTACTTGCTGGGCCTTCATAAGGCTAATTAAGGGGAAGATGTACCAGAGATACATGTTTGTGCGATATTCGCTTCCTCTGGGGCAGGAGATTTCTTGCAGTGGGAAGCGTGGACCCAATTTGGCCTACCGGCCAATTTGACGGAGGTTGCGGTAATCAGGAGAACTTGGAATGGACCGTCAAATCTTGGTTCTAGGGTATTTTTCCGCACAAACTTCTTGACCAGGACCCAATCTCCGGGAAGTAGGTTATGGGAACCTGTATCCAATTCGGGATCTGGAATTGAAGAGAAAACTTGGGCATGTATTTTGTTTAGGACATTTGCAAGTTCAGTTACATAGTCTACTAAAACATCTGATTGGAGTTGCAACTGCTGCGGATAATAACAACCTAGTCTGGGTGCTGTCCCAAATAGAACCTCATATGGGGACAGTGAATGCTTCCCTCTAGGTGTGTGCCTAACACTAAATAGAGCTATTGGTAGGCTTTCTGGCCAGGGCATCTTTGTTTCTTGTGACATTTTTAACATTCTAGTCTTTAGGGTGCCGTTCATGCGCTCCACTTTACCACTACTTTGTGGGTGGTAAGGGGTGTGGAAGGCTAGAGTCACCCCTAGAGCAGTCCAAATTTCTTTAGTCACAGTTGCTGTAAAGGCTGGGCCTTGATCACTCTCAATAACTTCTGGGAGTCCGAATCTACATACAATATCTGTAAGTAGGCGCTTTGCGGTTGTTTTTGCAGTGATATTGGCCACTGGGTAGGCTTCTGGCCAGCCTGAGAACATGTCCACTATTACTAGTGCATATTCATGGGGCCCACTCTTGGGCATTTGGATGTGGTCAATTTGAATTCGCTGGAAGGGGTACATGGGCTTTGCCAGGTGTTTCGCAGGCACCTTAATTGGTCTTCCTGGATTGCATTTTGCACAGATGACACAGGCCTTGCAAAAGCTATTGATCAATGTTGTGATTCCAGGTGCTTCATAATACTTCTGTATGAGGGCGGCCATCAATTCTTTTGACAGGTGCGCGGGCCCATGTGCCCATTGGACCACTGCTGGGTATAGATTTCTGGGAAGACAAAATTTGAAGTTGTTGTAATATATTCCATCCTTTTGGACAGCTCCTTTCTTTTTCCATTTCTGGATTTCCTCAGGAGTGACTGCAGCTTGTTGTTCTTGTAAGATTCGCAAATCAGTAGGAAGAGTTTGCAAAGCAAAAATAGGGACTTCTTCTTCTTCTTCTTGTCCGGACACTTCTTCATCCACTTCCTGCAAATCCCTGGCCGCTAACTTAGCAGCTTAATCAGCCAAATGGTTGCCCTTTGCTTCATCTGTATCCAATTTCCCATGGGCCTTGACTTTCAAAACGGCCACCTCTTCGGGAAGTAGGAGGGCATCCATTAGCTCCTTGATTGCAGTGCTGTGTTTGACTGGTGTACCGGCGGTGGTAAGAAATCCTCTTGTCTTCCAAATTAGGCCGAAGTCATGTGCCACACCCAGAGCGTATCTTAAATCTGTATAGATGTTGGCACGTTTTCCTTCGGAAATTTTGCAGGCTGAAGTCAGAGCCTGTAATTCAGCTTCTTGTGCAGACATTGCTGGTGGTAAGGATGATGATTTAATAACTTCATCTGTTGTGGTTACGGCATATCCTGTATGATATGTTCCTCCTTCATCGGCATATCTTGATCCATCCACAAACAGGGTAAAATCCGGATCTGGTAATGGATTCTCATGCACAGTTGGTAAGTGCACTGTTTCCATTTTCATCTGTTCAAAACAGTCATGAGGTGTTTCTGGGTCATAATCATTCTTTATGACCAGGTCTTGAAATTCCTTTTCCAGGAAATGGCGTGGCCATGCTTCCAGAAGGTCAGTTGTTTGGTATTTGACAATACCATTTTCCTGTAGCTGCTCTTCATTCATGGTGGCCCATAGTTTTGCCATGGGCCCAAGATCATTCCATGACTTTGTCTTCAACTTGGTAACAGGAATATGTGGGATAGCGGTATCCCAATGGCGGTAGAGGTAGTTAAGTTGTTGAGGTAGCTGGACCAAGACCATGCTATTACCTTCAGAGTCACAATAAAAGTCTTGTGCAGTGAGCTTTACATCGGTCCGGTGGTAAAGCTCATCTTCATAGCAAGGTTCAGGAGTAATGTTCGGTTTATACCACATGGTGCAGAAGGCGTGATCTGGGCCTTCACAGAGAGGTTTTTCGCCTTCATAAAATGTCAAATGTGGATGCATGACTTTCTTAATACATCCACAGAGCAGGTGAATGTAGGTTTCATCCGTGATAAATCCATAATAGATACCCCCCTCAGGGAGTGGAAGAAGAGTGGACGGATTAAGCACTTGACATCTTTGGATGGAAATGTTGTCAGGCAAAAGAAGATGACACTGTAGGCGCAGGTGTCTGGCTGGAGACACGTGCTTGAGCTGGACTTGGTTGACGATGGCAGAGATGTCATGAGGGGCCAAAACAACCAGAGGGTGGCCAAGGACCAGGTCTGAGGTCTTCTCTATGAGTTCTCTCGCAGCAAAAACAGCCCTGAGACAGGAAGGAGTCCCTCTGGCCACAATGTCCAGTTGACATGAGAAATATCCAATAGGCCTCTGGCGGCCTCTTAAGTCATTAGTCTGGGTGAGCACTCCTGTTGCGTGGCCTTGTCTTTCAGAGACAAACAATTTGAAGGGTTTGGAGTAGTCAGGTAGGCCCAAGGCAGGAGCAGAGGCAATGGCCCGTTTTAAAGCATCGAAATTGGCCAGGGCTTCATTGGTTAGACAGAACGGGTCAGACTTAAGAGCATCATAGAGAGGTTGCATAAGCAGAGAGGCTTCAGGGATCCATGCTCTGCAGTAGGAAATGAGGCCTAGGAAGGCATGAAGAGACTTTGAAGTCCTTGGAGGTGGAATGTCCAAAACAGCTCTTACCCGGTCCCGAGTAAGATGTCTGGTACCTTGAGATAGGCAATGTCCAAGGAAGATCACTGAAGATTGACAGAATTGTAGCTTGATGAGTGAAGCTTTGCATCCTTGTTCTGCCAAATAGCAAAGGAGACTAAGTGAACACCTTTTAGTAGTGGGTACATCATCTCCACATAGCAATAGATCATCCACATACTGAAGCAGGACAACTTCTGGGTGCTCAGCTTGCCATGGGTCAAGGATGGTGCCCATGGCCTTAGCAAATTGACTTGGAGAATTTTGTGCCCCTTGGGGCATGACAGTCCAGGTATACTGTTGCATTTCATGAGTGAAAGCAAACAGGTATTGACAGGATGGGTCCAGTGGGACACTGAAAAAGGCATTGGCCAGGTCAATAACTGTGAAGAATTTTGCAGATGGTGGGACTCCAGAGAGCAGAGTATGAGGATTTGGTACAAGAGGGGTGTCCAGGACGGTAGCTTCATTAACAGCACGGAGGTCCTGGACCATCCTGTACTTCTCTGGTTCACCCTTTGGAGTTTTCTTTTTCAC
Source organism: Pelobates fuscus (assembly GCF_036172605.1). Lineage (NCBI taxonomy): Eukaryota > Metazoa > Chordata > Amphibia > Anura > Pelobatidae > Pelobates > Pelobates fuscus. The sequence continues at coordinate 383,784,001 of NC_086320.1, read as the reverse complement.
AGGAAATAACGGGGTGTTGCATTCAGATTTACATTTTACCAGGGCACCCTTCTCCAAGAGTGCCTTGATGTGGACAGAAATTGCAGCGGACTGTGCTGGTTTTAATGGATATTGTGGTTTTCTTGGTAACTTAGCTCCTGGAATAAGCTTTACCACCACAGGGGGAACATTTAGGTGACCTATGTCCTCTGGGCCTGAGGACCATAACTTAGCGGGCACCTGTGTTTTTAATTCCTCTGGAAAATTGGACCTTAATTCTGCTGCCCCCTCACGGGGCTTTTCTAAATGCAGCATCAGAGGCAAAGAGCATAGGGCTGAAGTGTCTGATACAGACAGAGGTGTAAACATTTCTACCTGCCCATCCGGGGTAAAAGTGATGGATGCTTGCAGGCGTGAGAGGACATCAGCACCTAACAGGTTAATGGGGCATGTGGAGGATACTACAAAGCGAGCGAGCAGGCTAGAACCAACTCGCAGCGGAGTTGTTAAAGGGCTACGTCTTGGCTGGCCATCCACTCCAACACAAGAGACATCAATACTGGACAGGAAGGATGGGTCTGGCAGGTCTTGTTCTCGTAGAACACTACGGGCTGCACCTGTGTCAACTAGAAATGTGGTGGGGTGGCCTTCAATGGGTAAAGTCACTGTGGCAAGTGGCCCCCCTTTGTCCCCTGTAGACACTGCCATGACAGGGGTCACAGACACAGGCTTGCCAATTTCCTATTCATCGGGTTCCTCAACTATTGGAACCTGTTTGGTGGCTTTGGGAGCCGGGGCAGGCTTGGGTAGTTTTCTGGGTTCCCTTTGCTCCCTTTTAGGTTCTGGACAGTCATTCCTAAAGTGACCCTTTGCTCCACAATTAAAGCAATGTCCCCCCTCCTCCGGTCTGGGACCTCTTGGGGCTGGAGCGGAGCGGGATACCATGAGAGGAGCTGAAGTAGGTCTCCTTGGGGTCTGAACGGATTCCAAACCTCTAGCAACTAAAAGCAGGGTATCCAGGGGAACAACCTTATATTCAGGGCGTGCGGCAATGATTCCCTTGCGTATAGAGTCTTTAACACCTTGGACAAACGCACCTGACAGCATTTGTGAATGAATCTTATCTGTAAGATCAAACCCCAAATCTGTGAACATTTGATACAGTCTTGCATGAAACCTTTCCACTGATTCTCCTTTATCTTGAATAACATCAGTAAGGCCAGCAGCCTGATCCGCAAGTTTGTCCTTAGCCCATTCTCTTAATTGGGTGCAAAAAGTTACTCCAGAGGGGAAATCAACATCACTGCTGAGCAAATCTGTACTGAGGTGTCGGGCCATACTTGGCCAATATGCATCCCCTGCTTTGATAGCACAAATGCTCAGCAAATCACGCCATGCGGCGGAATAAGTCTTTTGAATTTGAACTATCCCTCGGTAGAAGGGCATAGGCTGTTTTTCTGGGTCAGGGAGTGATTTCATTAGAGCACTAGCTTGAGTGGGATTGAAAGCAACATATTTAGGAGGGGCCTGTTCTCCCCGACCCTTGTGGCCAAAAGGGTCATCGATAGAACGGTGAGTTGGGGCTCCCGCGGCAAGCTCCGATGAGACATGGGACACCCTGTCCATCTCGTCATCATCGAATTCTATAATATTGGCTCTTTTGCGTGGTGCAGGGCCCGAATGAGGTGAAAGGATCGGTGGTTGGGAACGAGCCCCAGATGCAGGGGTGGCTAGTGAGTCATTACCTGGGGATAGGTAGTCACCGGGGATTACCGGCATCAGGGCCGAACTGGGGGCCGCCATATTGGTGGCCGGAAAAGGTACTACATTAGGGTTAAGGGAAGAAGTGGCGGCCATGTTGGAAGAGGGCACATCTGGGGCAGACTGTGCCGGACTGGGCATGACCGGAACCTGGGGCGTGGCTTGGGGAGTGGGGAGTGGATATCCGGGATAGGGCAGGGCCATGGGATATGGGAAGGGGTAGGGCCAGGCTGGGGAGGGGAAGGAGGTGGGGTATTGAGCTGGGGTGGAGATGGGAGGGAACGGAGAGGGATTGGTAGGGGTGGGTGTAGAGGGAGGAGCCGGGGCAAGGGCGGAGGAGATGGTTAGTTGGGTGGAAGAAGAGGGGAGGGGGTCATGAACAGAGAGAGAGTGTAGGGCAGGAATGGCAGATGAAGTGTCAGGGGAAGGTATAGCGGGTAGCATAGGGATGGATGAGGATGATGGGAATGTTAAAGATGGGGCAGGGGAAAAGAAAGATCCATCAGAATTCAGGACCGGGCAGACAGGGGAGGTGATGGGATGGGTATTGGGAGTGGGGAACATAGTCAGCTGGCTATCACTTATTGCTGACTGAACCTTGGGGATAGACATTCCCTGGGCGCCGGTTTTGGGCGCTGGTTGAGGATAGACCCCAGCAACACAATTATTATGATACACAAACAATTTCACACCTTTGTGATTTATCTCTTCCTCAACCCAACCTTCTAGCTGAATAGCCTTCGCTACTCTATACCATGCTTCAGCAGTCTTTAATAAACCATTATCTGTAAGCTTGCCTTTCTTTTCTGTCAGTAACCTACGCCAACTTTCTGGTTGCAATCTTCCACATGTCGGTACAGCAATTCTACATACTTTTGCAATTTTTTCAACACCTTTAACCATTTCCTCACCCTCTCTGTCTTCGACTAAATCACATGCTAACCAGCCCTTACTGGGCTTGCTTAAATCCTGTCCCATAATCCCTTTACCCCTATACCAGCGTCCTAGATATAGAGAGAGAGAGGGAAAACTGAACAAGAACGTCTACAATGCTCGACTGCCACCCGAGAATCGTGGGATTTTCTCAGGTGCGTCTTCCCAAAACGTAGACTAGTCACTGAATCCGCCTACCCGGGGTGGTAGACACGGATTGGAGCGAGGTGAGAAGTGTGTGACCAATCACTTCTCTTTTTAAGAGGAATGGGAGTGGATAGTATAATAATATAGGAAGTATAGAAAAGATGAAAGACAAGGAAAATCCTTAGAGACAGACACAGGAGTTCATGAGACTCCTAATTAGACAAACAAGACAACAATACAATTGAAATACAGTGCATGCATCACAGTTCAAATGAAATCAACAATAATCCCTTTCCTTTACTCGTGTGCTTACTCCAAAGTCACCTCCCTCAACCCCGTAGTGTCTCCGCTCGGAGAACGACTTTCGTAAGTCTCACTACCAGCGGCCACGGAAAACAACTGACACCGGTCCGAGTTCCGTCAGCCTCTCTCTACTCTGCAGTCCACAAGAATGTGGCCACGTCTATCCTCACTCCCGTAGTGCCCCTATAAAACTCACTTATAAGTCTCACTACCACGTGATGCGGAAAACAAGCAATGCCTACTTGAATCCCCCCAGGAAACAAAGTCCTCTGCCACAAGACTAAGCCCCCCTCACAAATAAACAGAAATACCATGTACACAAAGAAGCTAGCTAGGCTCTCAAAGTGACACAAGAAGGATCACAGGAAATTATGAGTCTACACAAAATCCACAGTTCCAACACCCCTCTTTTTCCTTACAGCCACAGCCACGAGGCTCCTAAAAGAGGTAAACAGGTAAAGAAGACCCCCAGGAACGCATCCGCAGGTCAACCCCCCTTTTTCCTTACAACCACAATACCGTGGTTCCTAAAAGAGGTGAAACAGGCAACAGAGACCCCCAGGAACGCATCCGCAGGTCACCCCCCTTTTTCCTTACAGCCACAGCCACGAGGCTCCTAAAAGAGGTAAACAGGCAAAGAAGACCCCCAGGAACGCATCCGCAGGTCAACCCCCCTTTTTCCTTACAACCACAACACCGTGGTTCCTAAAAGAGGTAAAACAGGCAACAGAAGACCCCCAGGAACGAATCCGCAGGTCCACCCCCCCTTTATCCCAAAAGAGGTAAAATACAAACAGATAGACACACACACTGAAGACCCAGGCAAGTCCCCTCAGGTCCACCCCCCTTTATCCCAAAAAGGGGAAAACAAGCAAGACAGAACCCCAGGCAAATCCCCTGCAGGTCCACCCCCCCTTTATCTCAAAATGGGGAAACAGGCAAACGATTCAAACACACCCAGGCAACAGATAGACTAAAATGCAGGTAAACAAGTGAGTAACGAGACACCGGGCAAGATATTACCTGTCTTTGATGTCCTCCCGGGAAGCAGTCACAGACACGTGGACGGGTCAATCAAAGGGGCCGGAACGTACCGGTGGCTCTGCAGAAGTCTCTACCGTGTATCTGGAGGTGATCAATCTCCCTTCCTTCCCCCTGGATTCCTCCGTCCACCCTTGTCTTCCTTAGGACGGCTCACCGGCCGGACATAGCCCGATGCCCCACGTTGGGCGCCAAGTTGTTATGGTACTTTTTGAAAGTAAACCAAAATGTTCAAAGTCTATCTGTTCCTGTCCAAATCAATAAAATTAAATTGCGTATATACGCTGAAGTAATTAAGTCTGACACACGAGGTTCAGGTTAAAATAACTTCGAGAAAGTTTATTGGCAAGTGAAGAAAAAGCGGGCGCGCAGGCCCTTTTAAGAGGCATTTTGCGTCATCATTGATTATTAGAATATCAGCAAATAAACATCATCAATTGGATTAATTGTTAAGTGACGGAGTTAGTGTCTTACCTATTGGTTAGTAAAATTAAGAGGTTAGTCCCGTGCCCACCCATCAGAGGTGGGATTATTCTGGACACGGGTGGGGGACAAGGGGGTCCTAAGCGTCATTTTACACGGTCAGTGATATCAGGCTTTATGTCCAGGTGCAAGGTCTCTTATGAATAGAACATTTCATTACTACTGTGTTCTGTGGCCTTCAAACTGTACTATCTTACAAGCTCTTAAGGAGTAGCCGGCAAGTCTTAAGGAGTAGCCAGCACCTCCTGGTACTTGTCCTTGAAGGAAACACGGTCTTTGTCTACTGTATTAATTGGGTTGAGAAGTTCAGTCACGTAATGTAGTTTTAAAATGAACAAGTTAAGTCATGAGGACAAAATGGAGGATTGAAGAAGTCAGGTTAGGAGGACAAAATGGAGGACGAAGTCACAGTATAAAGTTAAAATGGAGTTAGTACAATAATTCAATACAAGTACAATAAAGGTTTTTAATAATTCCACATCAGTTACATCCCACACATAGCCCTCCCCTCTACCTGTAAACTAATTATCTGTACACACAGGAAAATACAATTATCCTAGGTAGGGAAAATACAGTTTTTACACAACATTCATAACTCCCAAAATATACATCACATTCGCATAAAAATACATATACACAATCAATCCATTCGGGGGAACAACATACTCAAAAATCATACGAATTGGACCAGGGGTTCAAAAGTTAGTACAAATGTGCATTTGACCTTCTGGAAGCATGGTTTTTAGAAGCTCAAACTAGTTCCCCAGAATCCTCTATCCTGGAGACAATGGAGAAGCTGATTTAATTATATCCAGGGACAAACACAGCCTCCATTAAGCACATGTTACCAGCAACCACCAAAAGACATAAAAATACATAACTCCTGTTATACTAAACAGAACCCCCACATTCAACCCATCCCCAGATGGCTTGGATCTGAGCGCTCAACATATCCAAACAGCATTTAGATGCCACAAACACAGTTCAAACGCCATGGGGTTTAAGTTTCGTATGGGCTGATGAGAGGGCCCATAATCCTGGGGCAGCCCAATAACCCACAGTATGCCCAAATACCGTGCATAAAGGGCCAAATCGCCCAGGGACCGTAGTCACAGGGTAAGAGGCGGGCAAGCAGCCCCCTCCAAACCACAGTGGCGAAGTGGCTTTCGCTACAAACTCTTAATAGTTTATCGTCACACCAAAGAGATGGTGGGCAAACCAGAGGCTAATTCATCTATAGGGAGGCGCCTGGGTGTGGGAGCTCATTGACCCATTGTTCCTCCCAACGTTGCTCGTGGCTGGAATGTGTTTTTCTCTCTTTTCTACCTCCCCTAATTTCTCTTTCCTTTTTTCTGTTGTTAAGGTTGGCGGGGGCGGGGGCTTGGTGGTGTGGAGCACACGGGGACTTGACGGAAAGCGACAGCGAAATGACACTAGTAGTAGACAGTATGGTAGGAGTGACCGTATCGCGTGATGGAGATTACTATAACCTCCTCGAACGTTAAGGGTCTTAACGCCCCAAGGAAGCGCCGACTATTGTTCAAAGAATTGAAAAGGATGAAATCCGACGTTGCCTTTGTCCAGGAGACCCACCTACCAAAACAGGCCGAGAGACCATACCTTCGCAGCTTCCTATGAAGCCAGGTCCCATCGCAAGCGTAACGGAGTGGCAATCCTTATTAAGCGAAGCTGCCCATTCCATATGAATTCACATGAGGCAGACCCGGAGGGGCGCTTCGTAGTCGTCTCGGGCACCCTGTACCTGCATATAGTGCACTTGATAAACATCTACGCGCCGAATCAACCGGAACCTGGTTTTTGGTCCGTGCTCCATGACAAACTTCAGGCCCTGCCCCACGGTATGGGGGGTGATTTCAACGCTACCCCATGCCCGGCTGTAGACAGGAGCACACGATCTGGAATACCTAGATCCCAGGGCAGGGGTGGCCAGGATAGGTTACTTAAGGATTTCATCGCTGCAACGGGATTGGTGGACATCTGGCGGGCTCACCGCCCGGGAGATAAAGATTATTCCTTCTATTCAGCTCCCCATGGCACGTACTCGAGGATAGACCTTTTTCTGGCGAACGCTTCGGGCATGTCCCGAATCACAGGGTCAGCGGTGGGTAACATCTCGTGGTCAGACCACGCGGATGTTTCTATTACGCTGGGCAACCTTTGCGTGGCTTCACCATGGACGTGGAAATTGAACGCGTCCTTGCTACGGGACGAAGCGATAAGAGAACAGATTTGGAAAGGGATCACAGAATATTTCGAATTGAACTCCACCCCAGAAGTCCCCGTGGGCACAATATGGGCGGCTCATAAGGTGGTTACAAGAGGGAACCTGATTAAACTTGCTACCAGAAGGAAGAAAATGAAACATCAGAACTTAGAGACCTTCTTGGGACAATTGAGGTCCCTCAAACAGAAACACCAAATTGTGCTGGATGAGAGAACCTACAGGCTATTAGAAACAGTACGAAGAGACATCCGTACACTGTTGCTGGATGACACGGCCAGATCCATGGTGTGGTCAAAACAGACATACTATGAAAAGGCTTATAAAATGGACACTCTTGGCCAGGACTCTCCGGCCCAGGCAGGAACGGACCCATATCTCAGCCATCAGACATCCTGACGGTACGATGAAATCGACACCTGTCGAGATAGCTAAGGTCTTTGAAAACTTTTACCAAAGGTTATACAACCACACGCCGGACGGTAGACCCCATGGCGAACAGGAGGAGGAACATATCTTACAATATTTAAACAACCTGGGGATGCCTAAACTAAGCAGGGAGGCAGAGGGCGTTTTGGCAGCAGAGATTACGGAGGAGGAAGTGGACAAAGCTATCTCGAATTTGAAAGGTAATAAAGCACCGGGGCCGGATGGTTTCGATGGCACATATTACAAAACCAATTGGTTCGTCTCTTAGAAAACTTACGTCAGGGAGGACAGCTGGACCCTGACATGTCTCTGGCTACTATCGTGTTGCTGCCCAAACCGGGAAAGGACCCACTTGTTCCAGAAAACTATAGGCCCATATCGCTAATTAATCATGATTTGAAGATTTTGGCGAAGATTCAAGCGGATAGATTGAACTCACTGATGACCTCGCTCATTCATGCAGATCAAGTCAGCTTTATTCCAGGCAGGCAATTGTTTGAAAACATGGGGGGATGGTTGCACTCACCTAAACATGCTTAAATGGGGTGCTGCTGGGGGCCATATTATACAATAAATACACAAGATCCAGCGCACTCTCCTATCTACTAAACAGCAACTTCAATGTTGACAGATTTTATTAGTTTGTAAAAGTTTTTTTTAAAAAACACCTAATCTAGGCAAAAAAATGGGGATTTAGTTACATTATATGATCATACATTGCATAAGCCTGCCACAACGTCAATGTACCCCATCTTTGGCAGGTCCTACTCTCACAGTCTAATGTCTGCTCTTATGAGATTAACCACTTACTTGGGAAAAAATTCCATCTGAGGCTCTCTGCAGTACAAGGCTAAATAAAAAAAAAAACTTTTACAAACTAATAAAATCTGTCAACATTGAAGTTGCTGTTTAGTAGATAGGAGAGTGCGCTGGATCTTGTGTATTAATTGTTTGAAAACACCAGACGGAATATCGATTTGATTTGGAAGCAAGTGGCCACAGGGTCCCCCACTCTAGTGGTGTCTATAGACACGGAAAAGGCCTTTGATAAGGTCAGATGGCATTTTATTTTCCCGGTATTACGAGTATGGGCTTCTCAGATGGATACCTGGCGATAGCTAAAGCGATGTACCATAATGTGCGAGCACAGGTACAGATAACGGGTGCCCCAAAGACCCCGTTTAAGCTCTACAATGGAACTAGACAGGTGTGCCCTCTTTCTCCCCTCCTCTTCGTGTTGGCCTTGGAACCTTTGTTGCAAGCTATATGTCAGCATCCGAATATTGGAGGAGTTAAGGTGGGTACCGAAGAGTATAAGGTGTCAGCCTACGCGGATGATGTTCTCCTAACCGTTACGAACCCGATGGATTCCATGTTGGCGATACAGGAGGTCATGACGGAATATGGTACGTTATCAGGATACAAGGCAAATATCCAGAAATCCAGCGCGGGTAAGGAGACCTATCAAATCCGGGTAGAAACAAACTCTTCGAAGTACCTAGGGATTAATTTAACAGCAGATCCTGAGTGCGTGTACCTTGCTAATTACGTCCCGATGTTGAGAGCCCTGATGGGAGACCTAGATAAGTGGACGGATAAGCCAATTTCTTGGATAGGCCGGATTAATTCTGTGAAGATGAACATACTACCACGAATATTGTTTCTGTTTCAGGCTTTACCCGTCCGTGTCACAAAAACTCAATTGACTCCATTGCAAAGATCGATAGGGGACTTTATATGGCAGAACAAGAGGCATAGAATATATAGACAAGTGTTATATAGACGTAAGGACAGAGGGGGACTGGGCCTCCCGAATTTATATTTTTACTATCTCGCAGCTCAACTGACACAGGTAGCCATGTGGCACTCCCCGCCGGAAGAGAGAAAATGGGTAGACATAGAATCTATGCTGGTAGGGGTTGACGTCCCTCAGTTTACGATGTGGGTTCCGAAGGAGCATAGACCCGTGATACGGCGAATGTCTCCAGCCATACTCAACTCTATTCGGATTTGGGATGCGAGTACTCTCAAATATGGTCTTTCAGCGTCCCCCTCCCCTATGACTCCAATCCTTAGAAACAGGGAATTCATCCCTGGCATGGCACCCAGAGACTTTCGTAATATAGAACGAATTGGATTACAATGGCTACATCAGCTATATCGAAACAGAGAGGTGGTCCAATTCACGGAACTACAACAATGCGCTCATTTAACTCCAGCTGATTTTTTTCGATATATCCAGATCCGCGACTTTGCTAGCAAACCTCACATTAAGAAAGCAGCGGTGGGACAACTGACCTTTTTTGAGAGACTTTGCTCCGATGGGACTGCCCCCAAAGGTATGATCACACTTCTGTACGCTCACTTGAGTGCAGAAAACGGTGAATGGGGAAGATTGAATTATACTGATCAGTGGGAAGCAGACCTCGGAGAAGTATTGGAGGGAGTCGAGTGGCGGGAGATATGGGAGGCGAATGCCACCGTCTCAATATGTGTCACCCTCCAGGAGCAAGCATGGAAAACTATGCTTCGGTGGTATACCACGCCAGTGAAGTTACATCGCATGCACAAAGTAGATACAGATGACTGTTGGCGGGGGTGTGGTTCCCGTTGCACATATATCCACATGTGGTGGGAATGCCCTAAAATAAGCAGCTTCTGGAGGTCTGTAGAGGATCTCTTGAGACAGACGTTCAACAGGCCCTTAGGTATGGATCCATGGATATATCTGCTAAATAGATCAATTGACGGTTGGACGAGAAGAGAACAGAAATTGGTACATAAAATCACTCTAAGCGCACGCCGCGCTATAGCGACCGCGTGACTCTCTCCAGAGGGCCCAGACTTCTCCGGGGTACTATCCAGGATTCGAGAATGCAGAATTATGGATGACTTGACTGCAAGAGTACGGGGGACGTCAGCATCATTTAAAAAAAATTGGGAACCATGGGACAACAGTTTAGAGGGTCTGAGAAGAGATTGAGGGGGCCTTTGTCTCTGAGGATATGTCCCATTTAGAGGGGTGTTCTCCCTGAGGGGGACAAGTTCCTGAGTTGCTACCACAAGGCTTATGCCAACCACCTCTCCCCCCCCCCCCCCTCCGTCTTCCATCTCTTTCCTCCTTTCACTCTCTTTCTTCATATCTCCTCTACTCTTGGCTACATCTTTTTTCTCTCTCTCTTCTCTATACTTCCACTCGGTTCTGATCTTATATTTTTTGTTACCTTCTTTTTCCTTTCATAAATTCATAAACCCTTCCTCTGGTTTCTCCTCGGGATGTGGCTTTTATTTTTTCATTTTTCTCCAGAAGCGAAATACGGATGGACGAAAAGTTTAGTACTTAATTAGACTGGGCTGACGGTTTTCTCTAATTGCACGTCAAATACTACCAAAATCACAATGATCAGCAAGCACCTAAGATGTACTATAACTGAATGGCTATACAATATGTTTTTGAAAATAATATTCTTGTTGTTTTATGGGCATGCCTAGGGTGAAGGTGCCCTCGCAATAAGGTGTGGAGTATAATTTCAAGCATGTTTTATATTACTCGTAAATGACGACGTAAACCATAAATCTGTCTAGTTCAACATGTTTATTCCAACCCATCAATGATCAACAGTATGATAATTTTTTGTTATTGTTCTTAAACTTAAAACCGTGCTGTATTAACCTGCTACACTGTAAAATGCTATGAAAAATGCTTACAGACGCTGATGTGGCTCTGTACGCCTGTTGTTATTACGTGCACGAAAAAATTAAGAATTAAAAAAAAAAAAAAACTACGTTTGAGACAACAACTCTGCCGGTGTTCTGGATTAACCCCTTTAGGACCAAACTTCTGGAATAAAAGGGAATCATGACATGTCACACACGTCATGTGGCCTTAAGGGGTTAAAGTCATGGCGGAATACCCTGAGATTGCCACCACAGCACTTAAATCCCTTTTGCCATTTCCAACAACCTATCTGTGTGAAGCGGGGTTTTCTGCAGTGACAGCAACCAAAACAAAACAGCAGAATAAACTGGACATAAGCAACACACTTCGGGTGTCATTGTCTCCTATTACCCCCAGATGGAACCGTCTTGTTGCAAAGAAACAAGCTCAGGGTTCTCATTGATTTGGCATTCTAGTGAGTTAAATAAAATAAATCACTTTATATTCATTTTTTGGTGTAGCTGTATTTTATTTTGAAGGCATGTTTAAATACAATTAAATTAAAATTATTAAATCAAAACAAGCGGGCCACGGAAAAATTATCAAACGTTTACCGGTCCGCGGCGATAAAAAGGTTGGGGAGCACTGGTCTAGAGGATAGAAGCAGTGTACACTCCCCTCTATTATTTCAGCCACACTGTCTATAGCAAGTGTCACATTTTCTATTACTAAGTATCTTACTTCTTCGTACTGATACGTTCCTTGCTAGATTTCTTATTGGAGGGCGTATTGCCTTAGCCAGATTATAGGACATAGATTTAGCCTTGTGCTGTTTGTTTTTATCCTTCACACATTTCCATTTTAGTATATCTATTAAAAGTTATGTTTTAACGTTCATTTCAACTGTGACAATATCTATCATGATGTTAAGACACTTAATGGTAGTTTTTTCTTTTTTATTCATACCATTTAATAATTTAGGGGTTTCCCCCATTTTTTCCTACCATTACTGTGTCTCATATCCTTATTTAGGCTCTGTTTTTTCTTTCTTTTTGAGTTACTTATAAAAGCCATGTGTGATCAAATAAACCTCAGTTAAGTTGACCCCCAGGACTATGTTTCGTCTAGTTACTGGGGGAATGGATGTCCGTATGCTTTAATGGTTCCAGAGTGGCTGAAGGAAGGAATTAGCAGAGGTAACCGGTCAGGTTACCCGTGGTCTGCTACAAAAACCTATAATAAAATCAATGGGTATAATCTTCTCTCTTCTTAATTCTCAGTTTTTATCAAATTGCATAAAAGGAGGAGAGAAAAAAAGTTGATCTTCACTGATAAAAACACTCCATATTTTATTGCACTTACAATTGTAAAACGTATTAAAGCATATCACCAAACTCCACTGGTTCCTCTCACAGTCCGGATTCCAAGTGGGTGAAAATATAAAATCAATAAAAGTTAGCTCTACGCGTTTCCTCCATAAGCATGGATTTCATCTTGGGGGAAATATGAATATTGTGCAATCTCACAGTCGTCACCACAATCTAAATCTTTGGTCCTTTACGGTTGTTTAAATCTCCTCAAATAAACAGCAGTAGCACCTGGGTGTGCACAAACGTACTTGATGCGCAGACCTCCATCTTTTTTCTCTATTTGCTGGCTACACTGTTGGAATGACAGTAGGGGGCTCCTGCAGCTCAGACTTCTACCTCATCCTATGCATTGTTTATATCTCCTAGTTAGCCACTCCCTCTAGGTGCCATGAGCCAGTCCCAGAGGGAGCCTTGTTTCTCCTCAGCGGATCCTTGATTTCGATTTTACCACATGACAGGAGGCTTCATATTTTGCATAACTCTTTACTGAAAACTCCAGCAGCTCAGATCATAAACAGAACAACCAACCAAAAAACAACTACACATTCCACAAAAGGTCCTGCCAGTCCAAGCTCCTCCTCTTTCTTTGCTCATCCTGCTGCATAGGTTAGAGTATTTTGTCCTTATGACTTCTTTCTGTATGTATCTTATTTTTCCCTTCGTATAGTGGCAGTACTTACAAGTCGGATGTTCCTTCCGGTTCTGGACAAGAAGCTCCCCCTTCTTTGAAGATAATTGTTGTGCTCCGCCTGCTGCCTCCATATAACCTGTGAGCCAGAGTACCACTCCAGTTCTTCTTGTCCCGGCAACGGGACGGACAAGTTCCCCACAGTACAGGTGGAGAATGGTGCGGTCAGCACAGGCTGCTGACCGGGGAGGTGAGTGCCCGATAGCTCCCCGGGCGGGAACAGAGCGGCAACAGTACTTCCGGTTTCGCGTTACGGAACGTGACTGGGTAAATCACTATTTGTGGCGTCTCTGGGAGTTCCCGGGCAGACCTCCATCATGGAGCATTAGGCATGCGCACAGAGGTGGAATGCACACCTGGGAGGCGGTGCGTTCCACCGAGCACAGAATCGCGCTACTACGCATGCGCGAAACGGTGTTCGTGTTTTGGTGCCAAATTCAAAATTTGGTGGCATATAAAGCTGTGCAGAACCTTTCTGACTCCATGGATGGGTGTACAGTCCTGGTTCTCCGTGTCACCAGCCCTCCTACACGGTTCTTAGGTGGTTTGAGGTGAGATTTAACTCTTAAAACTCTCCTTTTGTCACCTATCACTATTGCATGCTCATATATATATATATATATATATATATATATATATATATAATTCTGGTGTGTTTTTTCCCTTTCCCAGATATGTCCAGTCCTATATCTCCGGATAAGGCAGATAAAGACAAGATGTCAGCATCTGTTCCTAAAAAAGCCACAAGCAAATCTAAGCACTTATGTTGTCTGGAACGTGCTGTACCTCTACCTGACAGATGTCGCAAAAAGACATGCAATCAGTGCTCTACGGAATTGCTAGAAAAAGCGAAGCAGACTGATATGGCATCCTTCCTGGGCTGGTTTCAGGAAAACTTGTCCCAGACATTTGAATCTTTTAAAGATGCTGTGAAGAAGGAACCGGCTATTCAAGAGAAGCTGCCTAAGAAACGTAGGAGATCTCCTTCTCTGTCTGATATTTCTTCAGGAGAATGCTCTTTTTCTTCACCTTCTGATATTTCCAGCCTAGCTCCAAGTGTGGAAGAGTGGGTGTAACGGACCGTTTTGCTCACCACAGGTTAAAAAACGTTTAGGCGATAATCCCCTTCCAGATAGACAAGCAGCTACTGTAAGCACCAATCTCCCGACCTGAAAACACATGAACCCTGGAAATATCTGAACAGGAAAACCATATGAAAGGGTTACACTCCTGGCAGTCAGCATACAATCCAATTCCCCCAATAACGAGACGACACTTCGTTTTGAGGGCTAAGCAGAATCTGACTGTCCTGGCACATACAGCCTCTTTTATTTCCAATCCACAGTACAGCCCACAGAATTTTACAGAGCAACCAATCAATCCGTACAATACACACAGACACTCCCACACAAAATCCTCCCCTCTGCCTGTGATATGATTACTGAACACAATGGGTAATCTCATTATCACCGGCAGAGGAATACAGTTTTTACACAATATTTATAACTTCTAAAATATACATGCCACAAACATAAAACATACATTTTCATAATCAGCATGCGGGAAGTAAACACATACTCAAAAATCAGGGCAATCGGTTCAGGGGTTAAAAAGTTAGCTGGAAGTCCTTTATGACCGACCGCAAGCACATTTTCATGCCCAAAACAGTTCCATAGATTTGGGCTGTGCGGTCGGTCTATTTCAGGCTGAAAAATCTTCGGACGGGACTTAGTCTCTGCGGCTGCAAAATCACTGTGGGAGAAGGTAAGGCTCAGCGGTGTTCGCGGAACTGTGTAGCCGATTTCAGTTCCATGAATTTGGAACACATACCGCTGACCGCATGGTATCAAAAGTTCCGTATGGAAAATATTCTGTCTGTCACACACATCTTACAAAAAGGGGATTGCATGGCAAAGTTAGATCTAAAAGATGCTTACCTCCATGTTCCGGTTTCAGAATCTTCCCGGAAGTTTCTCAGATTTGCGGTCTTAACAGGAGGGCGAAGAATTCTCCATTTACAATTCAAGGCTCTACCCTTTGGCCTGTCATCGGCTACTCGGGTATTTACAAAAATCCTGGCACCCATAGCAGCAGCTTTACGTCTGAAAGGTATCTCGATTGTTCTGTAACTGGATGATTGGTTCTTGAAAGCCCAATCAAAACAACTTCTAAAAGATCATCTAGAGATCGCTACGAAGGTTTTAAAAGAACACGGTTGGCTCCTAAACCTAAAAAACCCCAAGTTGATTCCTTCACCAAGTCTGGAATTCTTGGGTCTTCAGGTAGAATCACAGTCCCTATCTCTTTTTCTACCAATAGAGAAACAAAGGAGGATTTTCAAAGTGGTGTCAAGTGTGCAGAAAAACCCAAGCTCCATCAGTGATGCTATGATTTTACTGAGCCTCCTCACTTCTGCAATCCCGGCAGTGGCGTGGGCAAAGGCGGAATCAAAACCATTGCAATGGGACATTCTTTCACAATGGTCATGAAGACAGGAGGATCTAGACTGCCGTTCACCTATCCGAAGTGGTAAAAAACAACTAAACTTGTAAAAAAAATAAAAATAAAAAAAAGAAGCAACATTTCAAAAGGCCTCTCGTTTGCACAAAAACAATGGATTACGATAACCACAGATGCTTCCCAGACTGGTTGGGGCGCCCATCTAGGTTCTCAGTTCCATCAAGGTCTTTGGAACAGGGAAGAGGCATGCGCTTCCTCAAATTTCATGGAGTTAAAAGTGGTATCTAAGGCCCTAAAATCCTTCAGTTCAGTCATTACCAATCAGGCAGTGAGGATTCAGTGGCTTATTTAAATCACCAAGGAGGCACAAGGGTGAAAGCTCTACAAGATCTCTGCTATCGTATAATGTCTTGGGCCCAAGTGAATCTTCTCGCAATCTCAGCTACCCATATCAGAGGGTCTCTAAACGTTATTGCAGACGACCTCAGCAGGAGTCATTGGTCTCAGGCAGACTGGGCACTATCAAACCAAGTTTTCTTGGAGCTGGTTACCCGCTTCGGCAGGCCAGATATAAACTTGATGGTCACAAGGAGAAACAGAAAAGTGCAGAGATTTGCTTCTCTCCATGCACGAGATTACCCAGATGTTTTAGACGGTCTATCGATCACTTGGAACTTCGACATGGCTTATGTTTTCCCTCCTATAGCTCTCATTCTATGAATTGTTTAGAAGATAAGATGGGAGAAGGCAAGAAGTCTAGCAGTCCTGCCCTTCTGGCCGAACAGGAGTTGGTTTTCAGAAGTGGAAAACATGACCATCTCACGTTGGTCTCTCCGAATCTCTGCCAACGTGTTAGAGCATGTGACTCTTCCCGTAGAAACCCTGGAAATGTTCCACCTGACGGCATGGTTGCTGCAAGGTTGATCCTCCAAGGACATGGTCTTTCAGACCACTTATGTGACGTTTTGCTGTCTTCTATCCGCTTCAAAGATCTATTTCAGGGTTTGGATGAAGTTCAGAGCCTGGTGTTCCGTTTAAGGTTCGGATCCTGCCAAAGCATCAGTCCCAGAAATTCTTTCCTTTTTGCGGGATGGGTTTGAAGCCAGCCTAGGGGTCTCTACACGCAAAGGCCAGATTTCAGCTCTAAGTCACTTGCTGGTTCGTGACATTGCCTCAGACCTGCTTATCCGAAGGTTTGTTAAGTCCATATGGCTGAAGAGGCCTCCCAAGTTAGTACCTTTCCTACCTGGGATTTGTCTTTGGTGCTTCAAGCCCTTTGTGAACCACCGTTTGAACCATTACTGGAGATCCCCATCAAAATGCTTACCTTCAAGACGGCTTTCCTGGTGGCTATCACCTCAGCTAGGAGGATAGGTGAGATCCGGGCTCTATCTTCCTCTCCTGAGTTCACCATTTCTTTTTTTTTTTTTTTAATTCTTTATTTTTGTTGTGCAAGGGTAACAATCTTATGACAGTAATGCTACAACAGCATACATAGACAATGTGAACATACAAGAATGTGAACTGTTATATAGCATTCAGAAGGTATGCATATATTTTATATAGTAGTAATAGCAGAATCACACTGGATACATGCTGGGTTAGCAATAATGATTTTTCTGTTGGTTAGGAACAGTAACGTGGGATAAGTTAGTGAATTGAGTGTCGTCGCTTTAACCTCGGGCCCTAGGTATCGTCTCGTTTAACCGCGCTCAAGTGTAGTAAACATGTATTCTAAGCATTGATGGGCTGTCCAGTCATATCTTATAGTTAATAAACATTTAGGTCACGCGTCAATCATTGTGTCTGTCTCTAGGTAAGTCGTTTTAACCATATACTATAGGAATGCTCGTTCAATTGCTGCTTATGTCGAATTGGTTAAACAGTAATTAACCGTGCTTTTATGCTTACAAGAAATGACAGCTATCTCGTAACAGGTTGGATGGGTCAACAGGCTGTGAGCTCAAATTTACAGTGTGGTCTTTGGGCAACATATTGACGGAGTTTATCTCCAGGCAGCAGATCTCATGCGGTAGTGGTACAGAGTCCCTGAGGGAAAGATGGTGAAAGGTAAGGCTGTTCTGTGTAGAAAAGTCCCTCTTCAGAGGAATGATATGTGTCCCCTGCAGTTGCTGATGTATTGCATCAGGGCGCCCGTTGTTTTGCCGGTTGCTGAGGGTCTATTCTTCGTTTCGTCACGTGTTGCTGGTGTCCCTGTGGGGGCGATTTGTTTCCCTGCCGTGAAGAGTGAGAGAGTACCGGGACCCCGCGGAAGGCTTCTGAGGGTTCTGTTCCAGTGAAGGTGGGAGTCCTTCTAGGAGGCAAGGGTACTTGCAGGTGGATGGTCTGTCTCTGCGGTGTTCTTCGTCCTGCCGCTTTGGATAAACATCCTGTGAGGGTTTTGGTCCCAACGCCATGCCACGTGGCCACCGCCATCTTGGCGTCATTGCCTGGAACGTGGGCCTTGGCTGCCCTGCTGCTTCGCTTGTTGCACTTGCCGGCGGTTGGGTTCCGAGGGTGGAGACCGGGATCACCCCCCCGGTCCAGAGGGGGGGGGATACGGGGCCGGTAACCTCGCGGGTCTGACTATGAGCCCCGAAACAGTATGCGGCAGGGCAGCGGCCGTCCGCCCCGCTCGCCTCCGGAGTAGGCCTCGGTACAGTCAGGTAGGATTCCTCCTCCAGGGGACTGAAGCCTGTCGGGCCAGCCTCACCCTGGATCCAGGGCTCTCCGCCCGGTGAGGGCCCCCGTTGCTGGCTGGTTTTGTGCCTGAAAACGTAGTTATTTCGTTTAGGCTGCGGGAGCTGGTCTTGCATGCGACCAGCTCGCTCGGCGGTCCGGCCCCCCCGAGTTCACCATTTCTCATCAAGATAATGTGGTCCTGCACCCCAGGCCTTCTTTTTTGCCCAAGGTTATCTCAAGTGCTGCTATGAACCAACCTATTATTCTGCCGGCTTTTTGCCTGTCTCCTGCATCGGATCTTGAAAGAAAGTGGCATCTCCTTGATGTTAGAAGAGCCCTGAAGATCTACCTTCAGAAGACTCAGAGGTATAGGTGCTCAGACCATCTATTTGTCTCCTTTCAGGGCAATAACAAGGGTTGTGCTGTCTCCAGACCCTCTTTAGCCAGATGGCTGACAAATACCATCAGGTTGGCCTATCACTCCAAAGGGATTCCTCTTAGATTTCCTTAAAGGCTCATTCCACTAGGGCTATGGCGACCTCCTGGGCTGAAAGAGCAGCAGCATCACCTGAAGACATCTGCAAAGCGGCTACTTGGTCTTCATTACATACCTTTTTTAAGCATTATAGGCTGGACATATTCTCATCATCTGAAGCTGCTTTTGGGCGTAAGGTGCTGCAAGCTGTGGCCTGCTGAGTCCCCACCCTTTATTTTGTTTGCAGGGATCTTGCTATATCCCACTTGTGAGTACTGCCACTATACGAAGGGAAAAACAGTCATTTTACTTACCGTAAATTCCTTTTTTCTTGGTATAGTGGCAGTACTGACTTTCCCTCCTCTGCATATGGATTAAATGACTTTGCATTATTCAGTCTCCGTTTGGTTCTTTTGTATTACTGGAGTGGTACTCTGGCTCACAGGTTATATGGAGGCAGCAGGCGGAGCACAAAATTATCTTCAAAGAAGGGGGAGCTTCTTGTCCAGAACCGGAAGGAACATCCCACTTGTAAGTACTGCCACTATACTAAGAAAAAAGGAATATACGGTAAGTAAAATTACTGTTTTTTATATTGTCACAGTTAAATTGCTTTATATTTTTGTTTGTTTAACCCCTACTGCTGTCTGCCGTTCCGATCTATTGCTTTTCATACTTTATTTCTTCTCTAACCACTGTGGCCTAGTACTTCCCCCTTCTCAGTGTGGAGCCTGGGACTGTCCTGGCTCTCTCTCCCCTCTCCTCAAGTGATCTGGCCACAGGTGAAGCTATTGCTATAGCTAAAACAAGTAGTGCTGCACTCTTCTGATATTATCAGAGTCTGGGTTCTAATCCCCTCTAGGCTGATCTTGTTTAACTACTGTATGAAAAACAAATACAGAGTCTAAGTGTGCAAACCCGAATATACCAAGTACTCAAACACCCGTGTGGTAACCTCTCAATCCACACTAAAATCAGACAGAAATATATATATACATAAAGGATGGAGTATCTTGGTTCTCGGTGACAGATGATATTTAAATACACAGATGGAATAACTGTGAAGACAAAAATAATACAGCAAGCACCTAGTGCAATAATGTATGGTACATAGAATAAAGTGCAAGATGTGTAATCAGTACTCACAAAAGAAGAGCCAAAGATATATGGCTCAATCTGGATGCCTGTGGGATAGTTTGGAGGGATCCCACTCCCTTAAGTTAAGTAGATGGCTCTTTGGAGTTCCCACAAAGAAAATGTCCACACAAAAGGTGTAAGTGAGGACTATATTCCTTTTAATGAAAAATATAAGTAAAATGCAAACCATATAAGGTAAAATAAGATAAAATGAAATCAAAGAAAAAAAACAAAACAAAATAAAGACAAAACAGTGGCTTGCAAAACCACTTTAAGCTAAAAAAAATGATAAAAGTTCTATTAAGTCCACTTTGGGGTGCAGCAAGACGCGTTTCGCCTAAGTCCTAGGCTTCCTCAGTCCTGTTTACCTTTTCGTTGGTGTTCTCTTTTATACCTTTGAAGTACTCTCCATGACGGCCTTTTTCCCGCGGTGTTCCTATTCCCGGTCGCGCGTTGATGACGTACTTCCGGTTTTCGGGCGCCTTATTCTATCGTGGTTGGAACGCAAATGCGTTCCATTCTTTGAAAAAACTTTATAAGTTGCAAAGTCCGTCAATGTGGGGAATCCTTCTAGGAAATGTATCAAAATATTTGCGTTCCACTTATCCACCAAATATTATCGTTTAAGTACATTATTCATCAGTGTATGTACTCATAAAAATAGAAGAAAAAAGAAAGAAATCCATAACCACATAATTAGTTAATATCATACTCCAAAGAGTCCATAGTTAAAGAAAGATACCTAATACACAAAATCCTCAATGACAAAATAAATAAGAGAAGTGAATACATGATAAATGTTTTAAAGAGATATGATCAAAAAATTTAAAACACAAAGTTTCAAGAAACCAGCTATAAACACACAGTGGTACCAGACGCCAGAGGCCCTCAAACGTATGCAGGTCACTACCACAGGGGATTGCTGGAGATGCGGGTCCGGACCCGGCACGAACATACACATATGGTGGACGTGCCCACGCATCACACCATACTGGCAGATGATCAATACAAAGATCAGGGAGGTTACAGGTTCGGACCTTCCCCTACTACTCCTGACGATGTTGCTACACCACACGCCCACGCCCACCCGCACATACAAAAACTCACTCACCATGCACTTGCTCACAGCAGCGAAGGCCCTTATACCGCTACACTGGAAACGCACCACGGTGCCCACATTCACACAATGGGTGGATAAAGTAGAAAACATCTATGACATGGAAATCATGACCGCCTCCCTGCACGAGCGCTCTGACAAGTGTGCCCTTAAATGGTACCCCTGGAAATCTTATACCTCGAATGGGTCGGCATAGTGCGCCCCCCGGGGCGCGTCGCCTGGTGATGGCCGAACCTCGGCCAACAGCGACGCGATGGCTGTCCACTCACGGGAGGTGCCGATGCCGTGGCCGCGGGGGCTGGGGGGACCCCACCCGGAACACCCACCCCCCTATTCCTCCCCCCCCTACCCAACCCTAACCACAACTGCATACCCCTTCTCCTAGACCCCCCGGGGACCTAGGACGCTTGACAATTATTGACTTACCCCGACCGTGACATAGGCAGGCCCTTAGAGGGCGATAAAGTTGAGCGATATAAGTAACCCACTAGGACGGGGTCCCCAGACTCCGACTTAGAGGCGAGTCCAGCCACTGTAAACGCTTCATACGACGCAATGTAGCGGTATTAAACCTCGATACACAGGTTACCCACCATGACACCACGCCGCTGGCCTAACACACTGCTCCTCGGAGCCGAGACTGCCCCCAAACAGCCTGAGCAACTAAACACCCGACACTGACAGGGGGGTGACACTGACGATGAATCATTCACAATACAGTCCGATATCGACCCCCCTCCGTCCCCTCACTAAACTAGGCCTGTTTACTACCTTCAGGATCATACAAATTGTTAGATGAACCTTTAAAGTTATATTGTACAACAAAAGCTTCAACGTTTACTAATTACTCTACATGTTTAATGTTTAATGCCACAAATACTGCTCGTACCATAATGTAACACTTGTACAGTTGCAATACGTGTGATACCTTTGTTAAGAAAATTAAAAATAAAGATTGACTTAAAAATATTATGTTAAAAAAGTAAAAAACATAATAGAATCTAAAAAACAAAATATTAAAGAAAAAATAAATATCATGTATACATTTCATATAACATAGATAAAGAACCACTATGATAAAATTCATGTTTTTAAAAATTCATGTTTTTAAAAAGTGACAAACTTCAAAATCAGAATTCAAACCATTTGGTATAAGAGTGTTAAAATTGAATATAAACTTCATCTCCTCCTTCCTTAACTTATTTATGTAGTCTCCTCCCCTCCAATCCTTTTTGACTAATTTGATTGCACAGAAGAAAAGTCCTGTAGGGTCTTGATTATGGACAGTTTTAAAATGTTGGGAGACAGAGTGTGTCTCCAGATCTTTTTTAATGTTACGTATATGCTCTGCAATTCTTATATGTAGAGGTCGTATGGTTCTCCCTATGTAGATGAGACTACAAGAACATTTCAAAGCATAAATAATTCTTCCTTTGGAATGGCACATCAGATGATCTCTTATTTTATAAGAATGTCCTATTTGTTCGCTAATGTCTACTAGATGTATTTTTTTGCTTCTTGTGACCCTACATGGTAGGCAGTCTCCACACCCATTAAAACCTATAAGATTAGCTAAAAAATGTTCAGATTTTGGAGTTTCCAAGTTACTTTT